>NW_025547458.1:0-346839 GCF_905237065.1 Salmo salar
GTGATGAGATGGAGGTGTGTTCTAGTGGGTCTGGACAGGTGTGATGTAGTTAATGGAGATGGAGGTGTGTTCTAGTGGGTCTGGGCAGGTGTGATGTAGTTAATGGAGATGGAGGTGTGTTCTAGTGGGTCTGGGCAGGTGTGATGTAGTTAATGGAGATGGAGGTGTGTTCTAGTGGACAGGTGTGATGTAGTTAATGGAGATGGAGGTGTGTTCTAGTGGGTCTGGGCAGGTGTGATGTAGTTAATGGAGATGGGGGTGTGTTTTAGTGGGTCTGGACAGGTGTGATGTAGTTAATGGAGATGGAGGTGTGTTCTAGTGGGTCTGGGCAGGTGTGATGTAGTTAATGGAGATGGAGGTGTGTTCTAGTGGGTCTGGACAGGTGTGATGTAGTTAATGGAGATGGAGGTGTGTTCTAGTGGGTCTGGACAGGTGTGATGTAGTTAATGGAGATGGGGGTGTGTTCTAGTGGACAGGTGTGATGTAGTTAATGGAGATGGAGGTGTGTTCTAGTGGGTCTGGACAGGTGTGATGTAGTTAATGGAGATGGAGGTGTGTTCTAGTGGGTCTGGGCAGGTGTGATGTAGTTAATGGAGATGGAGGTGTGTTCTAGTGGGTCTGGACAGGTGTCATGTAGTTAATGGAGATGGAGGTGTGTTCTAGTGGGTCTGGACAGGTGTGATGTAGTTAATGGAGATGGATTTGTGTTCTAGTGGGTCTGGACAGGTGTGATGAGATGGAGGTGTGTTCTAGTGGGTCTGGACAGGTGTGATGTAGTTAATGGAGATGGAGGTGTGTTCTAGTGGGTCTGGGCAGGTGTGATGTAGTTAATGGAGATGGAGGTGTGTTCTAGTGGGTCTGGGCAGGTGTGATGTAGTTAATGGAGATGGAGGTGTGTTCTAGTGGACAGGTGTGATGTAGTTAATGGAGATGGAGGTGTGTTCTAGTGGGTCTGGGCAGGTGTGATGTAGTTAATGGAGATGGGGGTGTGTTCTAGTGGGTCTGGACAGGTGTGATGTAGTTAATGGAGATGGAGGTGTGTTCTAGTGGACAGGTGTGATGTAGTTAATGGAGATGGAGGTGTGTTCTAGTGGGTCTGGGCAGGTGTGATGTAGTTAATGGAGATGGAGGTGTGTTCTAGTGGAATTTTGCAGGTGTGATGTAGTTAATGGAGATGGAGGTGTGTTCTAGTGGACAAGTGTGATGTAGTTAATGGAGATGGAGGTGTGTTCTAGTGGGTCTGGACAGGTGTGATGTAGTTAATGGAGATGGAGGTGTGTTCTAGTGGGTCTGGACAGGTGTGATGAGATGGAGGTGTGTTCTAGTGGGTCCGGGCAGGTGTGATGTAGTTAATGGAGATGGAGGTGTGTTCTAGTGGGTCTGGGCAGGTGTGATGTAGTTAATGCATTTTTACATTTTACATTTTAGTCATTTAGCAGACGCTCTTATCCAGAGCGACTTACAAATTGGTGCATTCACCTATAATATCCAGTGGAACAACCACTTTACAATAGTGCATCTAAATCTTTTAAGGGGGGGGGTTAGAAGGATTACTTTATCCTATCCCAGGTATTCCTTGAAGAGGTGGGGTTTCAGGTGTCTCCGGAAGGTGGTGATTGACTCCGCTGTCCTGGCGTCGTGAGGGAGCTTGTTCCACCATTGGGGTGCCAGAGCAGCGAACAGTTTTGACTGGGCTGAGCGGGAACTGTGCTTCCTCAGAGGTAGGGAGGCGAGCAGGCCAGAGGTGGATGAACGGAGTGCCCTTGTTTGGGTGTAGGGCCTGATCAGACCCTGAAGGTACGGAGGTGCCGTTCCCCTCACAGCTCCGTAGGCAAGCACCATGGTCTTGTAGCGGATGCGAGCTTCGACTGGAAGCCAGTGGAGAGAGCGGAGGAGCGGGGTGACGTGAGAGAACTTGGGAAGGTTGAACACCAGACGGGCTGCGGCGTTCTGGATGAGTTGTAGGGGTTTAATGGCACAGGCAGGGAGCCCAGCCAACAGCGAGTTGCAGTAATCCAGACGGGAGATGACAAGTGCCTGGATTAGGACCTGCGCCGCTTCCTGTGTGAGGCAGGGTCGTACTCTGCGAATGTTGTAGAGCATGAACCTACAGGATCGGGTCACCGCCTTGATGTTGGTGGAGAACGACAGGGTGTTGTCCAGGGTCACGCCAAGGCTCTTAGCACTCTGGGAGGAGGACACAAGGGAGTTGTCAACCGTGATGGCGAGATCATGGATGGAGATGGAGGTGTGTTCTAGTGGGTCTGGGCAGGTGTGATGTAGTTAATGGAGATGGAGGTGTGTTCTAGTGGACAGGTGTGATGTAGTTAATGGAGATGGAGGTGTGTTCTAGTGGGTCTGGGCAGGTGTGATGTAGTTAATGGAGATGGGGGTGTGTTCTAGTGGGTCTGGACAGGTGTGATGTAGTTAATGGAGATGGAGGTGTGTTCTAGTGGGTCTGGGCAGGTGTGATGTAGTTAATGGAGATGGAGGTGTGTTCTAGTGGGTCTGGACAGGTCTGATGTAGTTAATGGAGATGGAGGTGTGTTCTAGTGGGTCTGGACAGGTGTGATGTAGTTAATGGAGATGGGGGTGTGTTCTAGTGGACAGGTGTGATGTAGTTAATGGAGATGGAGGTGTGTTCTAGTGGGTCTGGACAGGTGTGATGTAGTTAATGGAGATGGAGGTGTGTTCTAGTGGGTCTGGGCAGGTGTGATGTAGTTAATGGAGATGGAGGTGTGTTCTAGTGGGTCTGGACAGGTGTCATGTAGTTAATGGAGATGGAGGTGTGTTCTAGTGGGTCTGGGCAGGTGTGATGTAGTTAATGGAGATGGAGGTGTGTTCTAGTGGACAGGTGTGATGTAGTTAATGGAGATGGAGGTGTGTTCTAGTGGGTCTGGACAGGTGTGATGTAGTTAATGGAGATGGAGGTGTGTTCTAGTGGGTCTGGGCAGGTGTGATCTAGTTAAGTGAGATGGAGGTGTGTTCTAGTGGGTCTGGACAGGTGTGATGTAGTTAATGGAGATGGAGGTGTGTTCTAGTGGGTCTGGACAGGTGTGATGAGATGGAGGTGTGTTCTAGTGGGTCTGGACAGGTGTGATGTAGTTAATGGAGATGGAGGTGTGTTCTAGTGGGTCTGGGCAGGTGTGATGTAGTTAATGGAGATGGAGGTGTGTTCTAGTGGGTCTGGGCAGGTGTGATGTAGTTAATGGAGATGGAGGTGTGTTCTAGTGGACAGGTGTGATGTAGTTAATGGAGATGGAGGTGTGTTCTAGTGGGTCTGGGCAGGTGTGATGTAGTTAATGGAGATGGGGGTGTGTTTTAGTGGGTCTGGACAGGTGTGATGTAGTTAATGGAGATGGAGGTGTGTTCTAGTGGGTCTGGGCAGGTGTGATGTAGTTAATGGAGATGGAGGTGTGTTCTAGTGGGTCTGGACAGGTGTGATGTAGTTAATGGAGATGGAGGTGTGTTCTAGTGGGTCTGGACAGGTGTGATGTAGTTAATGGAGATGGGGGTGTGTTCTAGTGGACAGGTGTGATGTAGTTAATGGAGATGGAGGTGTGTTCTAGTGGGTCTGGACAGGTGTGATGTAGTTAATGGAGATGGAGGTGTGTTCTAGTGGGTCTGGGCAGGTGTGATGTAGTTAATGGAGATGGAGGTGTGTTCTAGTGGGTCTGGACAGGTGTCATGTAGTTAATGGAGATGGAGGTGTGTTCTAGTGGGTCTGGACAGGTGTGATGTAGTTAATGGAGATGGAGGTGTGTTCTAGTGGGTCTGGACAGGTGTGATGTAGTTAATGGAGATGGAGGTGTGTTCTAGTGGGTCTGGGCAGGTGTGATGTAGTTAATGGAGATGGAGGTGTGTTCTAGTGGGTCTGGACAGGTGTCATGTAGTTAATGGAGATGGAGGTGTGTTCTAGTGGGTCTGGACAGGTGTGATGTAGTTAATGGAGATGGATTTGTGTTCTAGTGGGTCTGGACAGGTGTGATGAGATGGAGGTGTGTTCTAGTGGGTCTGGACAGGTGTGATGTAGTTAATGGAGATGGAGGTGTGTTCTAGTGGGTCTGGGCAGGTGTGATGTAGTTAATGGAGATGGAGGTGTGTTCTAGTGGGTCTGGGCAGGTGTGATGTAGTTAATGGAGATGGAGGTGTGTTCTAGTGGACAGGTGTGATGTAGTTAATGGAGATGGAGGTGTGTTCTAGTGGGTCTGGGCAGGTGTGATGTAGTTAATGGAGATGGGGGTGTGTTCTAGTGGGTCTGGACAGGTGTGATGTAGTTAATGGAGATGGAGGTGTGTTCTAGTGGACAGGTGTGATGTAGTTAATGGAGATGGAGGTGTGTTCTAGTGGGTCTGGGCAGGTGTGATGTAGTTAATGGAGATGGAGGTGTGTTCTAGTGGGAATTTTGCAGGTGTGATGTAGTTAATGGAGATGGAGGTGTGTTCTAGTGGACAGGTGTGATGTAGTTAATGGAGATGGAGGTGTGTTCTAGTGGACAGGTGTGATGTAGTTAATGGAGATGGAGGTGTGTTCTAGTGGGTCTGGACAGGTGTGATGTAGTTAATGGAGATGGAGGTGTGTTCTAGTGGGTCTGGACAGGTGTGATGAGATGGAGGTGTGTTCTAGTGGGTCCGGGCAGGTGTGATGTAGTTAATGGAGATGGAGGTGTGTTCTAGTGGGTCTGGGCAGGTGTGATGTAGTTAATGCATTTTTACATTTTACATTTTAGTCATTTAGCAGACGCTCTTATCCAGAGCGACTTACAAATTGGTGCATTCACCTATAATATCCAGTGGAACAACCACTTTACAATAGTGCATCTAAATCTTTTAAGGGGGGGGGTTAGAAGGATTACTTTATCCTATCCCAGGTATTCCTTGAAGAGGTGGGGTTTCAGGTGTCTCCGGAAGGTGGTGATTGACTCCGCTGTCCTGGCGTCGTGAGGGAGCTTGTTCCACCATTGGGGTGCCAGAGCAGCGAACAGTTTTGACTGGGCTGAGCGGGAACTGTGCTTCCTCAGAGGTAGGGAGGCGAGCAGGCCAGAGGTGGATGAACGGAGTGCCCTTGTTTGGGTGTAGGGCCTGATCAGACCCTGAAGGTACGGAGGTGCCGTTCCCCTCACAGCTCCGTAGGCAAGCACCATGGTCTTGTAGCGGATGCGAGCTTCGACTGGAAGCCAGTGGAGAGAGCGGAGGAGCGGGGTGACGTGAGAGAACTTGGGAAGGTTGAACACCAGACGGGCTGCGGCGTTCTGGATGAGTTGTAGGGGTTTAATGGCACAGGCAGGGAGCCCAGCCAACAGCGAGTTGCAGTAATCCAGACGGGAGATGACAAGTGCCTGGATTAGGACCTGCGCCGCTTCCTGTGTGAGGCAGGGTCGTACTCTGCGAATGTTGTAGAGCATGAACCTACAGGATCGGGTCACCGCCTTGATGTTGGTGGAGAACGACAGGGTGTTGTCCAGGGTCACGCCAAGGCTCTTAGCACTCTGGGAGGAGGACACAAGGGAGTTGTCAACCGTGATGGCGAGATCATGGATGGAGATGGAGGTGTGTTCTAGTGGGTCTGGGCAGGTGTGATGTAGTTAATGGAGATGGAGGTGTGTTCTAGTGGACAGGTGTGATGTAGTTAATGGAGATGGAGGTGTGTTCTAGTGGGTCTGGGCAGGTGTGATGTAGTTAATGGAGATGGGGGTGTGTTCTAGTGGGTCTGGACAGGTGTGATGTAGTTAATGGAGATGGAGGTGTGTTCTAGTGGGTCTGGGCAGGTGTGATGTAGTTAATGGAGATGGAGGTGTGTTCTAGTGGGTCTGGACAGGTCTGATGTAGTTAATGGAGATGGAGGTGTGTTCTAGTGGGTCTGGACAGGTGTGATGTAGTTAATGGAGATGGGGGGTGTGTTCTAGTGGACAGGTGTGATGTAGTTAATGGAGATGGAGGTGTGTTCTAGTGGGTCTGGACAGGTGTGATGTAGTTAATGGAGATGGAGGTGTGTTCTAGTGGGTCTGGGCAGGTGTGATGTAGTTAATGGAGATGGAGGTGTGTTCTAGTGGGTCTGGACAGGTGTCATGTAGTTAATGGAGATGGAGGTGTGTTCTAGTGGGTCTGGGCAGGTGTGATGTAGTTAATGGAGATGGAGGTGTGTTCTAGTGGACAGGTGTGATGTAGTTAATGGAGATGGAGGTGTGTTCTAGTGGGTCTGGACAGGTGTGATGTAGTTAATGGAGATGGAGGTGTGTTCTAGTGGGTCTGGGCAGGTGTGATCTAGTTAAGTGAGATGGAGGTGTGTTCTAGTGGGTCTGGACAGGTGTGATGTAGTTAATGGAGATGGAGGTGTGTTCTAGTGGGTCTGGACAGGTGTGATGAGATGGAGGTGTGTTCTAGTGGGTCTGGACAGGTGTGATGTAGTTAATGGAGATGGAGGTGTGTTCTAGTGGGTCTGGGCAGGTGTGATGTAGTTAATGGAGATGGAGGTGTGTTCTAGTGGGTCTGGGCAGGTGTGATGTAGTTAATGGAGATGGAGGTGTGTTCTAGTGGACAGGTGTGATGTAGTTAATGGAGATGGAGGTGTGTTCTAGTGGGTCTGGGCAGGTGTGATGTAGTTAATGGAGATGGGGGTGTGTTTTAGTGGGTCTGGACAGGTGTGATGTAGTTAATGGAGATGGAGGTGTGTTCTAGTGGGTCTGGGCAGGTGTGATGTAGTTAATGGAGATGGAGGTGTGTTCTAGTGGGTCTGGACAGGTGTGATGTAGTTAATGGAGATGGAGGTGTGTTCTAGTGGGTCTGGACAGGTGTGATGTAGTTAATGGAGATGGGGGTGTGTTCTAATGGACAGGTGTGATGTAGTTAATGGAGATGGAGGTGTGTTCTAGTGGGTCTGGACAGGTGTGATGTAGTTAATGGAGATGGAGGTGTGTTCTAGTGGGTCTGGGCAGGTGTGATGTAGTTAATGGAGATGGAGGTGTGTTCTAGTGGGTCTGGACAGGTGTCATGTAGTTAATGGAGATGGAGGTGTGTTCTAGTGGGTCTGGACAGGTGTGATGTAGTTAATGGAGATGGAGGTGTGTTCTAGTGGGTCTGGACAGGTGTGATGAGATGGAGGTGTGTTCTAGTGGGTCTGGACAGGTGTGATGTAGTTAATGGAGATGGAGGTGTGTTCTAGTGGGTCTGGGCAGGTGTGATGTAGTTAATGGAGATGGAGGTGTGTTCTAGTGGGTCTGGGCAGGTGTGATGTAGTTAATGGAGATGGAGGTGTGTTCTAGTGGACAGGTGTGATGTAGTTAATGGAGATGGAGGTGTGTTCTAGTGGGTCTGGGCAGGTGTGATGTAGTTAATGGAGATGGGGGTGTGTTCTAGTGGGTCTGGAAAGGTGTGATGTAGTTAATGGAGATGGAGGTGTGTTCTAGTGGGTCTGGGCAGGTGTGATGTAGTTAATGGAGATGGAGGTGTGTTCATGTGGGTCTGGACAGGTGTGATGTAGTTAATGGAGATGGAGGTGTGTTCTAGTGGGTCTGGACAGGTGTGATGTAGTTAATGGAGATGGGGGTGTGTTCTAGTGGACAGGTGTGATGTAGTTAATGGAGATGGAGGTGTGTTCTAGTGGGTCTGGAAAGGTGTGATGTAGTTAATGGAGATGGAGGTGTGTTCTAGTGGGTCTGGGCAGGTGTGATGTAGTTAATGGAGATGGAGGTGTGTTCTAGTGGGTCTGGACAGGTGTCATGTAGTTAATGGAGATGGAGGTGTGTTCTAGTGGGTCTGGGCAGGTGTGATGTAGTTAATGGAGATGGAGGTGTGTTCTAGTGGGACTGGGCAGGTGTGATGTAGTTAATGGAGATGGAGGTGTGTTCTAGTCGGTCTGGACAGGTGGGATGTTGTTAATGGAGATTGAGGTGTGTTCTAGTGGACAGGTGTGATGTAGTTAATGGAGATGGAGGTGTGTTCTCGTGGGTCTGGACATGTGTGATGTAGTTAATGGAGATGGAGGTGTGTTCTAGTGGGTCTGGACAGGTGTGATGTAGTTAATGGAGATGGAGGTGTGTTCTAGTGGACAGGTGTGATGTAGTTAATGGATTAATGGAGATGGAGGTGTGTTCTAGTGGACAGGTGTGATGTAGTTAATGGAGATGGAGGTGTGTTCTAGTGGGTCTGGACAGGTGTGATGTAGTTAATGGAGATGGAGGTGTGTTCTAGTGGGTCTGGACAGGTGTGATGTAGTTAATGGAGATGGAGGTGTGTTCTAGTGGGTCTGGACAGGTGTGATGTAGTTAATGGAGATGGAGGTGTGTTCTAGTGGTTCTGGGCAGGTGTGATGTAGTTAATGGAGATGGAGGTGTGTTCTAGTGGGTCTGGACAGGTGTGATGTAGTTAATGGAGATGGAGGTGTGTTCTAGTGGGTCTGGACAGGTGTGATGTAGTTAATGGAGATGGGGGTGTGTTCTAGTCGACAGGTGTAATGTAGTTAATGGAGATGGAGGTGTGTTCTAGTGGGTCTGGACAGGTGTGATGTAGTTAATGGAGATGGAGGTGTGTTCTAGTGGGTCTGGGCAGGTGTGATGTAGTTAATGGAGATGGAGGTGTGTGCTAGTGGGTCTGGACAGGTGTCATGTAGTTAATGGAGATGGAGGTGTGTTCTAGTGGGTCTGGGCAGGTGTGATGTAGTTAATGGAGATGGGGGTGTGTTCTAGTGGGTCTGGACAGGTGTGATGTAGTTAATGGAGATGGAGGTGTGTTCTAGTGGGTCTGGACAGGTGTGATGTAGTTAATGGAGATGGAGGTGTGTTCTAGTGGACAGGTGTGATGTAGTTAATGGAGTTGGAGGTGTGTTCTAGTGGGTCTGGACAGGTGTGATGTAGTTAACGGAGATGGAGGTGTGTTCTAGTGGGTCTGGACAGGTGTGATGTAGTTAATGGAGATGGGGGTGTGTTCTAGTGGGTCTGGACAGGTGTGATGTAGTTAATGGAGATGGAGGTGTGTTCTAGTGGGTCTGGACAGGTGTGATGTAGTTAATGGAGATGGGGGTGTGTTCTAGTGGGTCTGGACAGGTGTGATGTAGTTAATGGAGATGGAGGTGTGTTCTAGTGGGTCTGGGCAGGTGTGATGTAGTTAATGGAGATGGAGGTGTGTTCTAGTGGGTCTGGACAGGTGTGATGTAGTTAATGGAGATGGAGGTGTGTTCTAGTGGGTCTGGGCAGGTGTGATGTAGTTAATGGAGATGGAGGTGTGTTTTAGTGGGTCTGGACATGTGTGATGTAGTTAATGGAGATGGAGGTGTGTTCTAGTGGGTCTGGACAGGTGTGATGTAGTTAATGGAGATGGATGTGTGTTCTAGTGGACAGGTGTGATGTAGTTAATGGAGATGGAGGTGTGTTCTAGTGGAAAGGTGTGATGTAGTTAATGGAGATGGAGGTGTGTTCTAGTGGGTCTGGACAGGTGTGATGTAGTTAATGGAGATGGAGGTGTGTTCTAGTGGGTCTGGACAGGTGTGATGTAGTTAATGGAGATGGAGGTGTGTTCTAGTGGGTCCGGACAGGTGTGATGTAGTTAATGGAGATGGAGGTGTGTTCTAGTGGGTCTGGGCAGGTGTGATGTAGTTAATGGAGATGGAGGTGTGTTCTAGTGGGTCTGGACAGGTGTGATGTAGTTAATGGAGATGGAGGTGTGTTCTAGTGGGTCTGGGCAGGTGTGATGTAGTTAATGGAGATGGAGAGGTGTTCTAGTGGGTCTGGGCAGGTGTGATGTAGTTAATGGAGATGGAGGTGTGTTCTAGTGGACAGGTGTGATGTAGTTAATGGAGATGGAGGTGTGTTCTAGTGGGTCTGGGCAGGTGTGATCTAGTTAATGGAGATGGAGGTGTGTTCTAGTGGGTCTGGACAGGTGTGATGTAGTTAATGGAGATGGAGGTGTGTTCTAGTGGGTCTGGACAGGTGTGATGAGATGGAGGTGTGTTCTAGTGGGTCTGGACAGGTGTGATGTAGTTAATGGAGATGGAGGTGTGTTCTAGTGGGTCTGGGCAGGTGTGATGTAGTTAATGGAGATGGAGGTGTGTTCTAGTGGGTCTGGGCAGGTGTGATGTAGTTAATGGAGATGGAGGTGTGTTCTAGTGGACAGGTGTGATGTAGTTAATGGAGATGGAGGTGTGTTCTAGTGGGTCTGGGCAGGTGTGATGTAGTTAATGGAGATGGGGGTGTGTTCTAGTGGGTCTGGACAGGTGTGATGTAGTTAATGGAGATGGAGGTGTGTTCTAGTGGGTCTGGGCAGGTGTGATGTAGTTAATGGAGATGGAGGTGTGTTCTAGTGGGTCTAGATAGGTGTGATGTAGTTAATGGAGATGGAGGTGTGTTCTAGTGGGTCTGGACAGGTGTGATGTAGTTAATGGAGATGGGGGTGTGTTCTAGTGGACAGGTGTGATGTAGTTAATGGAGATGGAGGTGTGTTCTAGTGGGTCTGGACAGGTGTGATGTAGTTAATGGAGATGGAGGTGTGTGCTAGTGGGTCTGGACAGGTGTCATGTAGTTAATGGAGATGGAGGTGTGTTCTAGTGGGTCTGGACAGGTGTGATGTAGTTAATGGAGATGGAGGTGTGTTCTAGTGGGACTGGGCAGGTGTGATGTAGTTAATGGAGATGGAGGTGTGTTCTAGTCGGTCTGGACAGGTGGGATGTTGTTAATGGAGATTGAGGTGTGTTCTAGTGGACATGTGTGATGTAGTTAATGGAGATGGAGGTGTGTTCTCGTGGGTCTGGACATGTGTGATGTAGTTAATGGAGATGGAGGTGTGTTCTAGTGGGTCTGGACAGGTGTGATGTAGTTAATGGAGATGGAGGTGTGTTCTAGTGGACAGGTGTGATGTAGTTAATGGAGATGGAGGTGTGTTCTAGTGGACAGGTGTGATGTAGTTAATGGAGATGGAGGTGTGTTCTAGTGGGTCTGGACAGGTGTGATGTAGTTAATGGAGATGGAGGTGTGTTCTAGTGGGTCTGGTGTGATGTAGTTAATGGAGATGGAGGTGTGTTCTAGTGGGTCTGGACAGGTGTGATGTAGTTAATGGAGATGGAGGTGTGTTCTAGTGGGTCTGGACAGGTGTGATGTAGTTAATGGAGATGGAGGTGTGTTCTAGTGGTTCTGGGCAGGTGTGATGTAGTTAATGGAGATGGAGGTGTGTTCTAGTGGGTCTGGACAGGTGTGATGAGATGGAGGTGTGTTCTAGTGGGTCTGGGCAGGTGTGATGTAGTTAATGGAGATGGAGGTGTGTTCTAGTGGGTCTGGGCAGGTGTGATGTAGTTAATGGAGATGGAGGTGTGTTCTAGTGGGTCTGGGCAGGTGTGATGTAGTTAATGGAGATGGAGGTGTGTTCTAGTGGACAGATGTGATGTAGTTAATGGAGATGGAGGTGTGTTTTAGTGGGTCTGGACATGTGTGATGTAGTTAATGGAGATGGAGGTGTGTTCTAGTGGGTCTGGACAGGTGTGATGTAGTTAATGGAGATGGATGTGTGTTCTAGTGGACAGGTGTGATGTAGTTAATGGAGATGGAGGTGTGTTCTAGTGGACAGGTGTGATGTAGTTAATGGAGATGGAGGTGTGTTCTAGTGGGTCTGGACAGGTGTGATGTAGTTAATGGAGATGGAGGTGTGTTCTAGTGGGTCTGGACAGGTGTGATGTAGTTAATGGAGATGGAGGTGTGTTCTAGTGGGTCCGGACAGGTGTGATGTAGTTAATGGAGATGGAGGTGTATTCTAGTGGGTCTGGGCAGGTGTGATGTAGTTAATGGAGATGGAGGTGTGTTCTAGTGGGTCTGGACAGGTGTGATGTAGTTAATGGAGATGGAGGTGTGTTCTAGTGGGTCTGGGCAGGTGTGATGTAGTTAATGGAGATGGAGAGGTGTTCTAGTGGGTCTGGGCAGGTGTGATGTAGTTAATGGAGATGGAGGTGTGTTCTAGTGGACAGGTGTGATGTAGTTAATGGAGATGGAGGTGTGTTCTAGTGGGTCTGGGCAGGTGTGATCTAGTTAATGGAGATGGAGGTGTGTTCTAGTGGGTCTGGACAGGTGTGATGTAGTTAATGGAGATGGAGGTGTGTTCTAGTGGGTCTGGACAGGTGTGATGAGATGGAGGTGTGTTCTAGTGGGTCTGGACAGGTGTGATGTAGTTAATGGAGATGGAGGTGTGTTCTAGTGGGTCTGGGCAGGTGTGATGTAGTTAATGGAGATGGAGGTGTGTTCTAGTGGGTCTGGGCAGGTGTGATGTAGTTAATGGAGATGGAGGTGTGTTCTAGTGGACAGGTGTGATGTAGTTAATGGAGATGGAGAAGTGTTCTAGTGGGTCTGGGCAGGTGTGATGTAGTTAATGGAGATGGGGGTGTGTTCTAGTGGGTCTGGACAGGTGTGATGTAGTTAATGGAGATGGAGGTGTGTTCTAGTGGGTCTGGGCAGGTGTGATGTAGTTAATGGAGATGGAGGTGTGTTCTAGTGGGTCTGGACAGGTGTGATGTAGTTAATGGAGATGGAGGTGTGTTCTAGTGGGTCTGGACAGGTGTGATGTAGTTAATGGACATGGGGGTGTGTTCTAGTGGACAGGTGTGATGTAGTTAATGGAGATGGAGGTGTGTTCTAGTGGGTCTGGACAGGTGTGATGTAGTTAATGGAGATGGAGGTGTGTTCTAGTGGGTCTGGACAGGTGTGATGTAGTTAATGGAGATGGAGGTGTGTTCTAGTGGGTCTGGACAGGTGTGATGTAGTTAATGGAGATGGAGGTGTGTTCTAGTGGTTCTGGGCAGGTGTGATGTAGTTAATGGAGATGGAGGTGTGTTCTAGTGGATCTGGACAGGTGTGATGAGATGGAGGTGTGTTCTAGTGGGTCTGGGCAGGTGTGATGTAGTTAATGGAGATGGAGGTGTGTTCTAGTGGGTCTGGGCAGGTGTGATGTAGTTAATGGAGATGGAGGTGTGTTCTAGTGGGTCTGGGCAGGTGTGATGTAGTTAATGGAGATGGAGGTGTGTTCTAGTGGACAGATGTGATGTAGTTAATGGAGATGGAGGTGTGTTCTAGTGGGTCTGGGCAGTTGTGATGTAGTTAATGGAGATGGAGGTGTGTTCTAGTGGGACTGGGCAGGTGTGATGTAGTTAATGGAGATGGAGGTGTGTTCTAGTCGGTCTGGACAGGTGTGATGTTGTTAATGGAGATGGAGGTGTGTTCTAGTGGACAGGTGTGATGTAGTTAATGGAGATGGAGGTGTGTTCTAGTGGGTCTGGACAGGTGTCATGTAGTTAATGGAGATGGAGGTGTGTTCTAGTGGGTCTGGGCAGGTGTGATGTAGTTAATGGAGATGGAGGTGTGTTCTAGTGGGACTGTGCAGGTGTGATGTAGTTAATGGAGATGGAGGTGTGTTCTAGTCGGTCTGGACAGGTGTGATGTTGTTAATGGAGATGGAGGTGTGTTCTAGTGGACAGGTGTGATGTAGTTAATGGAGATGGAGGTGTGTTCTAGTGGGTCTGGACAGGTGTGATGTAGTTAATGGAGATGGAGGTGTGTTCTAGTGGGTCTGGACAGGTGTGATGTAGTTAATGGAGATGGGGGTGTGTTCTAGTGGGTCTGGACAGGTGTGATGTAGTTAATGGAGATGGAGGTGTGTTCTAGTGGGTCTGGACAGGTGTGATGTAGTTAATGGAGATGGGGGTGTGTTCTAGTGGGTCTGGACAGGTGTGATGTAGTTAATGGAGATGGAGGTGTGTTCTAGTGGGTCTGGGCAGGTGTGATGTAGTTAATGGAGATGGAGGTGTGTTCTAGTGGGTCTGGACAGGTGTGATGTAGTTAATGGAGATGGAGGTGTGTTCTAGTGGACAGGTGTGATGTAGTTAATGGAGATGGAGGTGTGTTCTAGTGGGTCTGGACAGGTGTGATGTAGTTAATGGAGATGGAGGTGTGTTCTAGTGGGTCTGGACAGGTGTGATGTAGTTAATGGAGATGGAGGTGTGTTCTAGTGGGTCCGGACAGGTGTGATGTAGTTAATGGAGATGGAGGTGTGTTCTAGTGGGTCTGGGCAGGTGTGATGTAGTTAATGGAGATGGAGGTGTGTTCTAGTGGGTCTGGACAGGTGTGATGTAGTTAATGGAGATGGAGGTGTGTTCTAGTGGGTCTGGGCAGGTGTGATGTAGTTAATGGAGATGGAGAGGTGTTCTAGTGGGTCTGGGCAGGTGTGATGTAGTTAATGGAGATGGAGGTGTGTTCTAGTGGACAGGTGTGATGTAGTTAATGGAGATGGAGGTGTGTTCTAGTGGGTCTGGGCAGGTGTGATCTAGTTAATGGAGATGGAGGTGTGTTCTAGTGGGTCTGGACAGGTGTGATGTAGTTAATGGAGATGGAGGTGTGTTCTAGTGGGTCTGGACAGGTGTGATGAGATGGAGGTGTGTTCTAGTGGGTCTGGACAGGTGTGATGTAGTTAATGGAGATGGAGGTGTGTTCTAGTGGGTCTGGGCAGGTGTGATGTAGTTAATGGAGATGGAGGTGTGTTCTAGTGGGTCTGGGCAGGTGTGATGTAGTTAATGGAGATGGAGGTGTGTTCTAGTGGACAGGTGTGATGTAGTTAATGGAGATGGAGGTGTGTGCTAGTGGGTCTGGACAGGTGTGATGTAGTTAATGGAGATGGAGGTGTGTTCTAGTGGGTCTGGACAGGTGTCATGTAGTTAATGGAGATGGAGGTGTGTTCTAGTGGGTCTGGGCAGGTGTGATGTAGTTAATGGAGATGGAGGTGTGTTCTAGTGGGACTGGGCAGGTGTGATGTAGTTAATGGAGATGGAGGTGTGTTCTAGTCGGTCTGGACAGGTGGGATGTTGTTAATGGAGATTGAGGTGTGTTCTAGTGGACAGGTGTGATGTAGTTAATGGAGATGGAGGTGTGTTCTCGTGGGTCTGGACATGTGTGATGTAGTTAATGGAGATGGAGGTGTGTTCTAGTGGGTCTGGACAGGTGTGATGTAGTTAATGGAGATGGAGGTGTGTTCTAGTGGACAGGTGTGATGTAGTTAATGGAGATGGAGGTGTGTTCTAGTGGACAGGTGTGATGTAGTTAATGGAGATGGAGGTGTGTTCTAGTGGGTCTGGACAGGTGTGATGTAGTTAATGGAGATGGAGGTGTGTTCTAGTGGGTCTGGTGTGATGTAGTTAATGGAGATGGAGGTGTGTTCTAGTGGGTCTGGACAGGTGTGATGTAGTTAATGGAGATGGAGGTGTGTTCTAGTGGGTCTGGACAGGTGTGATGTAGTTAATGGAGATGGAGGTGTGTTCTAGTGGTTCTGGGCAGGTGTGATGTAGTTAATGGAGATGGAGGTGTGTTCTAGTGGGTCTGGACAGGTGTGATGAGATGGAGGTGTGTTCTAGTGGGTCTGGGCAGGTGTGATGTAGTTAATGGAGATGGAGGTGTGTTCTAGTGGGTCTGGGCAGGTGTGATGTAGTTAATGGAGATGGAGGTGTGTTCTAGTGGGTCTGGGCAGGTGTGATGTAGTTAATGGAGATGGAGGTGTGTTCTAGTGGACAGATGTGATGTAGTTAATGGAGATGGAGGTGTGTTCTAGTGGGTCTGGGCAGTTGTGATGTAGTTAATGGAGATGGGGGTGTGTTCTAGTGGGTCCGGACAGGTGTGATGTAGTTAATGGAGATGGAGGTGTGTTCTAGTGGGTCTGGGCAGGTGTGATGTAGTTAATGGAGATGGAGGTGTGTTCTAGTGGGTCTGGACAGGTGTGATGTAGTTAATGGAGATGGAGGTGTGTTCTAGTGGGTCTGGACAGGTGTGATGTAGTTAATGGAGATGGGGGTGTGTTCTAGTGGACAGGTGTGATGTAGTTAATGGAGATGGAGGTGTGTTCTAGTGGGTCTGGACAGGTGTGATGTAGTTAATGGAGATGGAGGTGTGTTCTAGTGGGTCTGGGCAGGTGTGATGTAGTTAATGGAGATGGAGGTGTGTTCTAGTGGGTCTGGACAGGTGTGATGTAGTTAATGGAGATGGAGGTGTGTTCTAGTGGGTCTGGACAGGTGTGATGTAGTTAATGGAGATGGAGGTGTGTTCTAGTGGGTCTGGGCAGGTGTGATGTAGTTAATGTTTGTATGATGTCATTTGTATGTGTATATTTTTTGTATTGTTTATAAAATATCAAATTACAAATATTTTTTTAGTCCCAATGCTAAGTTACCCATCACTGTTCTATTTTTGGAGTTATTACATAAAACCGATCAGAATTCAGAATAATGCCAAAGTCAGGTGTGATGTAATATGGAGGACCAGCCTATTCCCTATGATGTAAACTACAACAGAAATAACTTCAAATGTAGAATTTCATATTAAACAAATCGTTTGAACTCATGACTTGAGTGATTAAAGTAAACCAACGTTTTGGATATACATAACACCATCGAACCAAATATCAAAGAATGTTAGCAATATGCAGTTATCTTAGCCAGCCAGCTAACATTAGCTATTTGGCCAACGAGCTATGGTCAGCTTGAGATAGATATCGAGCTAGTGTGACCTTCCTGGTCCCTCATGTCAGTGAGTCAACACAGGAAGGAGCAATGGATGGATAGTTAATTTATTTCCAAAGCTGCAATGATGGGACACACACGGTATGGATGAATGATCAGTAGTGATGGGATATAAACAGCACTCCCACAGCAATTCTCCATAAATCTGCCCTATGATATAGTAACAAAAAACAATCAAGATGTCTGTCAAAGTTATTGTGATCGTATAGTGGATTTAACAATTCCTACTAATTTCTAATTTTCTATAATAAATAACTACATAGTTTCCATGTGTAATCTCATATTCACAACATCAGAATAAACTATCATCCATTTTAGTATCAAAATATATCAAATTAACCTGAAATATTAATCAACGTCCCCCTCTGGTGGTGAAGTATAATCCACCTAAACTAACAGAACCTGGCTAATAAACTGGCTGGTGTTCATGAGTTTATAAAACACATACTTTATACATGTCATAAATTACCTGCATTGATGAGACACACAGTGTGGATGAATGATCAGTAGTCGACAGGATATAAATAGCACTCCTAAAGAAGATGCAGTGTGGATGAATGATCAGGATATAAATAGCACTCCTAAAGAAGATGCAGTGTGGATGAATGATCAGGATATAAATAGCACTCCTAAAGAAGATGCAGTGTGGATGAATGATCAGTAGTGACAGGATATAAATAGCACTCCTAAAGAAGATGCAGTGTGGATGAATGATCAGGATATAAATAGCACTCCTAAAGAAGATGCAGTGTGGATGAATGATCAGTAGTCGACAGGATATAAATAGCTCTCCTAAAGAAGATGCAGTGTGGATGAATGATCAGTAGTGACAGGATATAAATAGCACTCCTAAAGAAGATGCAGTGTGGATGAATGATCAGTAGTGAGAGGATATAAATAGCACTCCTAAAGAAGATGCAGTGTGGATGAATGATCAGGATATAAATAGCTCTCCTAAAGAAGATGCAGTGTGGATGAATGATCAGGATATAAATAGCACTCCTAAAGAAGATGCAGTGTGGATGAATGATCAGGATATAAATAGCACTCCTAAAGAAGATGCTGTGTGGATGAATGATCAGGATATAAATAACACTCCTAAAGAAGATGCAGTGTGGATGAATGATCAGTAGTCGACAGGGTACAAATAGCACTCCTAAAGAAGATGCATTATCCAGTTTGCTACCAACTTGAAAGAGGGAACTTTAGCATAAAACCCACATGGAAATCTGAGATTTGGCAAATAACATATAAAGAGAGTGTCACGTCCTGGCCAGTATAAGGGTTAATTGTCATTTTAGTTTGGTCAGGACGTGGCAGAGGGTATTTGATTTATGTGGTTCAGGGTGGTGTGTTAGTTAGGAGGGCGTTTGATTTATTATTTCCGGGTTTTGAGTTATGGTCTATGTTGATATATTTCTATGTGTAGTCTGGTTGATCTGTTTCTATGTTGAGTTAATTGGGGTGGACTTCCCATTGATGGCAGCTGTGTGGTGTTGCCTTTGATTGGAAGTCCTATATTAGTTGGGTGTGTTTGTCTGTGTATTGGTGGGAGATTGTTTCGTGTTTAGCGTGTGTAAGCCTAACAGGACTGTCTGTAAATCGTTTTTGTTATTTTTGTATGTTCGTTTTTTGAGTTTATTAAATGTTCAAAAAAATGAACTATCACAACCCTGCTGCATTTTGGTCATCTTTTTCCGACGATGATTTCGCTATATCGTCCTCCGACGAAGAAATCCCTGACAGAATCTCCCACCAAACCAGGACCAAGCAGCAGAGGAAGGAGCAGAGGAATTTTGATTTGGACAAACGGGAGAGATGGACATGGGAGCAGGTTATGGCCGGAGAAAGCCCATGGAGTAAGGCTGGTATGGACCGGGAACGTTTCCGAGGATCACGACTGGCGGTGAAGCACGAGAGGCACCCCCAATAAAAAAAATTTGGGGGGGCACACGGGTAGTTTGGCTAGGCCTAGGAAGAGCCGGAAGCCAGCTACCCGTGGTTATATGGAGGAGCGTATGAGGTGGAGAGCGCCATGTTTCGCTGAGGAGCGCACTCTCACCCATACGCACGCACAGTCCGGTGCGCGTTATTCCAGCCCCTCGCAGGTGCCGTGCTAGAGCGGGCATCCAGCCTGGTAGGAGGATGCCTGCGCAGCGCATCTGGTCGCCGGTACGTCTCCGAGGACCAGGCTACCCAACTCCCGCTCTACGCACGGCTACCATCAGGCCCCTGCACAGCCCAGTCTGCCCTGTACAAGCACCCCGCTCGTACAGGGCTACTAGTTCCATCCAGCCAAGACGGGTTGTGCAGGAGGTAAGATCAAGACCGACTGTGCGCCTCCATAGCCCTAGGTTTCCAGCTCCTGTCTCTCATGCGGACCCGGAAGTACGTCAGCCCAGTCTGACTCGTCCTGTTCCCGCTCCCCGCACTAGCCTGGAGGTGCGTGTTCCCAGTCTGGTACGCCCAGTACCAGCACCACGCACAAGGCATCTAGTGCGTAAACCCAGCCTCGCCAGTCAAGAGTTGCCAGAACTGCCCGTCAGTCAAGAGTTGCCAGAACTGCCCGTCAGTCAAGAGTCGCCAGAACTGCCCGTCAGTCAAGAGTCGCCAGAACTGCCCGTCAGTCAAGAGTCGCCAGAGCTGCCCGTCAGTCAAGAGTCGCCAGAGCTGCCCGTCAGTCAAGAGTCGCCAGAGCTGCCCGTCAGTCAAGAGTCGCCAGAGCTGCCCGTCAGTCAAGAGTCGCCAGAGCTGCCCGTCAGTCAAGAGTCGCCAGAGCTGCCCGTCAGTCAAGAGTCGCCAGAGCTGCCCGTCAGTCAAGAGTCGCCAGAGCTGCCCGTCAGTCAAGAGTCGCCAGAGCTGCCCGTCAGTCAAGAGTCGCCAGAGCTGCCCGTCAGTCAAGAGTCGCCAGAGCTGCCCGTCAGTCAAGAGTCGCCAGAGCTGCCCGTCAGTCAAGAGTCGCCAGAGCTGCCCGTCAGTCAAGAGTCGCCAGAGCTGCCCGTCAGTCAAGAGTCGCCAGAGCTGCCCGTCAGTCAAGAGTCGCCAGAGCTGCCCGTCAGTCAAGAGTCGCCAGAGCTGCCCGTCAGTCAAGAGTCGCCAGAGCTGCCCGTCAGTCAAGAGTCGCCAGAGCTGCCCGTCAGTCAAGAGTCGCCAGAGCTGCCCGTCAGTCAAGAGTCGCCAGAGCTGCCCGTCAGTCAAGAGTCGCCAGAGCCGCCCGTCAGTGAGGAATCGCCAGAGCCGCCCGTCAGTGAAGAGTCGCCAGAGCCACCCACTAGTCAGGAGCTGCCAGAGTGGCCAAACTGCCCGGAGATGTCAGAGTGGCCAGACTGCCCGGAGCTGCCAGAGTGGCCAGACTGCCCGGAGCTGCCAGAGTGGCCAGACCGCCCCGAACTGCCGGAGTGGCCAGACCGCCCCGAGCTGCCGGACTGCCCAGACCGCCCCGAGCTGCCACACTGCCCAGACCGCCCCGAGCTGCCAGACTGCCCAGACCGCCCCGAGCTGCCAGACTGTCCCGAGCTGCCAGACTGCCCAGACTGTCCCGAGCTGCCAGACTGCCCAGACTGTCCCGAGCTGCCAGACTGCCCAGACTGTCCCGAGCTGCCAGACTGCCCAGACTGTCCCGAGCTGCCAGACTGCCCAGACTGTCCCGAGCTGCCAGACTGCCCGAGCTGCCAGACTGGTCAGACTGCCCCGAGCTGCCAGACTGCCCCGAGCGGCCAGACTGGCCAGACTGCCCCGAGCTGCCAGAGTGGCCCGACTGCCTGGAACGGCCAGAACCGGAGCCACCTCCTGATATAGGTGGGTTGGGGAGGGGGGGTGTAGCACAGTGCCGTCGTTGACGGCAGCCACCCTCCCTTCCCTCCCTTTTAGTAGAGGGGAAATTTTGTTTTGTTGTTTGGGGTTGTGGTTTTAAAAAAAATTATAATAATTTAAGGTGCTTCCGGGGTTAGCACCTTTAAGGGGGGGGGGTACTGTCATGTCCTGGCCAGTATAAGGGTTAATTGTTATTGTAGTTTGGTCAGGACGTGGCAGAGGGTATTTGTTTTATGTGGTTCAGGGTGGTGTGTTGGTAAGAGGGCGTTTGATTTAGTATTTCCGGGTTTTGGGTTTATGATCTATGTTTATGTAATTCTATGTTGAGTCTAGTGTGTCTGTTTCTATGTTTGGGTTCATTGGGGTTGGGACTCTCAATTGAAGGCAGGTGGTGTCTATTTGCCTTTGATTGAGAGTCCCATATATGAGGGTGTGTTTGTGTTTGTTGTGGGAGATTGTTCTTGGATTGCTGTGGTGCCTTCAAGGCTGTCATTTTGTCGTTCATCGTTTTGTTTATTTTTGTATACGTGTTTGTTTGGTTTTTCCTTATTTTCCGGTAAATAAAGATGAGTATACACATACCTGCTGCGTTTTGGTCCTCCATTTCTAACGACGAGCGTGACAGTTGAAGGTTAGTGCTGCATTTAGCTGTGTTTTGGGTATTTGTGATGCATGCTAGTTGCTTTGAAAATGGAAGTGTGATTTTTTTTGGCAGAGTACTTTCCTAACATAATCTAATGTTTTGCTTTTGCTGTAAAGCCTTTTTGAAATCGGCCAACGTGGTTCAATTCAGGAGAGGTGTATCTATAAAATGGTGTAAAATAGTCATATGTTTGAGAAATTGAAGTTATAGCATTTATGAGGTATTTGAATTTCACGCGACGCGATTCCACTGGCTGTTGACTAGGGTGGGACGCAAGCGTCCCAGGTTTCCAGACAGGTTAAAGCGGAAATCTGCAATTACTACATCCATATTGGACTTTAAATTATTAATTTATAGCCATTGATTCTTGAAAAATATAACACATGCCTCATGAGTTTAGTTCAACTGTTGTACCCCATCAGAACCCCAAATAAGCTTTTTTTACTCCAATGTCTAGAAACAATATAAATCAACACTGTATAGCCTCAACATGGTTAAAACTATAATGTTGATATCATGGATGGTAAGACCTTGCATCCATAGGTCTGTCTATGAATTTTGAAAAGTAGTTACATTTCTCCAACCCCATCATCTTATTAACAAAACAGTGGTGGAATGACAGATTTGTTATTGTTTCAACTGCAGATTGCTGGGTTGTGTGTTTTTTTTAAACAGTAACAAAATGGCTGCCCAGAGACTTGGTTTGGTAAACAGCTGAGGGATGGGGGAAGGAGAAGTGTAACCACTCTCAAAGTCATAGAGAAAGCTATTGTAGCAACCGTAACCCAACACCTAGCGACCTCGTCAAGAAGTTCAGAAATCTTGGCGTAACTATTATAAGGTGTTGGCTTGACAGTCGCTGGACCCAGGTTTGAGTTCAGCTCAGGGCAACCACCTGAATTCACTACACTATGAATACAAAGACTGGCCATCCATGAGGTCAAAATTATTGTTTTAACTTCTATGGGCTACGTGGGACGCTAGCGTCCTACCCGCTGTACACACTATCAACAGCCAGTGAAATATCAGGGCGCCAAATTCGAAAACAACAAAATGTCATAATTCAAATTTCTCAAACATACAACTATTTTACACCATTTATAGATAAACATCTCCTTGATCCAACCACGTCCGATTTCAAAAAGGCTTTACGGCGAAAGCATAAAATTAGATTATGTTAGGACAGTACATAGACAAAACATTACACACATCCATTTTCAATGCAAGGACAAGCGTCACCAAAAACAGGAAACCAGCTAAAATGATGCACTAACCTTTGACAATCTTCATCAGATGACACTCCTAGGACATTATGTTAGACAGTACATGCATTTTGTTCTATCAAGTTCATATTTATATCCAAAAACAGCATTTTACAGTGGTGCGTGATATTCAGAAAATATTTTGCCTCCAATACTGCCGGTGAATGAGCACAACAAATAAAAAAATTACTCATTATAAACCTTGATAAAATATTAAACTGTTATTCAAAGAATTATAGATTAACATCTCTTGAATGTAATCGCGTTGACAGATTTCAAAATAACTTTACTGAGAGAGCACACTTTGCAATAATCTGAGTACTGTGCTCAGAAAAAAACAGCAGGCAATTATAGACACCGGCCATCTTGGAGTCATCTAAATGCATAAATAGCATAAGAAATATTCACTTACCTTTAATAATCTTCATCAGAAGGCACTTCCAGGAATCCCAGGTCCACAATAATTTTTGTTTTGTTCGATAACTCGGGAGCCCCAAAATTAGAGTTCGACCGATTATGATTTTTCAATGCCGATAGCGATTATTGGAAGACCAAAAAAACCGATACCGATTAATCGGCCGATTTAAAAAAAAAAATATATATATATATATATATATATATATATATATATATATATATATATATATATATATATACTGCTCAAAAAAATAAAGGGAACACTAAAATAACACATCCTAGATCTGAATGAAATAACCTTATTAAATACTTTTTTCTTTATATAGTTGAATGTGCTGACAACAAAATCACACAAAAACAAATCAATGGAAATCCAATATATCAACCCATGGAGGTCTGGTTGTCGTCGGTTAAAGAGGACCAAAACGCAGCAGGTATGTGAATGCTCATCTCGACGTTTTAATAAGTACCAAGTGAACACCAAAATAACAAACAGGAATACGATCGACAAAAACAGTCTGGCAAAGCATAAGGCTAAACGCAGAACAATCTCCCACAAATAACAAACACACCCTAATATATGGGACTCTCAATCAAAGGCAGATAGACAACACCTGCCTTCAACTGAGAGTCCCAACCCCAATTAACCAAACAAAGAAACAGACATACTAGACTAAACATAGAATACATGAAAACCAAACAGTGCCCAAAAACCCCGGAATACTTAAATCAAATGCCCCTTCAACAAACACACCACCCCGAACCACATAAAACGAATACCCTCTGCCACATCCTGACCAAACTACAATACCAATTAACCTTATACTGGCCAGGACGTGACACTGGATTTGGAGTCACACTCAAAATTAAAGTGGAAAACCACACTACAGGCTGATCCAACTTTGATGTAATGTCCTTAAAACAAGTCAAAATGAGGCTCAATAGTGTGTGTGGCCTCCACGTGCCTGTATGACCTCCCTATAATGCCTGGACATGCTCCTGATTAGGTGGCAGATGGTCTCCTGAGGGATCTCCTCCCAGACCTGGACTAAAGCATCCGCCAACTCCTGGACAGTCTGTGGTGCAACGTGGCGTTGGTGGATGGAGCGAGACATGATGTCCCAGATGTGCTCAATTGGATTCAGGTCTGGGGAACGGGTGGGCCAGTCCATAGCATCAATGCCTTCCTCTTGCAGGAACTGCTGACACACTCCAGCCACATGAGGTCTAGCATTGTCTTGCATTAGGAGGAACCCAGGGCCAACCACACAAGCATATGGTCTCACAAGGGGTCTGAGGATCTCATCTCGGTACCTAATGGCAGTCAGGCTACCTCTGGCGAGCACATGGAGGGCTGTGCAGCCCCCCAAAGAAATGCCACCCCACACCATGACTGACCCACCACCAAACCGGTCATTCTGGAGGATGTTGCGGGCAGCAGAACGTTCTCCACGGCGTCTCCAGACTCTGTCACGTCTGTCACATGTGCTCAGTGTGAACCTGCTTCATCTGTGAAGAGCACAGGGCGCCAGTGGCGAATTTGCTAATCTTGGTGTTCTCTGGCAAATGCCAAACGTCCTGCACGGTGTTGGGCTGTAAGCACAATCCCCACCTGTGGACGTCGGGCCCTCATACCACCCTCATGGAGTCTGTTTCTGACCATTTGAGCAGACACATGCACATTTGTGGCCTGCTGGAGGTCATTTTGCAGGGCTCTGGCAGTGCTCCTCCTGCTCCTCCTTGCACAAAGGCGGAGGTAGCAGTCATGCTGCTGGGTTTTTGCCCTCCTACGGCCTCCTCCACGTCTCCTGATGTACTGGCCTGTCTCCTGGTAGCGCCTCCATGCTCTGGACACTACGCTGACAGACACAGCAAACCTTCTTGCCACAGCTCGCATTGATGTGTCATCCTGGATGAGCTGCACTACCTGAGTCACTTGTGTGGGTTGTAGACTCCGTCTCATGCTACCACTAGAGTGAAAGCACCGCCAGCATTCAAAAGTGACCAAAACATCAGCCAGGAAGCATAAGAACTGAGAAGTGGTCTGTGGTCACCACCTGCCGAACCACTCCTTTATTGGGGGTGTCTTGCTAATTGCCTATAATTTCCACCTGTTGTCTATTCCATTTGCACAACAGCATGTGAAATTTACTGTCAATCAGTGTTGCTTCCTAAGTGGACAGTTTGATTTCACAGAAGTGTGATTGACTTGGAGTTACATTGTGTTGTTTAAGTGTTCCCTTTATTTTTTTGAGCAGTGTATATTTTTATTATTTTTTATTTTTATTTATTTGTAATAATGACAATTACAACAATACTGAATGAACACTTATTTTAACTTAATATAATACATCAATAAAATCAATTTAGCCTCAAATAAATAATGAAACATGTTCAATTTGTTTTAAATAATGCAAAAACAAAGTGTTGGAGAAGAAAGTAAAAGTGCAATATGTGCCATGTAAAAAAGCTAATGTTTAAGTTCCTTGCTCAGAACATGAGAACATATGAAAGCTGGTGGTTCCTTTTAACATGAGTCTTCAATATTCCCAGGTAAGATGTTTTAGGTTGTAGTTATTATAGGAATTATAGGACTATTTCACTCAATACGATTTGTATTTCATATACCTTTGACTATTGGATGTTCTTAAAGGCACTTTAGTATTGCCAGTGTAACAGTATAGCTTCCGTCCCTCTCCTCGCTCCGACCTGGGCCCAAACCAGGAACACATCGACAAAAGCCACCCTCGAAGCAGCGTTACCCATGTAGAGGAAGGGAAACAACTACTCCAAGTCTCAGAGCGAGTGACGTTTGAAACGCTATTAGCATGCACCCGGCTAACTGGCTAGCCATTTCACATGGGTTACACCAGCCTCATCTTGGAAGTTGACAGGCTTGAAGTCATAAACAGCGCAAGGCATTGCGAAAGGCTGCTGGCAAAACGCACGAAAGTGCTATTTTGAATGAATGCTTACGAGCCTGCTGCTGCCTACCATCGCTCAGTCAGACTGCTCTATCAAATCATAGACTTAATTATAACATAATAACGCACAGAAATACGAGCCTTAGGTGATTATTATGGTTGAATCCTGAAACTAACATCTCAAAAACAAAACGTTTTTCATGTCAGTGAAATACGGAACTGTTCCGTATTTTTTCTAATGGGTGGCATCCATAAGTCTAAATATTCCTGTTACATTGCACAACCTTCAATTTTATGTCATAATTACGTAAAATTCTGGCAAATTAGTTCGCAACGAGCCAGGCGGCCCAAACTGTTGCATATACCCTGACTGCGTGCAATGAACGCAAAATGACACAATTTCACCTGGTTAATATTGCCTGCTAACCTGGATTTCTTTTAGCTAAATATGCAGGTTTAAAAATATAAACTTCTGTGTATTGATTTTAAGAAAGTCATTGATGTTTATGGTTAGGTACAGTCGTGCAACGATGGTGCATTTTTCGCAAATGCGCTTTTGTTAAATCAACCCCTGTTAGGCGAAGTCGGCAGTCTTTGTTAGGAAGAAATAGTCTTCACAGTTCGCAACAAGCCAGGTGGCCCAAACTGCTGCATATACCCTGACTCTGTTTGCTAGAAGTGACACATATTCCCTAGTTAAAAGAAATTCATGTTAGCAGGCAATATTAGCTAAATATGCAGGTTTAAAAATATATATTTGTGTATTGATTTTAAGAAAGGCATTGATGTTTATGGTTGGAGCAACGTGTACCTAAGCGATTATATGCAACGCAGGACAGGCTAGATAAACTAGTAATATCATCAACCATGTGTAGTTAACTAGTGATTATGATTGATTGTTTTTTATAAGATAAGTTTAATGCTATCTAGCAACTTACCTTGGCTTCTTACTGCATTCGCATAACAGGTAGGCTCCTCGTGGAGTGCAACGTAAAGCAGGTGGTTAGAGCGTTGGACTAGTTAACCGTAAGGTTGCAAGATTGAATCCCTGAGCTAACAAGGTAAAAATCTGTCGTTCTGCCCCTGAACAAGGCAGTTAACCCACTGTTCCTAGGCCGTCATTGAAAATAAGAATGTGTTCTTAACTGACTTGCCTGACTTTAAAAAAAATCGGCAAATTGGTGGCCAAAAATACCGATTTCCAATTGTTATGAAAACTTGAAATCGGCCCTAATTAATCGGCCATTCCGATTAATCGGTCGACCTCTACCCAAAATCATGTTCTATTACTGTCCCCAACTAAAATACATCTTTGTCAACCAAGAGTCATCTGTTCTTTCTACCAATCACCCCATGTGTTTTTATAAAATCTATATCTACTGAACTTGTCTGATGCTTTAAGCATGCTGTTTGATTAAATAAGACTCACAAATGACTAGAGGGAGCCAGTCGTCACTATAACCTGACTAGAGGGAGCCAGTCGTCACTATAACCTGACTAGAGGGAGCCAGTTATCACTATAACCTGACCTAGAGGGAGCCAGTCATCACTATAACCTGACCTAGAGGGAGCCAGTCATCACTATAACCTGACTAGAGGGAGCCAGTCGTCACTATAACCTGACTAGAGGGAGCCAGTCGTCACTATAACCTGACTAGAGGGAGCCAGTCGTCACTATAACCTGACTCGAGGGAGCCAGTCGTCACTATAACCTGACTAGAGGGAGCCACTCATCACTATAACCTGACTCGAGGGAGCCAGTCGTCACTATAACCTGACTAGAGGGAGCCAGTCGTCACTATAACCTGACTAGAGGGAGCCAGTCGTCACTATAACCTGACTAGAGGGAGCCAGTCGTCACTATAACCTGACTAGAGGGAGCCAGTCGTCACTATAACCTGACTAGAGGGAGCCAGTCATCACTATAACCTGACTAGAGGGAGCCAGTCATCACTATAACCTGACTAGAGGGAGCCAGTCATCACTATAACCTGACTAGAGGGAGCCAGTCGTCACTATAACCTGACTAGAGGGAGCCAGACGTCACTATAACCTGACTAGAGGGAACCAGTCGTCACTATAACCTGACTAGAGGGAGCCAGTCGTCACTATAACCTGACTAGAGGGAGCCAGTCGTCACTATAACCTGACTAGAGGGAGCCAGTCGTCACTATAACCTGACTAGAGGGAGCCAGTCGTCACTATAACCTGACTAGAGGGAGCCAGTCGTCACTATAACCTGACTAGAGGGAGCCAGTCGTCACTATAACCTGACTAGAGGGAGCCAGTCATCACTGTAACCTGACTAGAGGGAACCAGTCATCACTATAACCTGACTAGAGGGAGCCAGTCATCACTGTAACCTGACTAGAGGGAGCCAGTCGTCACTGTAACCTGACTAGAGGGAGCCAGTCATCACTATAACCTGACTAGAGGGAGCCAGTCGTCACTATAACCTGACTAGAGGGAGCCAGTCGTCACTATAACCTGACTAGAGGGAGCCAGTCGTCACTATAACCTGACTAGAGGGAGCCAGTCGTCACTATAACCTGACTAGAGGGAGCCAGTCGTCACTATAACCTGACTAGAGGGAGCCAGTCGTCACTATAACCTGACTAGAGGGAGCCAGTCGTCACTATAACCTGACTAGAGGGAGCCAGTCGTCACTATAACCTGACTAGAGGGAGCCAGTCATCACTATAACCTGACTAGAGGGAGCCAGTCATCACTATAACCTGACTAGAGGGAGCCAGTCATCACTATAACCTGACTAGAGGGAGCCAGTCATCACTATAACCTGACTAGAGGGAGCCAGTCATCACTATAACCTGACTAGAGGGAGCCAGTCTTCACTATAACCTGACTCGAGGGAGCCAGTCGTCACTATAACCTGACTAGAGGGAGCCAGTCATCACTATAACCTGACTAGAGGGAGCCAGTCGTCACTATAACCTGACTAGAGGGAGCCAGTCGTCACTATAACCTGACTAGAGGGAGCCAGTCATCACTATAACCTGACTAGAGGGAGCCAGTCATCACTATAACCTGACTAGAGGGAGCCAGTCATCACTATAACCTGACTAGAGGGAGCCAGTCATCACTATAACCTGACTAGAGGGAGCCAGTCATCACTATAACCTGACTAGAGGGAGCCAGTCATCACTATAACCTGACTAGAGGGAGCCAGTCATCACTATAACCTGACTAGAGGGAGCCAGTCGTCAACATAACCTTTTTTTTTTACTAGGCAAGTCAGTTAAGAACAAATTCTTATTTTCAATGACGGCCTAGGAACAGTGGATTAACTGCCTTGTTCAGGGGCAGAACGACAGATTTGTACCTTGTCAGCTTGGGGATTCGATCTTGCAACCTTTCGGTTACTAGTCCAACGCTCAACCTAACCAGAAGAACCCCCCCCCCACACACACACTGATGGACTTCGTAAATTCTGCCGTTCTGCTCCTTAAGTTTTCAGTAATAGACTAATAGACTACAGATAGATAGACTAATAGACTAGTAATAGACTACACCAGCAGTCGCAACCTTTTCCATTTGGAGTGCCAATTTATCTGACCATTTCTACCAATCTGTGTGCCAGTTATGATTTTCATGTGCACATTTTCGTGGAACAGTTTCATTTCATTTATAATAGTATCTCATAATTGTCTGTGATTAATCTACATTCTATCTAAATCTAAATGAAAATTATACAAATCTAAAAGTAACTTTTATTGCCATTGCCAACTATGTAAAAAAAAGCCTACATAAAACCAACAAATAAAAACATTGCATTCTGCATGTAGAAAATATCCTGATAAAAAATAAATATCCTACAAATCACATTGGCTGCACATGGCCTGTCTACAACAAACTTGAAACATTGTATCAACTATCAACTGGGTCCTCCGAAACTTGTGATAGCAAGCTGGCAACATTGTATAAAATATTCTGGGCCCTCGGTTTCCTGCGCCAGTGAGTTCTGGACAGACACAGCTGTAGGATATTTGTGCAAAGAATAAGAAGTAATCAGGTATTTTATGACATTTCCACTGGATCAGAGCATTACATTTTTCCTCTTTCATGCTGAGTGGTTATCGAATGGCTGAGAGCTGGAAATATTTTACGAAAATACTTTGAGGAACTATTGTCATTTGCAGTTGATTTTGATTTGACTTTGTTTACTTGCTGTTTGAGGTGAAGAAAAATTACTTTGCGAAGCTCCACAACTCATTAGTGGTGGTGCATTAAGACAATCAGAAATACTATCAGACATCCCCAAATGGGCACATTTATAGGCCTACATTTGTGTGCAGGCCAGGTAGACTAGTCCTACTTCTATATGTGTAATTAGGTGTGCGTCCTTACTCAACATTGACAGGAGTGTTTCAAACAAAAGACAATTAACAAATTGACAACTAACGCATCTTGCTGGGTCAGGTCTGGGTGGTCTGCCATGGGTCGTTTCATTTGGTATCCGTTTGGGTCGGCATGGGGAATGATTGTATTTTCCCATAGTATGTTGTACCGAAGTTGACCAACTGAAAGGGAGTGTAACTTTATGACTATTGTTGGATTCGGGCTAAACTTTGAACATTGAGATATTAACGACATGATAGATCAGACGCAGAGTATATAAAGGAGTGAGATCTGTAGAAAGACAGTGGCTGTGGAATGTGCTGGGTGGACGGGAGGAGATCACAGGATTGCTTTATGGGAAGCGGATGGACATCTGTGGATTAGGCGAAGGAGGGGTTGAGGTCAGGAGGTCAGGTCAGATCCCCTGAAGGGAGTAATAAGGGTTTAGTATCCTGTTACCCTCTTCTTGTCGAACCAGAAGATGTAAGGATTGGAGAGGAGGAGTGTCCAAAGTGGGGTATATATACTTGTGATGGTGAGAACATGTTTTTGTCTGAATTACAGCTGTAACCACCCTTTAGGAAGAATTAAACTTGGTTAAGCTTCTCTAGTGTCCGTGATTTATTTACTCTGAAAGATTAGAACCTAACACTATAATTACTGTTCCCTGAAGGAGGGAAACGAGGTACAACACCTGTTTGGCCCCACCCCTTCCTGGGTCGGTGAAGAGTGGTATTAAATTTAAGGAATAAATCCGAGCCTCACGCTCATCACCTGTGGAAGGCGGGGCTTCCAGCGAGGCGTGAATGAAAATGCACTCGACCTACGTATCATTTAGTGGCTCCTTATGTTACACTGGGAAAACAGTTTGTGGGCACAGAAATACTAAATCATTTCAGAGTTTGCTATATCCAATGTTTTTTAACTGAGTCATCTTCTAATCCAAGATGGCGTAGCAGTATGACGTGTTTGTTGTTGTAAATGTTATGTTTTTTTTTCATTTTTATTTGTATATATTGCAAAATATTTCAATCTCTTTTTCCATGTTTAAATTAAATATACCTTCCGGCAATCCGCCTCACCCAATGTGATACGGATCTGCTATTTTTTAGACCTTATAGCTAGAACCTCCATCAGAACCTAGCCATCAGGAGCTAACCAGCTAATTAGCTACTAGCTATTTAGTCATTGTTAGCCACTGTTAGCGGCCTTTACCTTTTTAGTTCAGACACCAGCCGCTTTTAGCCTGGATAATACCTGCCAGTCTGCACAGCGCGATATCAACCCTGAGCATGTCGGACTGTTTTTCTCCACTACATCACCGTATTCCTGCCGTAAGCTCTGGACCATTACACCGGATAATCACAACTAGATAGCTGCTACCGAGTGGCCCAGCCTCGAAGCTAGCCTTGAGCCAGGCCCATTTCCCGGCCTGCTCAGTGGACCCTATGATCACTCGGCTACACAGCTGATGCCTCCCAGACTCTTCACTAACACGACTAGAAGCCACTACATCACTGGATTTCTGCCGTAAGCTCTGGACCTTTGCACCGGAGTGGCTATAGTGGCTAACGCCCTTGTCCCGAAGCTAGCACCAGTTAGCCTCGAGCCAGGTGCATCTCCCGGCTAGCAAACAAAATTACTCCAGCTACAATATCTCTTTTGCCAATTGGCCTGAACCCTTTGTCGACACGGAGCCCCGCTGATCCATCACGACTGGTCTGCCGACGCAATTCCGTCAGATGTGCCCTCAACCGGCCTTTGCCAGACGTCGGTGACGCCGTTGTCCCGAAGCTAGCACCAGTTAGCCTCAAGCCAGGCGCGTCTCCCGGCTAGCATAGGAACGACTACCTAACGGCTTCCCTGGTTCATATATTGCTGTTCACTGGACCCTATGATCACTTGGCTACATAGCTGATGCCTGCTGGACTGTTCATTAATCACGGTACTCTGTTTTGTTTATCTGTTGGCGCCAGCCTCGAACTCAGGCCCTGTGTGTAGTTAACTGACCCTCTCTGCCATTCATCGCCATTTTACCCGTTGTTGTCTTAGCTAGCTCTCCCAATCAACACCTGTGATTGCTTTATGCCTCACTTAATGTCTATCTAATGTCAATATGCCCTGTATACTGTTGTTTAGGGTAGTTATCATTGTTTTATTTTACTGCGGAGCCCCTAGTCCCACTCAACATGCCTCAGAGAGCTCTCTTGTCCCACCTCCCACACATGCGGTGACCTCACCTAGCATAACTGGTTCCTCCAGAGATGCAACCTCTTATCATCACTCAATGCCTATGTTTACCTCCACTGTACCCGCACCCTACCATACCCCTGTCTGTACATCATGCCTTGAATCTATCCTACCACGCCCAGAATTCTGCTCCTTTTATTCTCTGTTCACAACGCACTAGACGACCAGTTCAGATAGCCTTTAGCCGTACCCTCATCCTACTCCTCTGTTCCTCGGGTGATGTAGAGGTTAATCCAGGCCCTGTGTGTCCCCAGGCGCTCTCATTTGTTGACTTCTGTAACCGTAGAAGCCTTGGTTTCATGCATGTTAACATCAGAAGCCTCCTCCCTAAGTTTGTTTTACTCACTGCTTTAGCACACTCCACCAATCTTGATGTCTTTGCCGTGTCTGAATCCGGGCTTTGGAAGGCCACCAAAAATTCTGAAATTTCCATCCCCAGCTACAACATTTTCCGTCAAGATAGAAATGCCAAAGGGGGAGGAGTTGCAATCTACTGCAGAGATGGCCTGCAGAGTTCTATCATACTTTCCAGGTCTATGCCCAAACAGTTCGAGCTTCTAATTTAAAAAATGTATCTCTCCAGAAATAAGTCTCACTGTTGCCACCTGTTACAGACCTCCCCTCAGCTCCCAGCTGTACCCTGGACACCATATATGAATTGATTGCCCCCCATCTATCTTCAGAGTACGTTCTGTTAGGTGACCTAAACTGGGATATCCTTCACCCTCCGGCCATCCTACAATCCAAGCTAGATGCCCTCAATCTCACACAAATTATCAAGGAACATACCAGGTACAACCCTAAATCCGCAAACATGGGCACCCTCATAGATATTATCCTGACCAACTTGCCCTCCAAATACACCTCTGCTGATTTCAGTCAGGCTCTCAGTGATCACTGCCTCATTGCCTGCATCCGTTATGGTCCACGGTCAAACGACCATCCCTCATCACTGTCAAACGCTCCCTAAAACACTTCTGCAAGCAGGCCTTTTTAGTCGACCTGACCCTGGTCTCCTGGAAGGATATTGACCTCATCCTGTCAGTAGAGGATGCCTGCTTGTTCTTTAATTATAATTTCCTCACCACCTTCAATAAACATGCCCCTTTCAAAAAATGTAGAACTAAGAACAGATATAGCCCTTGGTTCATTCCAGACCTGACTGCCCTCGATCAGCACAAAAACATCCTGTGGCGTACTGCACTAACAGCTCCCCACCACCCGCAGCTACTTCCCCAATCCTCCCCAGCTTCTCCTTCACCCAAATCCAGATAGCTGATGTTCTGAAAGAGTTGCAAAACCTGGACCCGTACAAATCAGCTGGGCTTGACAATCTGGACCCTGTCTTTCTAAAATTATCCGCCGCCATTGTGGCAACCCCTATTACTAGTCTGTTCAACCTCTCTTTCGTATCGTCCGAGATTCCTAAAGATTGGAATGCTTCCGTGGTCATCCCCCTCTTCAAAGGGGGTGACACTCTAGACCCAAACTGTTACAGACCTATATCCATCCTGCCCTGCCTTTCTAAAGTCTTCGAAAGTCAAGTTAACAAACAGATCACTGACCATTTTGAATCCCACCGTTCCTTCTCCGCTGTGCAATCCAGTTTCCGAGCTGGTCACGGGTGCACCTCAGCCACGCTCAAGGTACTAAACGATATCAAAACCGCCATCGATAAAAGACAGTACTGTGCAGCCGTCTTCATCAACCTGGCCAAGGCTTTCGACTCTGTCAATCACTGTATTCTTATCGGCAGACTCAATAGCCTTGGTTTCTCAAATGACTGACTCGCCTGATTCACCAACTACTTCTCAGAGTTCAGTGTGTCAAATCGGAGGGCCTGTTGTCCGGACCGCTGTCAGTCTCTATGGGGGTACCACAGGGTTCAATTCTCGGACTGACTCTTTTCTCTGTATATACCAAAGATGTTGCTCTTGCTGCGGGTGATTCCTTGATCCACCTCTACGCAGATGACACCATTCTGTATACATCTGGCCCTTCTTTGGACACTGTGTAAACAAACCTCCAAACGAGCTTCAATGCCATACAACACTCCATCCGTGGCCTCCAACTGCTCTTAAATGCTAATAAAACTAAATGTATGCTTTTCAACCGATCGCTGCCCGCACCCGCCCGTCCAGCATCACTACTCTGGACGGTTCTGACTTAGAATATGTGGACAACTATAAATACCTAGTTGTCTGACTGGACTGTAAACTCTCCTTCCAGACTAATATTAAGCATTTCCAAAATTAATCTAGAATCGGCTTCCTATTTCGCAACAAAGCCTCCTTCACTCACTCTGCCAAACATACCCTCGTAAAACTGACTATCCTACCGATCCTTGACTTCGGCGATGTCATTTTCAAAATAGCATCCAACACTCTACTAAGCAAACTGGATGCAGTCTATCACAGTGCCATCCGTTTTGTCACCAAAGCCCCATGTACCACCCACCACTAGGACCTGTATGCTCTCGTCGGCTGGCCCTCGCTACATATTCGTTGCCAATCCCACTGGCTCCAGGTCATCTATAAGTCTTTGCTAGGCCGCCTTCACTCAGCTCACTGGTCACCATAGCAACACCCACCCATAGCACGCGCTCCAGGAGGTATATCTCACTGGTCATCCCCAAAGCCAACACCTACTTTGGCCGCATTTCCTTCCAGTTCTCTGCTGCCAGTGACTGGAACGAATTGCAAAAATCGCTGAAGTTGGAAACATATCTCCCTCACTAACTTTAAGCATCAGCTATCTGAGCAGGTTACCGATCGCTGCAGCTGTACACAGCCCATCTGTAAATAGCCCATCCAACTGCCTACCTCATCCCCATGTTTTTATTGACCTTTTCTGCTCTTTTGCACACCAGTATTTCTACTTGCACATCATCATCTGCACATCTATCACTCCAGTGTTAATTTGTTAAATTGTAATTACTCTGCTACTATGGCCTATTTATTGCCTTACCTCCTTACTCCATTTGCACACACTGTATATAGATTTTATATTGTGTTATTGACTGTACGTTTGTTTATCCCACGTGTAACTCTGTTGTTTTTGTCACACTGCTTTGCTTTATCTTGGCCAGGTCACAGTTGTTAATGAGAACTTGTTCTCAACTGGCCTACCTGGTTAAATAAAGGTGAAATAAAAAAATGAAATAAAAAAATGTTAACTTTATTGACACCCAAATGTGGTTCTTCAATAATTACACATAATTCTTAATACTGTAGCAAACATTATATTAAGCAGGACATTCAAACGAGCCTTACAATTATAATCCAAAGTAGTGTGAAAATGCACTCATAAGCTTCCTGGAAATGGAGGTTACTCCCCTGAGTTTCCCCCATTCACATTCAGAAAACATTGTGAAAAACTAAAATCTTTGTTCATCATTTTTGCTCCAGGCAGATATACTACATTCATAACTAGCGGTTTCCTCATTAGCAGGGAGGAGTTTCTGCAACCAAATTGTGTGTGCTTTGCCCTCATGCCGCAATTTTAGCAAACACAGAAAGGGGCCTATATTGGAGACCAAAAGTCGACTGGCACACTGTTTAGAGTTTCAGCAACATGAATATCGTATTTCTAACCTACAATCATCGATGTTACTACTAATGTGAAAAGAAGACAAAATATGACACTTCTTGCTCATTTTAAGACAACTGTCAAATAATTTTAACATTCATTACAGACGTCAATTGTTGTACAACATCATGGCTACGTTGTTGGTATCACCTTTTACAGTGGATTTCTGCTGTTGTGGGCTTTTAATCATCTGTCTGACTTTGTTGTTCACACAGGAGAGAGACGGGACTATCGTGGATCCTCTGGGGAGCCTCAACAAACTTGTGATGCTGAAGAGGCAGAGAAGAGTCTCTCCAGATCAGAATACCTCAATAAACACCTGTAGAGATCCACAGTGAAGAGAACTCACTGCTGCTCTGACTGTGGGAAGAGATTCACCTCCCCAGCAGGCATTAAAATTCATCAGAGAATCCACGTAGAAGAGAAACCTTATAGCTGTGATCAATGTGGGAAGAGTTTTACAACATCTGGCCATCTGACTCTACACCAGAGAATCCACACAGGAGAGAAACCTTATAGCTGTGATCAATGTGGGAAGAGTTTTACAACATCTGGCCATCTGACTCTACACCAGAGAATACACACAGGAGAGAAACCTTATAGCTGTGAACAATGTGGAAAGAGTTTTACAACATCATTGGAGATGAGTTTCGTTTGGGCTCGTTCCAAGGGGACAAGAGTTCTAGAAGCTAGTGAGTTTTAGGAAGACGAAAGTTCTAGAAGCTAGTGAGTTTTAGGAAGACGAGAGTTCTAGAAGATAGTGAGGTTTAGGATTCTATAGAAAGAAAAAGGAGAAAAAAATAATACTATTGTATATTATTATTTAGAAATACAGTTTTTTTCTTATTTTTAATTGTTGACAGCCAGTAGACCCCATGTTTATATTGGTGAAGATGAATCATTCTAGTTGATTATAATGTGAAATGGAAGTTGTTTTCTGTTGGTGGTGAGCAAACTTGTCCAACAAAAATATAGGATATATTTGTTGTCTTATGGGGGAAGGTGTTACAGGCTTTGGTTTTTCCATTTCTGTTTTGAGGTTGGACTTTAGCACGTATAGCCCGTTAGCACGTATAGCTCGTTAGCAAGTCAAGCTCGTTAGCACGTAGGACGCACTGATTGGTGTCACCTCGTTAGTCAGTATGTGTTACACCTGTGCTGGCTTGTCCATCTCGTTAGTGGGAAGGTGTTTCACCTGAGCTGGTCCAGGTTCTATTTAAGAGTGTCTGGCCCAGTGCTCCAGTTGTCTTGATACATGTGGAGAGTCAACACCTTTAGATGCGCCACCTTTTTGTTTTACTTCCTGTCTTTAAGTTTGTTGTGGGTTTTTCTTTTGTTTGTCTCTTCTTGGGCAGATTTAGTGGGTCTCATGGTGGGTGACTTTTAGGTCCCAGTTGTTGTTACTAGTCAACTTTCAGTGGACACCCCCATAGTGTCTTTCAGAACCCCTCCTAAAACCCCACCTGTTTAGTTGTGGTTGTTGTCAGTGACTCTTCATTTGTTCCCTTCTATTTTAGGGATATTTGCTGGGGAACTTAGCAAAAAACTATGGAGTAAAACAAGCTTATATTTTGGGTTGGATATTGCATCCAATTCTTAGTATTTTAATCAATGGCATTTCATCAGAATGCTCATTAGTCTTTAAGTTATTATTCTGTTTGTTGTGTACTAAATATTTTTTTTCTTCCTGTGAAGCCATTGTGTTGCATCCATGTCTGAAATGTGCTGTATAAATAAAGCTTGATTTGATTTGAACATATTGTAAAACAAATGAACCCAATGACTGACCAATCAACAGACTCTTGGGAAACCAATTAACAGAAGCAACAGGTATCTTGGTCCATCTTAGTATAAAAAACAGTATAAATTCTGTATCTTCCACTGTCAAAATGTATGATATGTACATTTGCTATCCCTTTTTTTAAATCAACAATACGTCAAAGGATTCAACTATTAAAAAACAAACAAAATTATCAAACAGCTCTGCTTATGTCATGTTCTGTGGCCTTGCTGTTCCATTTCTTGACTGTCCCTGCAACACAGAAATAAACACATTTAGTCATATTATGTAAAACACTCAAAGTAATGGATATGAAGCATCTATGGCCTCAGTTACACCTGGCACCTTAATGTGACTTCTGTCATCCGATCACTCCAAGCTGCATTAGGTTCAGATCTACCAGGATGGGCCTTTGACATCGTCTGGATGCAGCCAGGCCACCAAATATGCATCAGCAATGTAAAGAGATGGGGTGAATGAGTGGGGACAAGTACATTTGACACAAATGACCTTCATAATATCAAAGAACAAATGTGTGTGTCTGAGGGGAAATTAACTTTCATACAGCCAAAAGGGGTGAGAAATTACACCAATATCAGTGGACAATTTGCACTAATGTAAATGAACATAGATGGAACATATTCCCTTTTGCTGACGTGATGAACCGCTAAGGGGACATAAATATTTACCATCTAAACCAAGTGTGACCTCTCACCTCTCTGGCTGTAGAAGTGTTCTTCCTAACCAGTCCCTCAACAGCTCTCTGACTGAGCTCCACCCTCACTGGGTCTTCAGAGGAGAGGAAGGCTAAGGAGGGATGAATGGATCAGTCAATAAAGTGTAGAGCTGCTGTCTATGCTGTCTGACAAAATCACTATTTTAGTAGTTAATTAAAGTAAATTAGGCTTTATGACTGCTGAATACCAACTATCAATCACTTAGATCATGTATTTTCAGGTAGAGATACATCCTTGGGACGTCCCTAGCCCATTGAAGTTGACATTTAAAATGGTTAAGGTAGGGGTTAAGGTTAGGGTTTAGGGTAGAGATGTCCCAAGGATCCCAGATAGCATTGACCATCGTACATTCTTTTGTCTCATTTACATAGCAAGTGTAAAATAAACAGACAAGACAAGTAGGCACGCAATGGATTATGGTCATTGTAGTTAATTAGGACACGGTTGATTGGCTATCAGACAAGGTTCATTACACTGCTAGCTGGTAGGACTGCTTTTCTGGATTATACTATAGCTGAGATCCCAATACCCATGTAAACATAGCTTACTGACAGATCAATGAGGTCAGATCCCAATACCCATGTAAACATAGCTAACTGACAGATCAATGAGGTCAGATCCCAATACCCATGTAAACATAGCTTACTGACAGATCAATGAGGTCAGATCCCAATACCCATGTAGACATAGCTTACTGACAGATCAATGAGGTCAGATCCCAATACCCATGTAGACATAGCTTACTGACAGATCAATGAGGTTAGATCCCAATACCCATGTAGACATAGCTTACTGACAGATCAATGAGGTTAGATCCCAATACCCATGTAAACATAGCTTACTGACAGATCAATGAGGTCAGATCCCAATACCCATGTAAACATAGCTTACTGACAGATCAATGAGGTCAGATCCCAATACCCATGTAAACATAGCTTACTGACAGATCAATGAGGTCAGATCCCAATACCCATGTAAACATAGCTTACTGACAGATCAATGAGGTCAGATCCCAATACCCATGTAAACATAGCTTACTGACAGATCAATGAGGTCAGATCCCAATACCCATGTAAACATAGCTTACTGACAGATCAATGAGGTCAGATCCCATGTAGACATAGCTTACTGACAGATCAATGAGGTCAGATCCCAATACCCATGTAAACATAGCTTACTGACAGATCAATGAGGTCAGATCCCATGTAGACATAGCTTACTGACAGATCAATGAGGTCAGATCCCATGTAAACATAGCTTACTGACAGATCAATGAGGTTGGATCCCAATACCCATGTATTGCGAACAGGTTGATTATAGCGGTAGTTGTTTCGATAGTGAAGTACTTTACAGTTATTTCGACCGCGGTGGTTATTGGAGTCATGTTTTCTTGGAAGAAACCGTTGTTGTGCATCATCTTTCAACGCTCCAATACCTGATAATGACCAAACCTGTAGAGGCTATTTGGGAATTAAACTTTTATTAACCTGAAAGCTTCGTTGCTTCATAGTAGAAACATCTGTTGGGTTGGTAGAATGTGGAAAGACCCACCTCATTGGTTAATATTCACTGTAGTAGAAACATCTGTTGGGTTTGTTAGAATGTGGAAAGACCCACCTCATTGGTTAATATTCACTGTAGTATTAACATCTGTTGGGTTGGTAGAATGTGGAAAGACCCACCTCATTGGTTAATATTCACTGTAGTAGAAACATCTGTTTTGGTAGAATGTGGAAAGACCCACCTCATTGGTTAATATTCACTGTAGTAGAAACATCTGTTGTGTTGGTAGAATGTGGAAAGACCCACCTCATTGGTTCATATTCACTGTAGTAGAAACATCTGTTGTGTTGGTAGAATGTGGAAAGACCCACCTCATTGGTTAATATTCACTGTAGTAGAAACATCTGTTGTGTTGGTAGAATGTGGAAAGACCCACCTCATTGGTTAATATTCACTGTAGTAGAAACATCTGTTGGGTTGGTCGAATGTGGAAGTAGGTTATTATTACTTATTACAAATCTGCAGTTGTCTGACTATTATATTATTATTTAATGAAATAAATGTAAAAATTCACTTTTTGTCTGGAAATAAAATAAACATTTATCTGCGTTTCCCTCCAGTCAACAGACGGAGACGTGCGTCTTTCAGGTGATGCTGCCAGCGTGACGTATAATGTAGTGGACGGAACACTTCTTCAACAACATCTAGTCAGCCACTTCGTTAGCTTCCCAGCCGAATTATTCAAGCTGTTCAGACTGCTTCGGTGTATATTTGTCACTGTATTTTAAACATAATTCTGTCTTATAACTATTTTCTCCATTTAATGTCATATTTCCGTTTAGTCAGGTAACGGTAGCTGGCTTGATAAATTAGCCCATCACTAGGCTAGTCGCTAACTAGCTAGGTTAGCTGGCTAACAGTCCCGACCATGAGCTCACTAAGTTACTCTCCTCCTGTTAAAGAAGAGGAGGTCTGCTGGACGGAGAAAGAAGCTCTAGTGAAAGAGGAGGAGGAAGAGGGTCTGTGGCTGAACGTTGACGTGAAAGAGGAAGAGGAGGATGTCACAGTACAAAAAGAAGTTGAGGGTGAGGCTGTTACATTGAAAGAAGAAAATAAAGATTATGCTTTTTTTGGAGTGAAGGAAGGAGAGATAACTGTCATATTGAAGGAGGAAGAGGAGGAGGAGACAGAAGATCTGAACACCAGTAAGTCCTGTCTTGAAAATAGTTGTTGAACTGATGCGTGGTTTTAAAACGGCATTCTACTGAAGTTCTGAGCTTCAATGCCGTTTTTTAATGTAGGAATTGATAAAGCTACACAGTAAGATGTGAATACCATCAACAAGCTTTAACAAGGGATTTGCAGCAAAATCACAACTTAGATGTCTCACAGAATGGACTAGCCCTCAATCAATACAGCAATTCCATTGTAATAAACTGGAGGACAATTCCTAGGCCAATATTAACTTCGGTCAAGTGAGCAGACAGTCGCAAAACGCGGTCAGTCCATTTGCTCTTCAGTTTCTTCCTGAAATCGCGTGCACAAATTGACTTTACGGAATCACATATTTTTTCTGGTAGGGAAACTGAGTTGGATGGACACTCATGCACAGATAGTCGAGACATGGCTACAAATCATTCCAAGAAAACCGTTTGACGCACACTTTTAATTTTCGCGTTCTCAAAAAGGACTTTGATATCGTTGCTAGAGTGAGGCTGCAGTAGTCTAACATGGTGCTGTTTAGCAAATGTTGAATTGTTAAAGCAAGTTGTCTACAGTCATGACATACACTATCTATACAAAAGTATGTGGACACCCCTTCAAATTAGTGGATTCGGCTATTTCAGCCACACCTGTTGCCGACCGGTGTATAAAATCGAGCACACAGCCATGTAATCTCCATAGACAAACATTGGCAGTAGAATAGCCTTACTGAAGCGCTCAGTGACTTTCAACGTGGCACCGTCATAGGATGCCATCATTCCAATAAGTCAGTTTGTCGAATTTTTGCCTTGCTAGAGCTTCCCCAATCAACTGTAAGTGCTGTTATTGTGAAGTGGTAACATCTAGGAGCAACAACCGCTCAGTGGTGGGCCACACAAGCTCATAGAACGGGACCGCCATGTGCTGAAGCGCGTCCTCGGTTTCAACACTCACTACCGAGTTCCAAACTGCCTCTGGAAGCAACGTCATCACAATAACTTTTGTCAGGATCTAAATGAAATGGGTTACCATAGCAGCCACATACAAGCCTAAGATCACCATGCGCAATGCCAAGCGTCGGCTGGATTGGTGTAAACGCTACAGCATACAATGACATTCTAGATGATTCTGTGCTTCCAACTTTGTGGCAACAATTTGGGGAAGACCCTTTCCTGTTTCAGCATGACAATGCACCTGTGCACAAAGCGAGGTCCATAAAGAAATGGTTTGTCGAGATCAGTGTAGAAGAACTTGACTGGCCTGCACAGAGCCCCGACCTCAACCCCATCGAACACCTTTGGGATGGATTGGTACGCCAACTGCGAGCCAGGCCTAATCGCCCAACATCAGTGCCCGACCTCACTAATGCTCTTGTGGCTGAATGGAAGCACAGCAATATTCCAACATTTAGTGGAAAGCCTTCCCAGAAGAGTGGAGGCTGTTATACCAGCAAAGGGGGGACCAACTCCATTTTAATGACCATGATTTTGGAATAAGTTGTTCGACAAGCAGGTGTCCACATATTTTTGGTCATGTAGTGTATCTACTGTAGTCCAAAGTTGCTCTATAGCTCTGTCACCGAAATAAATGTATTTCCTGTTGCCAAGTAATTTCCGGTTTCTATGCCTTTAGTTTTCCTTGTGGACCAATTTATGGGTGAATCCTGAAAGCTATAGATGGATTGTTCCAGAAGGTTGTGTTTTTAGGAATTCATATTGATTCTTGTAGAAACGTTCAATTTTCTTCCACATTGTTGTAGTGTTCTTCCACTTTGTTCTAGTGTTCTTCCACATTGTTCTAGTGTTCTTCCACATTGTTCTAGTGTTCTTCCACATTGTTCTAGTGTTCTTAAGTATGAAGCTGTTAATGTTCTATATTTTATCCTTTGAAAATAGATGCGTACAATTATTCTGTGGATGAGCGAGTGCATCTTCAATCTGTACCCATTGTTCCTCTTTAGTGCATTTAACTATACAGTACCAGTCAAAAGTTTGGACACAACTACTCATTCAAGGGTTTTTCTTTATTTTTACTATTTTCTAAAGTGTAGAATAATAGTGAAGACATCAAAACTATGAAATAACACATATGGAATCATGTAGTAACCAAAAAAGTGTTAAACAAATCAAAATATATTTTAGGTTCTTCAATGTAGCCACCCTTTGCCTTGATGACAGCTTTGCACACTCTTGGCATTCTCTCAACCAGCTTCAGCTGGAATGATTTTCCAACAGTCTTGAAGAAGTTCCCACATATGCTTAGCACTTGTTAGCTCCTTTTCCTTCACTCTGTGGTCCAACTCATCACAAACCATCTCAATTGGGTTGAGGTCGGGTGGTTGTGGAGGCCAGGTCAACTGATGCAGCACTCTATCACTCTCCATGGTCAAATAGCCGTTACACAGCCTGGAGGTGTGTTTTGGGTCATTGTCCTGTTGAAAAACAAATGATAGTCCCACTAAGCACAAACCAGGTGGGATGGCGTATCGCTGCAGAATGTTGTGGTAGCCATGCTGGTTAAGTGTGCCTCGAAATCTAAATAAATGACAGTGTCACCAGCAAAGCACCGCCACACCATCACATCTCCTCCATGTTTCATGGTGGGAACCGCACACGCGGAGATCATCCGTTCACATAGTCTGCGTCTCACAAAGACACGGCGGTTAGAATCAAAGATCTCAAATTTGGACTCATCAGACCAAAGGACACATTTCCCTGGTCTAATGTCCATATCTTGTGTTTCTTGGCCCAAGAAAGTCTCTTCTTATTATTGGTGTCCTTTAGTAGTGGTTTCTTTGCAGCAATACGACCATGAAGGCCTGATTCACACAGTCTCCTCTGAACAGTTGATGTTGAGATGTGTCTGATACTTGAACTCTGTGAAGCATATATTTGGGATGCAATCTGAGGTGCAGTTAACTCTAATGAACTTATCCTCTGCAGCAGAGGTAACTCTGGGTCTGTCTTTCCTGTGGCAGTCCTCATGAGGGCCAGTTTCATAGTGCTTGATGGTTTTTGCGACTGCACTTGAAGAAACTTTCAAAGTTCTTGACATTTTCCGGATTGACTGACCTTCATGTCTTAATGTAATGATGGACTGTCATTTCTCTTTGCTTATTTGAGCTGTTTTTGCCGTAATATGGACTTGGTCTTTCAGCAAATAGGGCTATCTTCTGTATACCAACCCTACTTTGTCACAACTGATTAGCTCAAACGCATTAAGAAATATTCTAGTGTTATAGTGTTCTAAAACTTTTCTAGTGTTCTAAAACTTTTGACCGGTAGTATATTAAAGGAGATCTAGACTGTAGATCATCAGTTATTAGGTCTGCTATCATGTTATATATATTAAAGGAGATCTAGACTGTAGATCATCAGTTATTAGGTCTGCTATCATGTTATATATATTAAAGGAGATCTAGGCTGTAGATCATCAGTTATTCTTTATTTTTCCTATTGTCATTATTAAGTTTTTTCCATGTTAATTTTATGTCCTGAGATTTTAGAGGATGCTGAAAATATTTTTAGCAGGGGGTCATTGAGTTTTCGATATTGGTCATGTACTGTATATCAGTAAATATAGTTTGTATTCATGTTTAAAAATACTGACACCTGTTATGTGCAAACAGGAAGGGGGAGAGGGGACATCCCTGTCTTGTGCCCATTTCTAAAGCAATTTAATCAGATAATGATTGTAAGTTGCTTTGGATATAAGTGTCTGTTAAATGGCATATATTATGATAAGTAAAGAAAATAAACCTGGAAAATGTCTCGCAGCTCTCAGAAAAGGAATACATGCTAAACCAGTTATGATTTTAAAAGATAGAAAAGCAGTAATTAGAAACAACAATGTGATTTAATTACGATTTTAAAAGCTTCTATGAACTTTTATGTAAATAAGAATAAAACAACAGTTGAACGGATCCTATAGCCTTCTTAGACTCAACAACTCTGAAACCACTATCAGCAAGAAAGAATATCTATACCAACAGTACTGCTGGGAATCGGAGTTGAGACTTGTTTCCCTTTTCCTCAAGTGACTGTCTGATCAGAATGATTTCTTTTTTTCTTCAGCCTAGCAGACAGGTCCTGGACGAATCACATGGACTGGACCTTTATCTCAGGTCTCAGGTTGAGGATCTGATTGTGATTTAAAAATGTAATAAAAATGTATGCACTCTACTATAAGTCGCTCTGGATAAGAGCGTCTGCTAAATGACTAAAATGTAAATTTAAAAAATGATTTAAAACCTAATAGGAAGACAGTGTTATCAGTTTTGATCTCTCTGTTAAACTAAATACCCTCTTTGTCTTTGGCAGGAGAGAGACCAAACTCAGAGGAACCAGAGGCAGAGGCGTCCAAAACAGCAAGACGACACCACTGCTCCCAGTGTGGAAAAGTTTTTTCCTGTTTAGCATCCCTGAAAAGACATAAAAGAATACATACAGGAGAGAAGCCTTACTACTGCTCCCAATGTGGAAAGAGTTTTACCCAGTTAGGAACCCTGAACATACATAAGAGAATACACTCTGGAGCGAAGCCTCAACAATGCACCAAGTGTGGAGAGGGTTTTTTCCATTTAAGGTTCCTGAAAATACACAAAAGAGTACATACAGGAGAGATGCCTTTCCACTGCTCCCACTGTGGAAAGTGTTATATCAAGTTAGGGAACCTAAAAGAGCATGAGAGGAAACACACAGGAGAAAAGCCTTTCCAATGTTCCCAGTGTGGAAAGAGTTTTACCTATTCACGGAACCTAAAAGGGCATGAGAGAATACACACAAGAGAGGAGAGGACTTACTACTACTGCTCTCAGTGTGGAAAGCGTTTTAGTTGGTTAAAGGACCTAAAACGGCATGAGAGAACACACACTGGAGAGACCCCTTACCAATGCTCTCAGTGTGGAAAGGCTTTCTCTCGTTTAGCGTCCCTGAAGATACACAGAAGAATACATACAGGAGAGAAGCCTTACCACTGCTCCCAATGTGGAAGGAGTTTTACCCAGTTAGGAAGCCTGAGCATACATAAGAGAATACACTCTGGAGCGAAGCCTTACCATTGCGCCGAGTGTGGAACCGTTTTTCTCATTTAGGTTCCTTGAAATTACATGAAAGAATACCTACGGGAGAGAAGCCTTACCACTGCTCCCACTGTGGAAAGCGTTTTACCCAGTTTGGGAGCCTGAACAAACATAAGAGAATACACTCTGGAGAGAAGCCCTAGCGGTATACAATAAAGACTGTATACCGGGGTATTTGGAAATAGCCACCACGGGATGGTTTTTCAATACATTATAATATTTGTAGCCACTTCAGTAAATACCTGTAGTCAACTTGTGCAATACATTAGGAGATAAAGCAGATGGCGATCTTCATTTCACCTGCCACATTATTTTACATTATGAAGCTAACCGTAGTTCCCCAGAACAGTTGAACCAGTCATGTGTTTGTTTGTAAATAACAACAGAAAGCGAGAGAAGCTGTGTTCAGATGTGTATTGACGGGGGTCACGTTATATAATGAAAGTCATCAGTGTTTTTTTGGTTCAATAGCGTGATCACTTAAGTGTCACTAAAGCTTTACCTTCACAGAAAATACATTAGTGCAACACATTTGTCCAGAAAATAGCTTAATTTTCATCAGATGACAAACAGAAATTCAACGCTATTTGGCTGGCAGCCACACAAGTAAATGAGTTTACAATGAAAATCAAGGTCTTTTTTTTTTAAAACGATGCATGGCCATCATCATATTTCTAAACTTTTTATAATAGAAAGAATGTAGCCAGCTACCGTTCCTAATGTTTTGTTTTAAAGTGAATCTGTCATTTTAGCTGATAGTCTACAGGAGAACAGCACCAAGTAGCTCCACAAAGTCTGATGCAAAAATCACAATAACAAGCATCTTAGCTCTACAGGTACAAAACGCAGACATATTTATCCTGCATGGAAAACTCATAATTCTGCATGAACGCCAAGTTTAACTTGCTAGTTATCTCAGTAGGTGGCTGAATTAGTAAGGAGATGGGGCATCATATAGTGTTAACTTTCTGCCCTGTTTGAAAAGGTCAAAGCACTTTGAATTAGTTATCTGTACAGCTGCCACTGCTATCTTGATCTTCTTGTGTTTTTTTTAAAGGTCTGTACTCGGCCTGTCTGCTCTTCCCTCCTCATCTCCAAGCAGAGCAGGCAGGCCTGTTGCCCTTGCGACTCCAGAATCCAAACAGACACATCTTGTACACATGCTGCTCCAGAGCCAGTACTGTTCTTCCTTCCTACGTGTGTGTGTGTATATGTGTGTGTGTGTGTGTGTGTGTGTGTGTACACAGTGCATTCAGAAAGTATTCAAATTCCTTTTTCCACATGTTGTTACGTTACAGCCTTATTCTAAAATGGATTAAGTCAATGGATTAAGTCGTTTTTTAACTCCTCAATCTACACACAATACCCCATAATGACATCACAATACCCCATAATGACATCACAATACCCCATAATGACAAGGCAATAACAGGTTTTTAGATACTTTTGCAAATGTATTAAAAACTAAAAACAGAAATCTTATTTACATTAGTATTGAGACCCTTTACTATGAGACTTGAAATTGAGCTCAGTTGAATCCTGTTTCCATTGATCGTCCTTGAGATGTTTCTACAACTTGATTTGGAGTCCACTTGTTTTAAATGCAATTGATTGGACATGATTTGGAAAGGCACACACCTGTCTATATAAGGTCCCACAGTTGACAGTGCAAAAACCAAGCCATGAAGTCGAAGGAATTATCCGTAGGTTTCCAAGACAGGATCTGGGGAAGGGTACCAAAATATTTCTGCAGCATTGATGGTCCCCAAGAACACGGTGGCCTCCATCATTCTTAAATGGAAGAAGTTTGGATCCACCAAGACTCTTCCTAGAGCTGGTCGTCTGGCCAAACTGAGCAATCGGGGGAGAAGGGCCTTGGTCAGGGAGGTGACCAAGAAGTCACCTCCCTGAGTTCCTCTGTGTAGATAGGAGAACCTTCCAGAAGGGCAAACCAATCAGGCCTTTATGGTAGAGTGGCCAGACGGAAGCCACTCCTTAGTAAAAGGCACATGACAGCCCGCTTGGAGTTTGCCAAAAGGCACCTAAAGGACTCTGACCATGAGAAACAAGATTCCATGGTCTGATGGAACCAAGGTTGAACTCTTTGGCCTGAATGCCAAGCGTAACGTCTAGAGGAAACCAGGCACCATCCCTACGGTGAAGCATGGTGGTGGCAGCATCATGCTGTAGGGATGTTTTTCAGAGGCAGGGACTGGGAGACTTGTCAAGATCGAGGGAAAGATGAACGGAGCAAAGTACAAAGAGATCATTGATGAAAACCTGCTCCAGAGTGCTCAGGACCTCAGACTGGGGCGAAGGTTCCCCTTCAACAGGATAATGATCCTAAACGCAGAGCCAAGACAATGCAGGAGTGGCTTCGGGACAAGTCTCAATGTCCTTAAGTGGCATAGCCACAGCCTGGACTGAAACCTGATCGAACATCTCTGGAGAGACCTGAAAAGAGCTGTGCAGCAAAGCTCCCCATCCAACCTGACAGAGCTTGAGAGGATCTGCAGAGAAGAATGGGAGAAACTCCCCAAATACTGGTGTGCCAAGCTTGTTGTGTCATACCCAAGACTGGAGGGTGTAATTGCTGCCAAATGTGCTTAAACAAAGTAATGAGTAAAGGGTCTGAATACTTATGTAAATGTCGTATTTCCATTATTTATTTTTTTATACATTTGCAAAAATTTCTAAAAGCCAGTTTTTGCTTTTTCATTATGGGGTATTGTGTGTAGATTGAAGAGGAAAAAAACAATTTTAATCAATTTTAGAATAACGTAACAAAATGTGTAAAAAGTCAAGGGGTCTGAATACTTTCCGAAGGCATTGTATGGTATGAGCATTTCTTGAGTCTAAACTTGAAACCTCTTGAATTTAGTCGTTTTGTTTTATTTAGATAATTAGTATTCATCAAGCTAAATTAATATGAAAATGTGATTACGTTGTTGACATGAAACATTCACTACATCCTGACTGTTCCCATATTAAAACATTCACTACATCCTGACAGTTCCCATATTAAAACATTCACTACATCCTGACTGTTCCCATATTAAAACATTCACTACATCATGACTGTTCCCATATTAAAACATTCACTACATCATGACTGTTCCCATCAGTATTATTAAAACATTCACTACATCCTGGCTGTTCCCATATTAAAACATTCACTACATCCTGACTGTTCCCATATTAAAACATTCACTACATCATGACTGTTCCCATATTAAAACATTCACTACATCCTGACTGTTCCCATATTAAAACATTCACTACATCCTGACTGTTCCCATATTAAAACATTCACTACATCCTGACTGTTCCCATATTAAAACATTCACTACATCATGACTGTTCCCATATTAAAACATTCACTACATCATGACTGTTCCCATATTAAAACATTCACTACATCATGACTGTTCCCATATTAAAACATTCACTACATCCTGACTGTTCCCATATTAAAACATTCACTACATCATGACTGTTCCCATCAGTATTATTAAAACATTCACTACATCCTGACTGTTCCCATATTAAAACATTCACTACATCCAGACTGTTCCCATAATAAAACATTCACTACATCATGACTGTTCCCATCAGTATTATTAAAACATTCACTACATCCTGACTGTTCCCATATTAAAACATTCACTACATCATGACTGTTCCCATATTAAAACATTCACTACATCCTGACTGTTCCCATATTAAAACATTCACTACATCCTGACTGTTCCCATATTAAAACATTCACTACATCCTGACTGTTCCCATATTAAAACATTCACTACATCATGACTGTTCCCATATTAAAACAGTCACTACATCATGACTGTTCCCATATTAAAACATTCACTACATCATGACTGTTCCCATATTAAAACATTCACTACATCCTGACTGTTCCCATATTAAAACATTCACTACATCATGACTGTTCCCATCAGTATTATTAAAACATTCACTACATCCTGACTGTTCCCATATTAAAACATTCACTACATCATGACTGTTCCCATCAGTATTATTAAAACATTCACTACATCCTGACTGTTCCCATATTAAAACATTCACTACATCATGACTGTTCCCATATTAAAACATTCACTACATCCTGACTGTTCCCATATTAAAACATTCACTACATCCTGACTGTTCCCATATTAAAACATTCACTAGATCATGACTGTTCCCATATTAAAACATTCACTACATCATGACTGTTCCCATCAGTATTATTAAAACATTCACTACATCCTGACTGTTCCCATATTAAAACATTCACTACATCCAGACTGTTCCCATAATAAAACATTCACTACATCATGACTGTTCCCATCAGTATTATTAAAACATTCACTACATCCTGACTGTTCCCATATTAAAACATTCACTACATCATGACTGTTCCCATATTAAAACATTCACTACATCCTGACTGTTCCCATATTAAAACATTCACTACATCCTGACTGTTCCCATATTAAAACATTCACTACATCCTGACTGTTCCCATATTAAAACATTCACTACATCCTGACTGTTCCCATATTAAAACATTCACTACATCATGACTGTTCCCATATTAAAACAGTCACTACATCATGACTGTTCCCATATTAAAACATTCACTACATCATGACTGTTCCCATATTAAAACATTCACTACATCCTGACTGTTCCCATATTAAAACATTCACTACATCATGACTGTTCCCATCAGTATTATTAAAACATTCACTACATCCTGACTGTTCCCATATTAAAACATTCACTACATCATGACTGTTCCCATCAGTATTATTAAAACATTCACTACATCCTGACTGTTCCCATATTAAAACATTCACTACATCATGACTGTTCCCATATTAAAACATTCACTACATCCTGACTGTTCCCATATTAAAACATTCACTACATCCTGACTGTTCCCATATTAAAACATTCACTAGATCATGACTGTTCCCATATTAAAACATTCACTACATCATGACTGTTCCCATCAGTATTATTAAAACATTCACTACATCATGACTGTTCCCATGTTAAAACATTCACTACATCATGACTGTTCCCATGTTAAAACATTCACTACATCATGACTGTTCCCATATTAAAACATTCACTACATCATGACTGTTCCCATATTAAAACATTCACTACATCATGACTGTTCCCATCAGTATTATTAAAACATTCACTACATCCTGACTGTTCCCATATTAAAACATTCACCAAATCATGACTGTTCCCATATTAAAACATTCACTACATCATGACTGTTCCCATCAGTATTATTAAAACATTCACTACATCATGACTGTTCCCATATTAAAACATTCACTACATCATGACTGTTCCCATATTAAAACATTCACTACATCATGACTGTTCCCATATTAAAACATTCACTACATCATGACTATTCCCATCAGTATTATTAAAACATTCACTACATCCTGGCTGTTCCCATATTAAAACATTCACTACATCCTGACTGTTCCCATATTAAAACATTCACTACATCCTGACTGTTCCCATATTAAAACATTCACTACATCCTGACTGTTCCCATATTAAAACATTCACTACATCATGACTGTTCCCATCAGTATTATTAAAACATTCACTACATCATGACTGTTCCCATATTAAAACATTCACTACATCATGACTGTTCCCATCAGTATTATTAAAACATTCAATACATCATGACTGTTCCCATATTAAAACATTCACTACATCCTGACTGTTCCCATATTAAAACATTCACTACATCATGACTGTTCCCATCAGTATTATTAAAACATTCACTACATCATGACTGTTCCCATCAGTATTATTAAAACATTCACTACATCATGACTGTTCCCATCAGTATTATTAAAACATTCACTACACCCTGACTGTTCCCATATTAAAACATTCACTACATCATGACTGTTCCCATCAGTTTTATTAAAACATTCACTACATCATGACTGTTCCCATATTAAAACATTCACTACATCATGACTGTTCCCATATTAAAACATTCACTATATCATGACTGTTCCCATATTAAAACATTCACTACATCATGACTGTTCCCATATTAAAACATTCACTACATCCTGACTGTTCCCATATTAAAACATTCACTACATCCTGACTGTTCCCATATTAAAACATTCACTACATCCTGACTGTTCCCATATTATAACATTCACTACATCATGACTGTTCCCATCAGTATTATTAAAACATTCACTACATCATGACTGTTCCCATGTTAAAACATTCACTACATCATGACTGTTCCCATATTAAAACATTCACTACATCATGACTGTTCCCATATTAAAACATTCACTACATCATGACTGTTCCCATCAGTATTATTAAAACATTCACTACATCATGACTGTTCCCATATTAAATCATTCACTACATCATGACTGTTCCCATCAGTATTATTAAAACATTCACTACATCATGACTGTTCCCATATTAAAACATTCACTACATCCTGACTGTTCCCATATTAAAACATTCACTACATCGTGACTGTTCCCATCAGTATTATTAAAACATTCACTACATCCTGGCTGTTCCCATATTAAAACATTCACTACATCATGACTGTTCCCATATTAAAACATTCACTACATCCTGACTGTTCCCATATTAAAACATTCACTACATCCTGACTGTTCCCATATTAAAACATTCACTACATCCTGACTGTTCCCATATTAAAACATTCACTACATCCTGACTGTTCCCATATTAAAACATTCACTACATCATTACTGTTCCCATCAGTATTATTAAAACATTCACTACATCATGACTGTTCCCATCAGTATTATTAAAACATTCACTACATCATGACTGTTCCCATCAGTATTATTAAAACATTCACTACATCATGACTGTTCCCATATTAAAACATTCACTACATCCTGACTGTTTCCATATTAAAACATTCACTACATCATGACTGTTCCCATCAGTATTATTAAAACATTCACTACATCATGACTGTTCCCATATTAAAACATTCACTACATCCTGACTGTTCCCATATTAAAACATTCACTACATCCTGACTGTTCCCATATTAAAACATTCACTACATCATGACTGTTCCCATATTAAAACATTCACTACATCATGACTGTTCCCATATTAAAACATTCACTACATCATGACTGTTCCCATATTAAAACATTCACTACATCATGACTGTTCCCATATTAAAACATTCACTACATCATGACTGTTCCCATATTAAAACATTCACTACATCCTGACTGTTCCCATATTAAAACATTCACTAGATCATGACTGTTCCCATATTAAAACATTCACTACATCATGACTGTTCCCATCAGTATTATTAAAACATTCACTACATCATGACTGTTCCCATGTTAAAACATTCACTACATCATGACTGTTCCCATATTAAAACATTCACTACATCATGACTGTTCCCATAATAAAACATTCACTACATCATGACTGTTCCCATATTAAAACATTCACTACATCATGACTGTTCCCATATTAAAACATTCACTACATCATGACTGTTCCCATCAGTATTATTAAAACATTGACTACATCCTGACTGTTCCCATATTAAAACATTCACTACATCATGACTGTTCACATATTAAAACATTCACTACATCATGACTGTTCCCATCAGTATTATTCAAACATTCACTACATCATGACTGTTCCCATATTAAAACATTCACTACATCATGACTGTTCCCATATTAAAACATTCACTACATCCTGACTGTTCCCATATTAAAACATTCACTACATCCTGACTGTTCCCATATTAAAACATTCACTACATCATGACTGTTCCCATATTAAAACATTCACTACATCATGACTGTTCCCATATTAAAACATTCACTACATCATGACTGTTCCCATATTAAAACATTCACTACATCATGACTGTTCCCATATTAAAACATTCACTACATCATGACTGTTCCCATATTAAAACATTCACTACATCCTGACTGTTCCCATATTAAAACATTCACTAGATCATGACTGTTCCCATATTAAAACATTCACTACATCATGACTGTTCCCATCAGTATTATTAAAACATTCACTACATCATGACTGTTCCCATGTTAAAACATTCACTACATCATGACTGTTCCCATATTAAAACATTCACTACATCATGACTGTTCCCATAATAAAACATTCACTACATCATGACTGTTCCCATATTAAAACATTCACTACATCATGACTGTTCCCATATTAAAACATTCACTACATCATGACTGTTCCCATCAGTATTATTAAAACATTGACTACATCCTGACTGTTCCCATATTAAAACATTCACTACATCATGACTGTTCACATATTAAAACATTCACTACATCATGACTGTTCCCATCAGTATTATTCAAACATTCACTACATCATGACTGTTCCCATATTAAAACATTCACTACATCATGACTGTTCCCATATTAAAACATTCACTACATCCTGACTGTTCCCATATTAAAACATTCACTACATCCTGACTGTTCCCATATTAAAACATTCACTACATCATGACTGTTCCCATATTAAAACATTCACTACATCATGACTGTTCCCATCAGTATTATTAAAACATTCACTACATCATGACTGTTCCCATATTAAAACATTCACTACATCCTGACTGTTCCCATATTAAAACATTCACTACATCCTGACTGTTCCCATATTAAAACATTCACTACATCATGACTGTTCCCATATTAAAACATTCACTACATCATGACTGTTCCCATATTAAAACATTCACTACATCATGACTGTTCCCATATTAAAACATTCACTACATCCTGACTGTTCCCATATTAAAACATTCACTACATCATGACTGTTCCCATATTAAAACATTCACTACATCATGACTGTTCCCATATTAAAACATTCACTACATCATGACTGTTCCCATATTAAAACATTCACTACATCATGACTGTTCCCATATTAAAACATTCACTACATCCTGACTGTTCCCATATTAAAACATTCACTACATCCTGACTGTTCCCATATTAAAACATTCACTACATCATGACTGTTCCCATATTAAAACATTCACTACATCATGACTGTTCCCATCAGTATTATTAAAACATTCACTACATCATGACTGTTCCCATGTTAAAACATTCACTACATCATGACTGTTCCCATATTAAAACATTCACTACATCATGACTGTTCCCATATTAAAACATTCACTACATCATGACTGTTCCCATATTAAAACATTCACTACATCATGACTGTTCCCATATTAAAACATTCACTACATCATGACTGTTCCCATCAGTATTATTAAAACATTGACTACATCCTGACTGTTCCCATATTAAAACATTCACTACATCATGACTGTTCACATATTAAAACATTCACTACATCATGACTGTTCCCATCAGTATTATTCAAACATTCACTACATCATGACTGTTCCCATATTAAAACATTCACTACATCATGACTGTTCCCATATTAAAACATTCACTACATCCTGACTGTTCCCATATTAAAACATTCACTACATCCTGACTGTTCCCATATTAAAACATTCACTACATCATGACTGTTCCCATATTAAAACATTCACTACATCATGACTGTTCCCATCAGTATTATTAAAACATTCACTACATCATGACTGTTCCCATGTTAAAACATTCACTACATCATGACTGTTCCCATGTTAAAACATTCACTACATCATGACTGTTCCCATATTAAAACATTCACTACATCATGACTGTTCCCATATTAAAACATTCACTACATCATGACTGTTCCCATATTAAAACATTCACTACATCATGACTGTTCCCATATTAAAACATTCACTACATCATGACTGTTCCCATCAGTATTATTAAAACATTCACTACATCATGACTGTTCCCATATTAAAACATTCACTACATCCTGACTGTTCCCATATTAAAACATTCACTACATCATGACTGTTCCCATCAGTATTATTAAAACATTCACTACATCCTGGCTGTTCCCATATTAAAACATTCACTACATCCTGACTGTTCCCATATTAAAACATTCACTACATCATGACTGTTCCCATATTAAAACATTCACTACATCCTGACTGTTCCCATATTAAAACATTCACTACATCATGACTGTTCCCATCAGTATTATTAAAACATTCACTACATCATGACTGTTCCCATATTAAAACATTCACTACATCATGACTGTTCCCATCAGTATTATTAAAACATTCACTACATCATGACTGTTCCCATATTAAAACATTCACTACATCATGACTTCCCATCAGTATTATTAAAACATTCACTACATCATGACTGTTCCCATATTAAAACATTCACTACATCATGACTGTTCCCATATTAAAACATTCACTACATCATGACTGTTCCCATCAGTATTATTAAAACATTGACTACATCCTGACTGTTCCCATATTAAAACATTCACTACATCATGACTGTTCACATATTAAAACATTCACTACATCATGACTGTTCCCATCAGTATTATTCAAACATTCACTACATCATGACTGTTCCCATATTAAAACATTCACTACATCATGACTGTTCCCATATTAAAACATTCACTACATCCTGACTGTTCCCATATTAAAACATTCACTACATCCTGACTGTTCCCATATTAAAACATTCACTACATCATGACTGTTCCCATATTAAAACATTCACTACATCATGACTGTTCCCATCAGTATTATTAAAACATTCACTACATCATGACTGTTCCCATGTTAAAACATTCACTACATCATGACTGTTCCCATGTTAAAACATTCACTACATCATGACTGTTCCCATATTAAAACATTCACTACATCATGACTGTTCCCATATTAAAACATTCACTACATCATGACTGTTCCCATATTAAAACATTCACTACATCATGACTGTTCCCATATTAAAACATTCACTACATCATGACTGTTCCCATATTAAAACATTCACTACATCATGACTGTTCCCATATTAAAACATTCACTACATCCTGACTGTTCCCATATTAAAACATTCACTACATCCTGACTGTTCCCATATTAAAACATTCACTACATCATGACTGTTCCCATATTAAAACATTCACTACATCATGACTGTTCCCATCAGTATTATTAAAACATTCACTACATCATGACTGTTCCCATGTTAAAACATTCACTACATCATGACTGTTCCCATATTAAAACATTCACTACATCATGACTGTTCCCATATTAAAACATTCACTACATCATGACTGTTCCCATATTAAAACATTCACTACATCATGACTGTTCCCATATTAAAACATTCACTACATCATGACTGTTCCCATCAGTATTATTAAAACATTGACTACATCCTGACTGTTCCCATATTAAAACATTCACTACATCATGACTGTTCACATATTAAAACATTCACTACATCATGACTGTTCCCATCAGTATTATTCAAACATTCACTACATCATGACTGTTCCCATATTAAAACATTCACTACATCATGACTGTTCCCATATTAAAACATTCACTACATCCTGACTGTTCCCATATTAAAACATTCACTACATCCTGACTGTTCCCATATTAAAACATTCACTACATCATGACTGTTCCCATATTAAAACATTCACTACATCATGACTGTTCCCATCAGTATTATTAAAACATTCACTACATCATGACTGTTCCCATGTTAAAACATTCACTACATCATGACTGTTCCCATGTTAAAACATTCACTACATCATGACTGTTCCCATATTAAAACATTCACTACATCATGACTGTTCCCATATTAAAACATTCACTACATCATGACTGTTCCCATATTAAAACATTCACTACATCATGACTGTTCCCATATTAAAACATTCACTACATCATGACTGTTCCCATCAGTATTATTAAAACATTCACTACATCATGACTGTTCCCATATTAAAACATTCACTACATCATGACTGTTCCCATATTAAAACATTCACTACATCATGACTGTTCCCATATTAAAACATTCACTACATCATGACTATTCCCATCAGTATTATTAAAACATTCACTACATCCTGGCTGTTCCCATATTAAAACATTCACTACATCCTGACTGTTCCCATATTAAAACATTCACTACATCCTGACTGTTCCCATATTAAAACATTCACTACATCCTGACTGTTCCCATATTAAAACATTCACTACATCATGACTGTTCCCATCAGTATTATTAAAACATTCACTACATCATGACTGTTCCCATATTAAAACATTCACTACATCATGACTGTTCCCATCAGTATTATTAAAACATTCAATACATCATGACTGTTCCCATATTAAAACATTCACTACATCCTGACTGTTCCCATATTAAAACATTCACTACATCATGACTGTTCCCATCAGTATTATTAAAACATTCACTACATCATGACTGTTCCCATCAGTATTATTAAAACATTCACTACATCATGACTGTTCCCATCAGTATTATTAAAACATTCACTACACCCTGACTGTTCCCATATTAAAACATTCACTACATCATGACTGTTCCCATCAGTTTTATTAAAACATTCACTACATCATGACTGTTCCCATATTAAAACATTCACTACATCATGACTGTTCCCATATTAAAACATTCACTATATCATGACTGTTCCCATATTAAAACATTCACTACATCATGACTGTTCCCATATTAAAACATTCACTACATCCTGACTGTTCCCATATTAAAACATTCACTACATCCTGACTGTTCCCATATTAAAACATTCACTACATCCTGACTGTTCCCATATTATAACATTCACTACATCATGACTGTTCCCATCAGTATTATTAAAACATTCACTACATCATGACTGTTCCCATGTTAAAACATTCACTACATCATGACTGTTCCCATATTAAAACATTCACTACATCATGACTGTTCCCATATTAAAACATTCACTACATCATGACTGTTCCCATCAGTATTATTAAAACATTCACTACATCATGACTGTTCCCATATTAAATCATTCACTACATCATGACTGTTCCCATCAGTATTATTAAAACATTCACTACATCATGACTGTTCCCATATTAAAACATTCACTACATCCTGACTGTTCCCATATTAAAACATTCACTACATCGTGACTGTTCCCATCAGTATTATTAAAACATTCACTACATCCTGGCTGTTCCCATATTAAAACATTCACTACATCATGACTGTTCCCATATTAAAACATTCACTACATCCTGACTGTTCCCATATTAAAACATTCACTACATCCTGACTGTTCCCATATTAAAACATTCACTACATCCTGACTGTTCCCATATTAAAACATTCACTACATCCTGACTGTTCCCATATTAAAACATTCACTACATCATTACTGTTCCCATCAGTATTATTAAAACATTCACTACATCATGACTGTTCCCATCAGTATTATTAAAACATTCACTACATCATGACTGTTCCCATCAGTATTATTAAAACATTCACTACATCATGACTGTTCCCATATTAAAACATTCACTACATCCTGACTGTTTCCATATTAAAACATTCACTACATCATGACTGTTCCCATCAGTATTATTAAAACATTCACTACATCATGACTGTTCCCATATTAAAACATTCACTACATCCTGACTGTTCCCATATTAAAACATTCACTACATCCTGACTGTTCCCATATTAAAACATTCACTACATCATGACTGTTCCCATATTAAAACATTCACTACATCATGACTGTTCCCATATTAAAACATTCACTACATCATGACTGTTCCCATATTAAAACATTCACTACATCATGACTGTTCCCATATTAAAACATTCACTACATCATGACTGTTCCCATATTAAAACATTCACTACATCCTGACTGTTCCCATATTAAAACATTCACTAGATCATGACTGTTCCCATATTAAAACATTCACTACATCATGACTGTTCCCATCAGTATTATTAAAACATTCACTACATCATGACTGTTCCCATGTTAAAACATTCACTACATCATGACTGTTCCCATATTAAAACATTCACTACATCATGACTGTTCCCATAATAAAACATTCACTACATCATGACTGTTCCCATATTAAAACATTCACTACATCATGACTGTTCCCATATTAAAACATTCACTACATCATGACTGTTCCCATCAGTATTATTAAAACATTGACTACATCCTGACTGTTCCCATATTAAAACATTCACTACATCATGACTGTTCACATATTAAAACATTCACTACATCATGACTGTTCCCATCAGTATTATTCAAACATTCACTACATCATGACTGTTCCCATATTAAAACATTCACTACATCATGACTGTTCCCATATTAAAACATTCACTACATCCTGACTGTTCCCATATTAAAACATTCACTACATCCTGACTGTTCCCATATTAAAACATTCACTACATCATGACTGTTCCCATATTAAAACATTCACTACATCATGACTGTTCCCATATTAAAACATTCACTACATCATGACTGTTCCCATATTAAAACATTCACTACATCATGACTGTTCCCATATTAAAACATTCACTACATCATGACTGTTCCCATATTAAAACATTCACTACATCCTGACTGTTCCCATATTAAAACATTCACTAGATCATGACTGTTCCCATATTAAAACATTCACTACATCATGACTGTTCCCATCAGTATTATTAAAACATTCACTACATCATGACTGTTCCCATGTTAAAACATTCACTACATCATGACTGTTCCCATATTAAAACATTCACTACATCATGACTGTTCCCATAATAAAACATTCACTACATCATGACTGTTCCCATATTAAAACATTCACTACATCATGACTGTTCCCATATTAAAACATTCACTACATCATGACTGTTCCCATCAGTATTATTAAAACATTGACTACATCCTGACTGTTCCCATATTAAAACATTCACTACATCATGACTGTTCACATATTAAAACATTCACTACATCATGACTGTTCCCATCAGTATTATTCAAACATTCACTACATCATGACTGTTCCCATATTAAAACATTCACTACATCATGACTGTTCCCATATTAAAACATTCACTACATCCTGACTGTTCCCATATTAAAACATTCACTACATCCTGACTGTTCCCATATTAAAACATTCACTACATCATGACTGTTCCCATATTAAAACATTCACTACATCATGACTGTTCCCATCAGTATTATTAAAACATTCACTACATCATGACTGTTCCCATATTAAAACATTCACTACATCCTGACTGTTCCCATATTAAAACATTCACTACATCCTGACTGTTCCCATATTAAAACATTCACTACATCATGACTGTTCCCATATTAAAACATTCACTACATCATGACTGTTCCCATATTAAAACATTCACTACATCATGACTGTTCCCATATTAAAACATTCACTACATCCTGACTGTTCCCATATTAAAACATTCACTACATCATGACTGTTCCCATATTAAAACATTCACTACATCATGACTGTTCCCATATTAAAACATTCACTACATCATGACTGTTCCCATATTAAAACATTCACTACATCATGACTGTTCCCATATTAAAACATTCACTACATCCTGACTGTTCCCATATTAAAACATTCACTACATCCTGACTGTTCCCATATTAAAACATTCACTACATCATGACTGTTCCCATATTAAAACATTCACTACATCATGACTGTTCCCATCAGTATTATTAAAACATTCACTACATCATGACTGTTCCCATGTTAAAACATTCACTACATCATGACTGTTCCCATATTAAAACATTCACTACATCATGACTGTTCCCATATTAAAACATTCACTACATCATGACTGTTCCCATATTAAAACATTCACTACATCATGACTGTTCCCATATTAAAACATTCACTACATCATGACTGTTCCCATCAGTATTATTAAAACATTGACTACATCCTGACTGTTCCCATATTAAAACATTCACTACATCATGACTGTTCACATATTAAAACATTCACTACATCATGACTGTTCCCATCAGTATTATTCAAACATTCACTACATCATGACTGTTCCCATATTAAAACATTCACTACATCATGACTGTTCCCATATTAAAACATTCACTACATCCTGACTGTTCCCATATTAAAACATTCACTACATCCTGACTGTTCCCATATTAAAACATTCACTACATCATGACTGTTCCCATATTAAAACATTCACTACATCATGACTGTTCCCATCAGTATTATTAAAACATTCACTACATCATGACTGTTCCCATGTTAAAACATTCACTACATCATGACTGTTCCCATGTTAAAACATTCACTACATCATGACTGTTCCCATATTAAAACATTCACTACATCATGACTGTTCCCATATTAAAACATTCACTACATCATGACTGTTCCCATATTAAAACATTCACTACATCATGACTGTTCCCATATTAAAACATTCACTACATCATGACTGTTCCCATCAGTATTATTAAAACATTCACTACATCATGACTGTTCCCATATTAAAACATTCACTACATCCTGACTGTTCCCATATTAAAACATTCACTACATCATGACTGTTCCCATCAGTATTATTAAAACATTCACTACATCCTGGCTGTTCCCATATTAAAACATTCACTACATCCTGACTGTTCCCATATTAAAACATTCACTACATCATGACTGTTCCCATATTAAAACATTCACTACATCCTGACTGTTCCCATATTAAAACATTCACTACATCATGACTGTTCCCATCAGTATTATTAAAACATTCACTACATCATGACTGTTCCCATATTAAAACATTCACTACATCATGACTGTTCCCATCAGTATTATTAAAACATTCACTACATCATGACTGTTCCCATATTAAAACATTCACTACATCATGACTTCCCATCAGTATTATTAAAACATTCACTACATCATGACTGTTCCCATATTAAAACATTCACTACATCATGACTGTTCCCATATTAAAACATTCACTACATCATGACTGTTCCCATCAGTATTATTAAAACATTGACTACATCCTGACTGTTCCCATATTAAAACATTCACTACATCATGACTGTTCACATATTAAAACATTCACTACATCATGACTGTTCCCATCAGTATTATTCAAACATTCACTACATCATGACTGTTCCCATATTAAAACATTCACTACATCATGACTGTTCCCATATTAAAACATTCACTACATCCTGACTGTTCCCATATTAAAACATTCACTACATCCTGACTGTTCCCATATTAAAACATTCACTACATCATGACTGTTCCCATATTAAAACATTCACTACATCATGACTGTTCCCATCAGTATTATTAAAACATTCACTACATCATGACTGTTCCCATGTTAAAACATTCACTACATCATGACTGTTCCCATGTTAAAACATTCACTACATCATGACTGTTCCCATATTAAAACATTCACTACATCATGACTGTTCCCATATTAAAACATTCACTACATCATGACTGTTCCCATATTAAAACATTCACTACATCATGACTGTTCCCATATTAAAACATTCACTACATCATGACTGTTCCCATATTAAAACATTCACTACATCATGACTGTTCCCATATTAAAACATTCACTACATCCTGACTGTTCCCATATTAAAACATTCACTACATCCTGACTGTTCCCATATTAAAACATTCACTACATCATGACTGTTCCCATATTAAAACATTCACTACATCATGACTGTTCCCATCAGTATTATTAAAACATTCACTACATCATGACTGTTCCCATGTTAAAACATTCACTACATCATGACTGTTCCCATATTAAAACATTCACTACATCATGACTGTTCCCATATTAAAACATTCACTACATCATGACTGTTCCCATATTAAAACATTCACTACATCATGACTGTTCCCATATTAAAACATTCACTACATCATGACTGTTCCCATCAGTATTATTAAAACATTGACTACATCCTGACTGTTCCCATATTAAAACATTCACTACATCATGACTGTTCACATATTAAAACATTCACTACATCATGACTGTTCCCATCAGTATTATTCAAACATTCACTACATCATGACTGTTCCCATATTAAAACATTCACTACATCATGACTGTTCCCATATTAAAACATTCACTACATCCTGACTGTTCCCATATTAAAACATTCACTACATCCTGACTGTTCCCATATTAAAACATTCACTACATCATGACTGTTCCCATATTAAAACATTCACTACATCATGACTGTTCCCATCAGTATTATTAAAACATTCACTACATCATGACTGTTCCCATGTTAAAACATTCACTACATCATGACTGTTCCCATGTTAAAACATTCACTACATCATGACTGTTCCCATATTAAAACATTCACTACATCATGACTGTTCCCATATTAAAACATTCACTACATCATGACTGTTCCCATATTAAAACATTCACTACATCATGACTGTTCCCATATTAAAACATTCACTACATCATGACTGTTCCCATCAGTATTATTAAAACATTCACTACATCATCAAATCAAAATCAAATTTATTTTTATATAGCCCTTCGTACATCAGCTGATATTCTCAAAGTGCTGTACAGAAACCCAGCCTAAAACCCCAAACAGCAAGCAAAGCATGTGAAAGAAGCACGGTGGCTAGGAAAAACTCCCTAGGAAAAACTCCCTAGAAAGGCCAAAAACCTAGGAAGAAACCTAGAGAGGAACCAGGCTATGAGGGGTGGCCAGTCCTCTTCTGGCTGTGCAGGGTGGATATTATAACAGAACATGGTCAAAATGTTAAAATGTTAAAATGTTCATAAATGACCAGCATGGTCAAATAATAATAATCATAGTAGTTGTCGAGGGTGCAACAAGCACGTCCGGTGAACAGGTCAGGGTTCCATAGCCGCAGGCAGAACAGTTGAAACTGGAGCAGCAGCACGGCCAGGTGGACTGGGGACAGCAAGGAGTCATCATACCAGGTAGTCCTGAGGCATGGTCCTAGGGCTCAGGTCCTCCGAGAGAAAGACAGAAAGAGAGAAAGAGAGAATTAGAGAGAGCATATTTAAATACACACAGGACACCGGATAAGACAAGAGAAATACTCCAGATGTAACAGACTGACCCTAGCCCCCGACACATAAACTACTGCAGCATAAATACTGGAGGCTGAGACAGGAGGGATCAGAAGACACTGTGGCCCCATCCGATGATACCCCGGACAGGGCCAAACAGGCAGGATATAACCCCACCCACTTTGCCAAAGCACAGCCCCCACACCACTAGAGGGATGTCTCCAACCACCAACTTACCGTCCTAAGACAAGGCCGAGTATAGCCCACAACGATCTCCGCCATGGCACAACCCAAGGGGGGGCGCCAACCCAGACAGGAAGACCACGTCAGTGACTCAACCCACTCAAGTGACGCACCCCTCCCATGGACGGCATGGAAGAACACCAGTAGGCCAGTGACTCAGCCTCTGTAAAAGGGTTAGAGGCAGAGAATCCCAGTGGAAAGAGGGGAACCGGCAAGGCAGAGACAGCAAGGGCGGTTCGTTGCTCCAGCCTTTCCGTTCACCTTCACACTCCTGGGCCAGACTATACTTAATCATAGGACCTACTGAAGAGATAAGTCTTCAGTAAAGACTTAAAGGTTGAGACTGAGTCTGCGTCTCTCACATTGGTAGGCAGACCATTCCATAAAAATGGAGCTCTATAGGAGAAAGCCCTACCTCCAGCCGTTTGCTTAGAAATTCTAGGGACAATTAGGAGGCCTGCGTCTTGTGACCGTAGCGTACGTGTAGGTATGTACGGCAGGACCAAATCGGAAAGATAGGTAGGAGCAAGCCCATGTAATGCTTTGTAGGTTAGCAGTAAAACCTTGAAATCAGCCCTTGCCTTAACAGGAAGCCAGTGTAGGGAGGCTAACACTGGAGTAATATGATCAAATTTTTTGGTTCTAGTCAGGATTCTAGCAGCCGTATTTAGCACTAACTGAAGTTTATTTAGTGCTTTATCCGGGTAGCCGGAAAGTAGAGCATTGCAGTAGTCCAGCCTAGAAGTAACAAAAGCATGGATTAATTTTTCTGCGTCATTTTTGGACAGAAAATTTCTGATTTTTGCAATGTTACGTAGATGGAAAAAAGCTATCCTTGAAACAGTCTTGATATGTTCTTCAAAAGAGAGATCAGGGTCCAGAGTAACGCCGAGGTCCTTCACAGTTTTATTTGAGACGACTGTACAACCATCCAGATTAATTGTCAGATTCAACAGAAGATCTCTTTGTTTCTTGGGACCTAGAACAAGCATCTCTGTATTGTCCGAGTTTAAAAGTAGAAAGTTTGCAGCCATCCACTTCTTTATGTCTGAAACACAGGCTTCTAGCGAGGGCAATTTTGGGGCTTCACCATGTTTCATTGAAATGTACAGCTGTGTGTCGTCTGCATAGCAGTGAAATTTAACATTATGTTTTCGAATGACATCCCCAAGAGGTAAAATATATAGTGAAAACAATAGTGGTCCTAAAACGGAACCTTGAGGAACACCGAAATTTACAATTGATTTGTCAGAGGACAAACCATTCACAGAGACAAACTGATATCTTTCCGACAGATAAGATCTAAACCAGGCCAGAACTTGTCCATGTAGACCAATTTGGGTTTCCAATCTCTCCAAAAGAATGTGGTGATCGATGGTATCAAAAGCGGCACTAAGATCTAGGAGCACGAGGACAGATGCAGAGCCTCGGTCTGACGTCATTAAAAGGTCATTTACCACCTTCACAAGTGCAGTCTCAGTGCTATGATGGGGTCTAAAACCAGACTGAAGCGTTTCGTATACATTGTTTGTCTTCAGGAAGGCAGTCAGTTGCTGTGCAACAGCTTTTTCTAAAATTTTGGAGAGGAATGGAAGATTCGATATAGGCCGATAGTTTTTTATAATTTCTGGATCAAGATTCGGCTTTTTCAAGAGAGGCTTTATTACTGCCACTTTTAGTGAGCTTGGTACACATCCGGTGGATAGAGAGCCGTTTATTATGTTCAACATAGGAGGGCCAAGCACAGGAAGCAGCTCTTTCAGTAGTTTAGTTGGAATAGGGTCCAGTATGCAGCTTGAGGGTTTGGAGGCCATGATTATTTTCATCATTGCGTCAAGAGATATAGTACTAAAACACTTTAGTATCTCCCTTGATCCTAGGTCCTGGCAGAGTTGTGCAGACTCAGGACAATGGAGCTTTGGAGGAATACCCAGATTTAAAGAGGAGTCTGTAATTTGCTTTCTAATGATCATGATCTTTTCCTCAAAGAAGTTCATAAATTTATTACTGCTGAAGTGAAAGCCATCCTCCATTTGCGAAGGCTGCTTTTTAGTTAGCTTTGCGACAGTATCAAAAAGAAATTTCGGATTGTTCTTATTTTCCTCAATTAAGTTGGAAAAATAGGATGATCGAGCAGCAGTAAGGGCTCTTCGATACTGCACGGTACTGTCTTTCCAAGCTAGTCGGAAGACTTCCAGTTTGGTGTGGCGCCATTTCCGTTCCAATTTTCTGGAAGCTTGCTTCAGAGCTCGTGTATTTTCTGTATACCAGGGAGCTAGTTTCTTATGACAGATGTTTTTAGTTTTTAGGGGTGCAACTGCATCTAGGGTATTGCGCAAGGTTAAATTGAGTTCCTCGGTTAGGTGGTTAACTGATTTTTGTCCTCTGACGTCCTTGGGTAGGCAGAGGCAGTCTGGAAGGGCATCAAGGAATCTTTGGGTTGTCTGAGAATTTATAGCACGACTTTTAATGCTCCTTGGTTGGGGTCTGAGCAGATTATTTGTTGCAATTGCAAACGTAATAAAATGGTGGTCCGATAGTCCAGGATTATGAGGAAAAACATTTAGATCCACAACATTTATTCCATGGGACAAAACTAGGTCCAGAGTATGACTGTGGCAGTGAGTAGGTCCAGAGACATGTTGGACAAAACCCACTGAGTCGATGATGGCTCCGAAAGCCTTTTGGAGTGGGTCTGTGGACTTTTCCATGTGAATGTTAAAGTCACCAAAAATTAGAATATTATCTGCTATGACTACAAGATCCGATAGGAATTCAGGGAACTCAGTGAGGAACACTGCATATGGCCCAGGAGGCCTATAAACAGTAGCTATAAAAAGTGAGTGAGTAGGCTGCATAGATTTCATGACTAGAAGCTCAAAAGACGAAAACGTCATTGTTGTTTTTTTTTGTAAATTGAAATTTGCTATCGTAAATGTTAGCAACACCTCCGCCTTTGCCGGATGCACGGGGGTATGGTCACTAATGTAACCTGGGGGTGAGGCCTCATTTAACACAGTAAATTCATCAGGCTTAAGCCATGTTTCAGTCAGGCCAATCACATCAAGATTATTATCAGTGATTAGTTCATTGACTATAACTGCCTTGGAAGTGAGGGATCTAACATTAAGTAACCCAATTTTGAGATGTGAGGTATCACAATCTCTTTCAATAATGGCAGGAATGGAGGAGGTCTTTATACTAGTGAGATTGCTAAAGCGAACACCGCCATTTTTAATTTTGCCCAACCTAGATCGAGGCACAGACACGGTCTCAATGGGGGAAGCTGAGCTGACTACACTGACTGTGCTAGTGGCAGACTCCACTAAGCTGGCAGGCTGGCTAACAGCCTGCTGCCTGGCCTGCACCCTATTTCATTGTGGAGCTAGAGGAGTTAGAGCCCTGTCTATGTTCGTAGATAAGATGAGAGCACCCCTCCAGCTAGGATGGAGTCCGTCACTCCTCAACAGGCCAGGCTTGGTCCTGTTTGTGGGTGAGTCCCAGAAAGAGGGCCAATTATCTACAAATTCTATCTTTTGGGAGGGGCAGAAAACAGTTTTCAACCAGCGATTGAGTTGTGAGACTCTGCTGTAGAGCTCATCACTCCCCTAACTGGGAGGGGGCCAGAGACAATTAATCGATGCCGACACATCTTTCTAGCTGATTTACACGCTGAAGCTATGTTGCGCTTGGTGACCTCTGACTGTTTCATCCTAACATCGTTGGTGCCGACGTGGATAACAATATCTCTATACTCTCTACACTCGCCAGTTTTAGCTTTAGCCAGCACCGTCTTTAGATTAGCCTTAACGTCGGTAGCCCTGCCCCCTGGTAAACAGTGTATGATCGCTGGATGATTAGTTTTAAGTCTAATACTGCGGGTAATGGAGTCGCCAATGACTAGGGTTTTCAATTTGTCAGAGCTAATGGTGGGAGCCGTCGGCGTCTCAGACCCCACAACGGGAGGAGTAGAGACCAGAGAAGTCTCGGCCTCCGACTCCGACTCGCTTAATGGGGAGAACCGGTTGAAAGTTTCTGTCGGCTGAATAAGCGACACCGGTTGAGCATTCCTACAGCGTTTCCCTCCAGAAGCCATGAGAAAGATGTCCGGCTGCGGGGACCGTGCGAGGGGGTTTATACTAACGTTACTATCTGTACTTACTGGTGGCACAGACGCTGTTTCATCCTTTCCTACACTGAAATTACCCTTGCCTAACGACCGCGTCTGAAGCTGGGCTTGCAGCACAGCTATCCTTGCCGTAAGGCGATCGTTCTCCTGTATATTATAAGTACAACGACTGCAATTAGAAGGCATCATGTTAATGTTACTTAGCTTCGGCTGTTTGAAGTCCTGACGAACCATGTCCAGATAAAACCTCCGGGGATGAATGAAAAAAGTTGAGTGAGGAAAAAAGTTGAGTGAGGGAAAAAGTAAAAATATACGGTAATGAAAAAGTAAAAAACCGTCAGGTATCAAAGTAAGATCGGCAACAAAAACGCACAGCAGCGTAAACAAGTCTGCAAGTTGTGACCGGAAACAGCAAGCTAGCTAGCAAGCTGGATAGGTGTCAAGCCAGTGTGGAGCAGTCAAGCAGTTGAAGCCAGTGTGACTGTTCCCATATTAAAACATTCACTACATCCTGACTGTTCCCATATTAAAACATTCACTACATCCTGGCTGTTCCCATATTAAAACATTCACTACATCCTGACTGTTCCCATATTAAAACATTCACTACATCATGACTGTTCCCATATTAAAACATTCACTACATCCTGACTGTTCCCATATTAAAACATTCACTACATCATGACTGTTCCCATCAGTATTATTAAAACATTCACTACATCATGACTGTTCCCATATTAAAACATTCACTACATCATGACTGTTCCCATCAGTATTATTAAAACATTCACTACATCATGACTGTTCCCATATTAAAACATTCACTACATCATGACTTCCCATCAGTATTATTAAAACATTCACTACATCATGACTGTTCCCATATTAAAACATTCACTACATCCTGACTGTTCCCATATTAAAACATTCACTACATCATGACTGTTCCCATCAGTATTATTAAAACATTCACTACATCCTGGCTGTTCCCATATTAAAACATTCACTACATCCTGACTGTTCCCATATTAAAACATTCACTACATCATGACTGTTCCCATATTAAAACATTCACTACATCCTGACTGTTCCCATATTAAAACATTCACTACATCATGACTGTTCCCATCAGTATTATTAAAACATTCACTACATCATGACTGTTCCCATATTAAAACATTCACTACATCATGACTGTTCCCATCAGTATTATTAAAACATTCACTACATCATGACTGTTCCCATATTAAAACATTCACTACATCATGACTTCCCATCAGTATTATTAAAACATTCACTACATCATGACTGTTCCCATATTAAAACATTCACTACATCCTGACTGTTCCCATATTAAAACATTCACTACATCATGACTGTTCCCATATTAAAACATTCACTACATCATGACTGTTCCCATATTAAAACATTCACTACATCATGACTGTTACCATATTAAAACAATCACTACATCCTGACTGTTCCCATATTAAAACATTCACTACATCATGACTGTTCCCATATTAAAACATTCACTACATCATGACTTTTCCCATATTAAAACATTCACTACATAATGACTGTTCCCATCAGTATTATTAAAACATTTACTACATCCTGACTGTTCCCATATTAAAACATTCACTACATCATGATTGTTCCCATATTAAAACATTCACTACATCATGACTGTTCCCATATTAAAACATTCACTACATCATGACTGTTCCCATCAGTATTATTAAAACATTCACTACATCATGACTGTTCCCATGTTAAAACATTCACTACATCATGACTGTTCCCATATTAAAACATTCACTACATCATGACTGTTCCCATATTAAAACATTAACTACATCATGACTGTTCCCATCAGTATTATTAAAACATTCACTACATCCTGACTGTTCCCATATTAAAACATTCACTACATCATGACTGTTCCCATATTAAAACATTCACTACATCATGACTGTTCCCATCAGTATTATTAAAACATTCAATACATCATGACTGTTCCCATATTAAAACATTCAATACATCATGACTGTTCCCATATTAAAACATTCACTACATCATGACTGTTCCCATATTAAAACATTCACTACATCATGACTGTTCCCATCAGTATTATTAAAACATTCACTACATCCTGGCTGTTCCCATATTAAAACATTCACTACATCATGACTGTTCCCATATTAAAACATTCACTACATCCTGACTGTTCCCATATTAAAACATTCACTACATCATGACTGTTCCCATCAGTATTATTAAAACATTCACTACATCATGACTGTTCCCATATTAAAACATTCACTACATCATGACTGTTCCCATCAGTATTATTAAAACATTCACTACATCATGACTGTTCCCATATTAAAACATTCACTACATCATGACTGTTCCCATATTAAAACATTCACTACATCATGACTTCCCATCAGTATTATTAAAACATTCACTACATCATGACTGTTCCCATATTAAAACATTCACTACATCCTGACTGTTCCCATATTAAAACATTCACTACATCATGACTGTTCCCATATTAAAACATTCACTACATCATGACTGTTCCCATATTAAAACATTCACTACATCATGACTGTTACCATATTAAAACAATCACTACATCCTGACTGTTCCCATATTAAAACATTCACTACATCATGACTGTTCCCATATTAAAACATTCACTACATCATGACTGTTCCCATATTAAAACATTCACTACATCATGACTTTTCCCATATTAAAACATTCACTACATCATGACTGTTCCCATCAGTATTATTAAAACATTTACTACATCCTGACTGTTCCCATATTAAAACATTCACTACATCATGACTGTTCCCATATTAAAACATTCACTACATCATGACTGTTCCCATATTAAAACATTCACTACATCATGACTGTTCCCATCAGTATTATTAAAACATTCACTACATCATGACTGTTCCCATGTTAAAACATTCACTACATCATGACTGTTCCCATATTAAAACATTCACTACATCATGACTGTTCCCATATTAAAACATTAACTACATCATGACTGTTCCCATCAGTATTATTAAAACATTCACTACATCCTGACTGTTCCCATATTAAAACATTCACTACATCATGACTGTTCCCATATTAAAACATTCACTACATCATGACTATTCCCATCAGTATTATTAAAACATTCACTACATCCTGGCTGTTCCCATATTAAAACATTCACTACATCCTGACTGTTCCCATATTAAAACATTCACTACATCCTGACTGTTCCCATATTAAAACATTCACTACATCCTGACTGTTCCCATATTAAAACATTCACTACATCATGACTGTTCCCATCAGTATTATTAAAACATTCACTACATCATGACTGTTCCCATATTAAAACATTCACTACATCATGACTGTTCCCATCAGTATTATTAAAACATTCAATACATCATGACTGTTCCCATATTAAAACATTCACTACATCCTGACTGTTCCCATATTAAAACATTCACTACATCATGACTGTTCCCATCAGTATTATTAAAACATTCACTACATCATGACTGTTCCCATCAGTATTATTAAAACATTCACTACATCATGACTGTTCCCATCAGTATTATTAAAACATTCACTACACCCTGACTGTTCCCATATTAAAACATTCACTACATCATGACTGTTCCCATATTAAAACATTCACTACATCATGACTGTTCCCATCAGTTTTATTAAAACATTCACTACATCATGACTGTTCCCATATTAAAACATTCACTACATCATGACTGTTCCCATATTAAAACATTCACTACATCATGACTGTTCCCATATTAAAACATTCACTATATCATGACTGTTCCCATATTAAAACATTCACTACATCATGACTGTTCCCATATTAAAACATTCACTACATCCTGACTGTTCCCATATTAAAACATTCACTACATCCTGACTGTTCCCATATTAAAACATTCACTACATCCTGACTGTTCCCATATTATAACATTCACTACATCATGACTGTTCCCATCAGTATTATTAAAACATTCACTACATCATGACTGTTCCCATGTTAAAACATTCACTACATCATGACTGTTCCCATATTAAAACATTCACTACATCATGACTGTTCCCATATTAAAACATTCACTACATCATGACTGTTCCCATCAGTATTATTAAAACATTCACTACATCATGACTGTTCCCATATTAAATCATTCACTACATCATGACTGTTCCCATCAGTATTATTAAAACATTCACTACATCATGACTGTTCCCATATTAAAACATTCACTACATCCTGACTGTTCCCATATTAAAACATTCACTACATCATGACTGTTCCCATCAGTATTATTAAAACATTCACTACATCATGACTGTTCCCATATTAAAACATTCACTACATCCTGACTGTTCCCATATTAAAACATTCACTACATCATGACTGTTCCCATATTAAAACATTCACTACATCATGACTGTTCCCATATTAAAACATTCACTACATCATGACTGTTCCCATATTAAAACATTCACTACATCCTGACTGTTCCCATATTAAAACATTCACTACATCCTGACTGTTCCCATATTAAAACATTCACTACATCATGACTGTTCCCATATTAAAACATTCACTACATCATGACTGTTCCCATCAGTATTATTAAAACATTCACTACATCATGACTGTTCCCATGTTAAAACATTCACTACATCATGACTGTTCCCATATTAAAACATTCACTACATCCTGACTGTTCCCATATTAAAACATTCACTACATCCTGACTGTTCCCATATTAAAACATTCACTACATCATGACTGTTCCCATATTAAAACATTCACTACATCATGACTGTTCCCATCAGTATTATTAAAACATTCACTACATCATGACTGTTCCCATATTAAAACATTCACTACATCCTGACTGTTCCCATATTAAAACATTCACTACATCCTGACTGTTCCCATATTAAAACATTCACTACATCATGACTGTTCCCATATTAAAACATTCACTACATCATGACTGTTCCCATATTAAAACATTCACTACATCATGACTGTTCCCATATTAAAACATTCACTACATCCTGACTGTTCCCATATTAAAACATTCACTACATCATGACTGTTCCCATATTAAAACATTCACTACATCATGACTGTTCCCATATTAAAACATTCACTATATCATGACTGTTCCCATATTAAAACATTCACTACATCATGACTGTTCCCATATTAAAACATTCACTACATCCTGACTGTTCCCATATTAAAACATTCACTACATCCTGACTGTTCCCATATTAAAACATTCACTACATCATGACTGTTCCCATATTAAAACATTCACTACATCATGACTGTTCCCATCAGTATTATTAAAACATTCACTACATCATGACTGTTCCCATGTTAAAACATTCACTACATCATGACTGTTCCCATATTAAAACATTCACTACATCATGACTGTTCCCATATTAAAACATTCACTACATCATGACTGTTCCCATATTAAAACATTCACTACATCATGACTGTTCCCATATTAAAACATTCACTACATCATGACTGTTCCCATCAGTATTATTAAAACATTGACTACATCCTGACTGTTCCCATATTAAAACATTCACTACATCATGACTGTTCACATATTAAAACATTCACTACATCATGACTGTTCCCATCAGTATTATTCAAACATTCACTACATCATGACTGTTCCCATATTAAAACATTCACTACATCATGACTGTTCCCATATTAAAACATTCACTACATCCTGACTGTTCCCATATTAAAACATTCACTACATCCTGACTGTTCCCATATTAAAACATTCACTACATCCTGACTGTTCCCATATTAAAACATTCACTACATCATGACTGTTCCCATATTAAAACATTCACTACATCATGACTGTTCCCATCAGTATTATTAAAACATTCACTACATCATGACTGTTCCCATGTTAAAACATTCACTACATCATGACTGTTCCCATGTTAAAACATTCACTACATCATGACTGTTCCCATATTAAAACAATCACTACATCATGACTGTTCCCATCAGTATTATTCAAACATTCACTACATCATGACTGTTCCCATATTAAAACATTCACTACATCATGACTGTTCCCATATTAAAACATTCACTACATCCTGACTGTTCCCATATTAAAACATTCACTACATCCTGACTGTTCCCATATTAAAACATTCACTACATCCTGACTGTTCCCATATTAAAACATTCACTACATCATGACTGTTCCCATATTAAAACATTCACTACATCATGACTGTTCCCATCAGTATTATTAAAACATTCACTACATCATGACTGTTCCCATGTTAAAACATTCACTACATCATGACTGTTCCCATGTTAAAACATTCACTACATCATGACTGTTCCCATATTAAAACATTCACTACATCATGACTGTTCCCATATTAAAACATTCACTACATCATGACTGTTCCCATATTAAAACATTCACTACATCATGACTGTTCCCATATTAAAACATTCACTACATCATGACTGTTCCCATCAGTATTATTAAAACATTCACTACATCATGACTGTTCCCATATTAAAACATTCACTACATCCTGACTGTTCCCATATTAAAACATTCACTACATCATGACTGTTCCCATCAGTATTATTAAAACATTCACTACATCCTGGCTGTTCCCATATTAAAACATTCACTACATCCTGACTGTTCCCATATTAAAACATTCACTACATCATGACTGTTCCCATATTAAAACATTCACTACATCCTGACTGTTCCCATATTAAAACATTCACTACATCATGACTGTTCCCATCAGTATTATTAAAACATTCACTACATCATGACTGTTCCCATATTAAAACATTCACTACATCATGACTGTTCCCATCAGTATTATTAAAACATTCACTACATCATGACTGTTCCCATATTAAAACATTCACTACATCATGACTTCCCATCAGTATTATTAAAACATTCACTACATCATGACTGTTCCCATATTAAAACATTCACTACATCCTGACTGTTCCCATATTAAAACATTCACTACATCATGACTGTTCCCATATTAAAACATTCACTACATCATGACTGTTCCCATATTAAAACATTCACTACATCATGACTGTTACCATATTAAAACAATCACTACATCCTGACTGTTCCCATATTAAAACATTCACTACATCATGACTGTTCCCATATTAAAACATTCACTACATCATGACTTTTCCCATATTAAAACATTCACTACATAATGACTGTTCCCATCAGTATTATTAAAACATTTACTACATCCTGACTGTTCCCATATTAAAACATTCACTACATCATGATTGTTCCCATATTAAAACATTCACTACATCATGACTGTTCCCATATTAAAACATTCACTACATCATGACTGTTCCCATCAGTATTATTAAAACATTCACTACATCATGACTGTTCCCATGTTAAAACATTCACTACATCATGACTGTTCCCATATTAAAACATTCACTACATCATGACTGTTCCCATATTAAAACATTAACTACATCATGACTGTTCCCATCAGTATTATTAAAACATTCACTACATCCTGACTGTTCCCATATTAAAACATTCACTACATCATGACTGTTCCCATATTAAAACATTCACTACATCATGACTGTTCCCATCAGTATTATTAAAACATTCAATACATCATGACTGTTCCCATATTAAAACATTCACTACATCATGACTGTTCCCATATTAAAACATTCACTACATCATGACTGTTCCCATCAGTATTATTAAAACATTCACTACATCCTGGCTGTTCCCATATTAAAACATTCACTACATCCTGACTGTTCCCATATTAAAACATTCACTACATCATGACTGTTCCCATATTAAAACATTCACTACATCCTGACTGTTCCCATATTAAAACATTCACTACATCATGACTGTTCCCATCAGTATTATTAAAACATTCACTACATCATGACTGTTCCCATATTAAAACATTCACTACATCATGACTGTTCCCATCAGTATTATTAAAACATTCACTACATCATGACTGTTCCCATATTAAAACATTCACTACATCATGACTTCCCATCAGTATTATTAAAACATTCACTACATCATGACTGTTCCCATATTAAAACATTCACTACATCCTGACTGTTCCCATATTAAAACATTCACTACATCATGACTGTTCCCATATTAAAACATTCACTACATCATGACTGTTCCCATATTAAAACATTCACTACATCATGACTGTTACCATATTAAAACAATCACTACATCCTGACTGTTCCCATATTAAAACATTCACTACATCATGACTGTTCCCATATTAAAACATTCACTACATCATGACTGTTCCCATATTAAAACATTCACTACATCATGACTTTTCCCATATTAAAACATTCACTACATCATGACTGTTCCCATCAGTATTATTAAAACATTTACTACATCCTGACTGTTCCCATATTAAAACATTCACTACATCATGACTGTTCCCATATTAAAACATTCACTACATCATGACTGTTCCCATATTAAAACATTCACTACATCATGACTGTTCCCATCAGTATTATTAAAACATTCACTACATCATGACTGTTCCCATGTTAAAACATTCACTACATCATGACTGTTCCCATATTAAAACATTCACTACATCATGACTGTTCCCATATTAAAACATTAACTACATCATGACTGTTCCCATCAGTATTATTAAAACATTCACTACATCCTGACTGTTCCCATATTAAAACATTCACTACATCATGACTGTTCCCATATTAAAACATTCACTACATCATGACTATTCCCATCAGTATTATTAAAACATTCACTACATCCTGGCTGTTCCCATATTAAAACATTCACTACATCCTGACTGTTCCCATATTAAAACATTCACTACATCCTGACTGTTCCCATATTAAAACATTCACTACATCCTGACTGTTCCCATATTAAAACATTCACTACATCATGACTGTTCCCATCAGTATTATTAAAACATTCACTACATCATGACTGTTCCCATATTAAAACATTCACTACATCATGACTGTTCCCATCAGTATTATTAAAACATTCAATACATCATGACTGTTCCCATATTAAAACATTCACTACATCCTGACTGTTCCCATATTAAAACATTCACTACATCATGACTGTTCCCATCAGTATTATTAAAACATTCACTACATCATGACTGTTCCCATCAGTATTATTAAAACATTCACTACATCATGACTGTTCCCATCAGTATTATTAAAACATTCACTACACCCTGACTGTTCCCATATTAAAACATTCACTACATCATGACTGTTCCCATCAGTTTTATTAAAACATTCACTACATCATGACTGTTCCCATATTAAAACATTCACTACATCCTGACTGTTCCCATATTAAAACATTCACTACATCCTGACTGTTCCCATATTAAAACATTCACTAAATCCTGACTGTTCCCATATTAAAACATTCACTACATCCTGACTGTTCCCATATTATAACATTCACTACATCATGACTGTTCCCATCAGTATTATTAAAACATTCACTACATCATGACTGTTCCCATGTTAAAACATTCACTACATCATGACTGTTCCCATATTAAAACATTCACTACATCATGACTGTTCCCATATTAAAACATTCACTACATCATGACTGTTCCCATCAGTATTATTAAAACATTCACTACATCATGACTGTTCCCATATTAAAACATTCACTACATCATGACTGTTCCCATATTAAAACATTCACTACATCATGACTGTTCCCATATTAAAACATTCACTACATCATGACTGTTCCCATATTAAAACATTCACTACATCATGACTGTTCCCATATTAAAACATTCACTACATCATGACTGTTCCCATATTAAAACATTCACTACATCATGACTGTTCCCATATTAAAACATTCACTACATCATGACTGTTCCCATATTAAAACATTCACTACATCATGACTGTTCCCATCAGTATTATTAAAACATTCACTACATCATGACTTCCCATATTAAAACATTCACTACATCATGACTGTTCCCATCAGTATTATTAAAACATTCACTACATAATGACTGTTCCCATATTAAAACATTCACTACATAATGACTGTTCCCATATTAAAACATTCACTACATCTTGACTATTCCCATATTAAAACATTCACTACATCATGACTGTTCCCATATTAAAACATTCACTACATCATGACTGTTCCCATATTAAAACATTAACTACATCATGACTGTTCCCATCAGTATTATTAAAACATTCACTACATCCTGACTGTTCCCATATTAAAACATTCACTACATCATGACTGTTCCCATATTAAAACATTCACTACATCATGACTGTTCCCATCAGTATTATTAAAACATTCACTACATCATGACTGTTCCCATATTAAAACATTCACTACATCATGACTGTTCCCATATTAAAACATTCACTACATCATGACTGTTCCCATATTAAAACATTCACTACATCATGACTGTTCCCATATTAAAACATTCACTACATCATGACTGTTCCCATATTAAAACATTCACTACATCATGACTGTTCCCATATTAAAACATTCACTACATCATGACTGTTCCCATATTAAAACATTCACTACATCATGACTGTTCCCATATTAAAACATTCACTACATCATGACTGTTCCCATCAGTATTATTAAAACATTCACTACATCATGACTTCCCATATTAAAACATTCACTACATCTTGACTATTCCCATATTAAAACATTCACTACATCATGACTGTTCCCATCAGTATTATTAAAACATTCACTACATCATGACTGTTCCCATATTAAAACATTCACTACATCATGACTGTTCCCATCAGTATTATTAAAACATTCAATACATCATGACTGTTCCCATATTAAAACATTCACTACATCCTGACTGTTCCCATATTAAAACATTCACTACATCATGACTGTTCCCATCAGTATTATTAAAACATTCACTACATCATGACTGTTCCCCAGTATTATTAAAACATTCACTACATCATGACTGTTCCCATCAGTATTATTAAAACATTCACTACACCCTGACTGTTCCCATATTAAAACATTCACTACATCATGACTGTTCCCATCAGTTTTATTAAAACATTCACTACATCATGACTGTTCCCATATTAAAACATTCACTACATCCTGACTGTTCCCATATTAAAACATTCACTACATCCTGACTGTTCCCATATTAAAACATTCACTAAATCCTGACTGTTCCCATATTAAAACATTCACTACATCCTGACTGTTCCCATATTATAACATTCACTACATCATGACTGTTCCCATCAGTATTATTAAAACATTCACTACATCATGACTGTTCCCATGTTAAAACATTCACTACATCATGACTGTTCCCATATTAAAACATTCACTACATCATGACTGTTCCCATATTAAAACATTCACTACATCATGACTGTTCCCATCAGTATTATTAAAACATTCACTACATCATGACTGTTCCCATATTAAAACATTCACTACATCATGACTGTTCCCATATTAAAACATTCACTACATCATGACTGTTCCCATATTAAAACATTCACTACATCATGACTGTTCCCATATTAAAACATTCACTACATCATGACTGTTCCCATATTAAAACATTCACTACATCATGACTGTTCCCATATTAAAACATTCACTACATCATGACTGTTCCCATATTAAAACATTCACTACATCATGACTGTTCCCATATTAAAACATTCACTACATCATGACTGTTCCCATCAGTATTATTAAAACATTCACTACATCATGACTTCCCATATTAAAACATTCACTACATCATGACTGTTCCCATCAGTATTATTAAAACATTCACTACATAATGACTGTTCCCATATTAAAACATTCACTACATAATGACTGTTCCCATATTAAAACATTCACTACATCTTGACTATTCCCATATTAAAACATTCACTACATCATGACTGTTCCCATATTAAAACATTCACTACATCATGACTGTTCCCATATTAAAACATTAACTACATCATGACTGTTCCCATCAGTATTATTAAAACATTCACTACATCCTGACTGTTCCCATATTAAAACATTCACTACATCATGACTGTTCCCATATTAAAACATTCACTACATCATGACTGTTCCCATCAGTATTATTAAAACATTCACTACATCATGACTGTTCCCATATTAAAACATTCACTACATCATGACTGTTCCCATATTAAAACATTCACTACATCATGACTGTTCCCATATTAAAACATTCACTACATCATGACTGTTCCCATATTAAAACATTCACTACATCATGACTGTTCCCATATTAAAACATTCACTACATCATGACTGTTCCCATATTAAAACATTCACTACATCATGACTGTTCCCATATTAAAACATTCACTACATCATGACTGTTCCCATATTAAAACATTCACTACATCATGACTGTTCCCATCAGTATTATTAAAACATTCACTACATCATGACTTCCCATATTAAAACATTCACTACATCTTGACTATTCCCATATTAAAACATTCACTACATCATGACTGTTCCCATCAGTATTATTAAAACATTCACTACATCATGACTGTTCCCATATTAAAACATTCACTACATCATGACTGTTCCCATATTAAAACATTCACTACATCATGACTGTTCCCATATTAAAACATTCACTACATCTTGACTATTCCCATATTAAAACATTCACTACATCATGACTGTTCCCATCAGTATTATTAAAACATTCACTACATCATGACTGTTCCCATATTAAAACATTCACTACATCATGACTGTTCCCATATTAAAACATTCACTACATCCTGACTGTTCCCATATTAAAACATTCACTACATCATGACTGTTCCCATATTAAAACATTCACTATATCATGACTGTTCCCATATTAAAACATTCACTACATCATGACTGTTCCCATATTAAAACATTCACTACATCCTGACTGTTCCCATATTAAAACATTCACTACATCCTGACTGTTCCCATATTAAAACATTCACTACATCCTGACTGTTCCCATATTAAAACATTCACTACATCCTGACTGTTCCCATATTATAACATTCACTACATCATGACTGTTCCCATCAGTATTATTAAAACATTCACTACATCATGACTGTTCCCATGTTAAAACATTCACTACATCATGACTGTTCCCATATTAAAACATTCACTACATCATGACTGTTCCCATATTAAAACATTCACTACATCATGACTGTTCCCATCAGTATTATTAAAACATTCACTACATCATGACTGTTCCCATATTAAAACATTCACTACATCATGACTGTTCCCATATTAAAACATTCACTACATCATGACTGTTCCCATATTAAAACATTCACTACATCATGACTGTTCCCATATTAAAACATTCACTACATCATGACTGTTCCCATATTAAAACATTCACTACATCATGACTGTTCCCATATTAAAACATTCACTACATCATGACTGTTCCCATATTAAAACATTCACTACATCATGACTGTTCCCATCAGTATTATTAAAACATTCACTACATCATGACTTCCCATATTAAAACATTCACTACATCATGACTGTTCCCATCAGTATTATTAAAACATTCACTACATAATGACTGTTCCCATATTAAAACATTCACTACATCATGACTGTTCCCATATTAAAACATTCACTACATCTTGACTATTCCCATATTAAAACATTCACTACATCATGACTGTTCCCATATTAAAACATTCACTACATCATGACTGTTCCCATATTAAAACATTCACTACATCATGACTGTTCCCATCAGTATTATTAAAACATTCACTACATCCTGACTGTTCCCATATTAAAACATTCACTACATCATGACTGTTCCCATATTAAAACATTCACTACATCATGACTGTTCCCATCAGTATTATTAAAACATTCACTACATCATGACTGTTCCCATATTAAAACATTCACTACATCATGACTGTTCCCATATTAAAACATTCACTACATCATGACTGTTCCCATCAGTATTATTAAAACATTCACTACATCATGACTGTTCCCATATTAAAACATTCACTACATCATGACTGTTCCCATATTAAAACATTCACTACATCATGACTGTTCCCATCAGTATTATTAAAACATTCACTACATCATGACTGTTCCCATATTAAAACATTCACTACATCATGACTGTTCCCATATTAAAACATTCACTACATCATGACTGTTCCCATATTAAAACATTCACTACATCATGACTATTCCCATCAGTATTATTAAAACATTCACTACATCCTGGCTGTTCCCATATTAAAACATTCACTACATCCTGACTGTTCCCATATTAAAACATTCACTACATCCTGACTGTTCCCATATTAAAACATTCACTACATCCTGACTGTTCCCATATTAAAACATTCACTACATCATGACTGTTCCCATCAGTATTATTAAAACATTCACTACATCATGACTGTTCCCATATTAAAACATTCACTACATCATGACTGTTCCCATCAGTATTATTAAAACATTCAATACATCATGACTGTTCCCATATTAAAACATTCACTACATCCTGACTGTTCCCATATTAAAACATTCACTACATCATGACTGTTCCCATCAGTATTATTAAAACATTCACTACATCATGACTGTTCCCATCAGTATTATTAAAACATTCACTACATCATGACTGTTCCCATCAGTATTATTAAAACATTCACTACACCCTGACTGTTCCCATATTAAAACATTCACTACATCATGACTGTTCCCATCAGTTTTATTAAAACATTCACTACATCATGACTGTTCCCATATTAAAACATTCACTACATCCTGACTGTTCCCATATTAAAACATTCACTACATCATGACTGTTCCCATATTAAAACATTCACTATATCATGACTGTTCCCATATTAAAACATTCACTACATCATGACTGTTCCCATATTAAAACATTCACTACATCCTGACTGTTCCCATATTAAAACATTCACTACATCCTGACTGTTCCCATATTAAAACATTCACTACATCCTGACTGTTCCCATATTATAACATTCACTACATCATGACTGTTCCCATCAGTATTATTAAAACATTCACTACATCATGACTGTTCCCATGTTAAAACATTCACTACATCATGACTGTTCCCATATTAAAACATTCACTACATCATGACTGTTCCCATATTAAAACATTCACTACATCATGACTGTTCCCATCAGTATTATTAAAACATTCACTACATCATGACTGTTCCCATATTAAAACATTCACTACATCATGACTGTTCCCATATTAAAACATTCACTACATCATGACTGTTCCCATATTAAAACATTCACTACATCATGACTGTTCCCATATTAAAACATTCACTACATCATGACTGTTCCCATATTAAAACATTCACTACATCATGACTGTTCCCATATTAAAACATTCACTACATCATGACTGTTCCCATATTAAAACATTCACTACATCATGACTGTTCCCATCAGTATTATTAAAACATTCACTACATCATGACTTCCCATATTAAAACATTCACTACATCATGACTGTTCCCATATTAAAACATTCACTACATCCTGACTGTTCCCATATTAAAACATTCACTACATCATGACTGTTCCCATCAGTATTATTAAAACATTCACTACATCCTGGCTGTTCCCATATTAAAACATTCACTACATCCTGACTGTTCCCATATTAAAACATTCCCTACATCATGACTGTTCCCATATTAAAACATTTACTACATCCTGACTGTTCCCATATTAAAACATTCACTACATCCTGACTGTTCCCATATTAAAACACTCACAAATCCTGACTGTTCCCATATTAAAACATTCACTACATCATGACTGTTCCCATCAGTATTATTAAAACATTCACTACATCATGACTGTTCCCATATTAAAACATTCACTACATCATGACTGTTCCCATATTAAAACATTCACTACATCATGACTGTTCCCATATTAAAACAATCACTACATCCTGACTGTTCCCATATTAAAACATTCACTACATCATGACTGTTCCCATATTAAAACATTCACTACATCATGACTGTTCCCATATTAAAACATTCACTACATCATGACTGTTCCCATATTAAAACATTCACTACATCATGACTGTTCCCATATTAAAACATTCACTACATCATGACTGTTCCCATATTAAAACATTCACTACATCATGACTGTTCCCATATTAAAACATTCACTACATCATGACTGTTCCCATCAGTATTATTAAAACATTCACTACATCATGACTGTTCCCATATTAAAACATTCACTACATCATGACTGTTCCCATCAGTATTATTAAAACATTCACTACATCATGACTGTTCCCATATTAAAACATTCACTACATCCTGACTGTTCCCATATTAAAACATTCACTACATCATGACTGTTCCCATCAGTATTATTAAAACATTCACTACATCCTGGCTGTTCCCATATTAAAACATTCACTACATCCTGACTGTTCCCATATTAAAACATTCACTACATCATGACTGTTCCCATATTAAAACATTCACTACATCCTGACTGTTCTCATATTAAAACATTCACTACATCCTGACTGTTCCCATATTAAAACACTCACAAATCCTGACTGTTCCCATATTAAAACATTCACTACATCATGACTGTTCCCATCAGTATTATTAAAACATTCACTACATCATGACTGTTCCCATATTAAAACATTCACTACATCATGACTGTTCCCATATTAAAACATTCACTACATCATGACTGTTCCCATCAGTATTATTAAAACATTCACTACATCATGACTGTTCCCATATTAAAACATTCACTACATCATGACTGTTCCCATATTAAAACATTCACTACATCATGACTGTTCCCATATTAAAACAATCACTACATCCTGACTGTTCCCATATTAAAACATTCACTACATCATGACTGTTCCCATATTAAAACATTCACTACATCATGACTGTTCCCATATTAAAACATTCACTACATCATGACTGTTCCCATATTAAAACATTCACTACATCATGACTGTTCCCATCAGTATTATTAAAACATTCACTACATCATGACTGTTCCCATGTTAAAACATTCACTACATCATGACTGTTCCCATATTAAAACATTCACTACATCATGACTGTTCCCATATTAAAACATTCACTACATCATGACTGTTCCCATCAGTATTATTAAAACATTCACTACATCCTGACTGTTCCCATATTAAAACATTCACTACATCATGACTGTTCCCATATTAAAACATTCACTACATCATGACTGTTCCCATCAGTATTATTAAAACATTCACTACATCATGACTGTTTCCATATTAAAACATTCACTACATCATGACTGTTCCCATATTAAAACATTCACTACATCATGACTGTTCCCATATTAAATCATTCACTACATCATGACTGTTCCCATAATAAAACATTCACTACATCTTGACTGTTCCCATATTAAAACATTCACTACATCATGACTGTTCCCATCAGTATTATTAAAACATTCACTACATCCTGGCTGTTCCCATATTAAAACATTCACTACATCATGACTGTTCCCATATTAAAACATTCACTACATCCTGACTGTTCCCATATTAAAACATTCACTACATCCTGACTGTTCCCATATTAAAACATTCACTACATCCTGACTGTTCCCATATTAAAACATTCACTACATCCTGACTGTTCCCATATTAAAACATTCACTACATCATTACTGTTCCCATATTAAAACATTCACTACATCATGACTGTTCCCATCAGTATTATTAAAACATTCACTACATCATGACTGTTCCCATCAGTATTATTAAAACATTCACTACATCATGACTGTTCCCATATTAAAACATTCACTACATCCTGACTGTTCCCAAATTAAAACATTCACTACATCATGACTGTTCCCATCAGTATTATTAAAACATTCACTACATCATGACTGTTCCCATATTAAAACATTCACTACATCCTGACTGTTCCCATATTAAAACATTCACTACATCATGACTGTTCCCATCAGTATTATTAAAACATTCACTACATCCTGGCTGTTCCCATATTAAAACATTCACTACATCCTGGCTGTTCCCATATTAAAACATTCACTACATCCTGACTATTCCCATATTAAAACATTCACTACATCATGACTGTTCCCATATTAAAACATTCACTACATCCTGACTGTTCTCATATTAAAACATTCACTACATCCTGACTGTTCCCATATTAAAACACTCACAAATCCTGACTGTTCCCATATTAAAACATTCACTACATCATGACTGTTCCCATATTAAAACATTCACTACATCATGACTGTTCCCATCAGTATTATTAAAACATTCACTACATCATGACTGTTCCCATATTAAAACATTCACTACATCATGACTGTTCCCATATTAAAACAATCACTACATCCTGACTGTTCCCATATTAAAACATTCACTACATCATGACTGTTCCCATATTAAAACATTCACTACATCATGACTGTTCCCATATTAAAACATTCACTACATCATGACTGTTCCCATATTAAAACATTCACTACATCATGACTGTTCCCATCAGTATTATTAAAACATTCACTACATCATGACTGTTCCCATGTTAAAACATTCACTACATCATGACTGTTCCCATATTAAAACATTCACTACATCATGACTGTTCCCATATTAAAACATTCACTACATCATGACTGTTCCCATCAGTATTATTAAAACATTCACTACATCCTGACTGTTCCCATATTAAAACATTCACTACATCATGACTGTTCCCATATTAAAACATTCACTACATCATGACTGTTCCCATCAGTATTATTAAAACATTCACTACATCATGACTGTTCCCATATTAAAACATTCACTACATCATGACTGTTCCCATATTAAAACATTCACTACATCATGACTGTTCCCATATTAAATCATTCACTACATCATGACTGTTCCCATATTAAAACATTCACTACATCTTGACTGTTCCCATATTAAAACATTCACTACATCATGACTGTTCCCATATTAAAACATTCACTACATCATGACTGTTCCCATCAGTATTATTAAAACATTCACTACATCCTGGCTGTTCCCATATTAAAACATTCACTACATCATGACTGTTCCCATATTAAAACATTCACTACATCATGACTGTTCCCATATTAAAACATTCACTACATCCTGACTGTTCCCATATTAAAACATTCACTACATCCTGACTGTTCCCATATTAAAACATTCACTACATCCTGACTGTTCCCATATTAAAACATTCACTACATCATTACTGTTCCCATATTAAAACATTCACTACATCATGACTGTTCCCATCAGTATTATTAAAACATTCACTACATCATGACTGTTCCCATCAGTATTATTAAAACATTCACTACATCATGACTGTTCCCATATTAAAACATTCACTACATCCTGACTGTTCCCATACTAAAACATTCACTACATCATGACTGTTCCCATCAGTATTATTAAAACATTCACTACATCCTGGCTGTTCCCATATTAAAACATTCACTACATCATGACTGTTCCCATATTAAAACATTCACTACATCCTGACTGTTCCAATATTAAAACATTCACTACATCCTGACTGTTCCCATATTAAAACATTCACTACATCCTGACTGTTCCCATATTAAAACATTCACTACATCCTGACTGTTCCCACATTAAAACATTCACTACATCATTACTGTTCCCATCAGTATTATTAAAACATTCACTACATCATGACTGTTCCATATTAAAACATTCACTACATCATGACTGTTCCCATATTAAAACATTCACTACATCATGACTGTTCCCATATTAAAACATTCACTACATCATGACTGTTCCCATCAGTATTATTAAAACATTCACTACATCATGACTGTTCCCATGTTAAAACATTCACTACATCATGACTGTTCCCATATTAAAACATTCACTACATCATGACTGTTCCCATATTAAAACATTCACTACATCATGACTGTTCCCATATTAAAACATTCACTACATCTTGACTGTTCCCATATTAAAACATTCACTACATCATGACTGTTCCCATATTAAAACATTCACTACATCATGACTGTTCCCATCAGTATTATTAAAACATTCACTACATCCTGGCTGTTCCCATATTAAAACATTCACTACATCATGACTGTTCCCATATTAAAACATTCACTACATCCTGACTGTTCCCATATTAAAATATTCACTACATCCTGACTGTTCCCATGTTAAAACATTCACTACATCCTGACTGTTGCCATATTAAAACATTCACTACATCCTGACTGTTCCCATATTAAAACATTCACTACATCATTACTGTTCCCATATTAAAACATTCACTACATCATGACTGTTCCCATCAGTATTATTAAAACATTCACTACATCATGACTGTTCCCATCAGTATTATTAAAACATTCACTACATCATGACTGTTCCCATATTAAAACATTCACTACATCCTGACTGTTCCCATATTAAAACATTCACTACATCATGACTGTTCCCATCAGTATTATTAAAACATTCACTACATCCTGGCTGTTCCCATATTAAAACATTCACTACATCATGACTGTTCCCATATTAAAACATTCACTACATCCTGACTGTTCCAATATTAAAACATTCACTACATCCTGACTGTTCCCATATTAAAACATTCACTACATCCTGACTGTTCCCATATTAAAACATTCACTACATCCTGACTGTTCCCATATTAAAACATTCACTACATCATTACTGTTCCCATCAGTATTATTAAAACTTTCACTACATCATTACTGTTCCCATCAGTATTATTAAAACTTTCACTACATCATGACTGTTCCCATCAGTATTATTAAAACATTCACTACATCATGACTGTTCCCATCAGTATTATTAAAACATTCACTACATCATGACTGTTCCCATCAGTATTATTAAAACATTCACTACACCCTGACTGTTACCATATTAAACCATTCACTACATCATGACTGTTCCCATCAGTATTATTAAAACATTCACTACATCATGACTGTTCCCATATTAAAACACTCACTACATCCTGACTGTTCCCATATTAAAACATTCACTACATCCTGACTGTTCCCATATTAAAACATTCACTACATCATGACTGTTCCCATATTAAAACATTCACTACATCATGACTGTTCCCATATTAAAACATTCACTACATCATGACTGTTCCCATATTAAAACATTCACTACATCATGACTGTTCCCATATTAAAACATTCACTACATCATGACTGTTCCCATCAGTATTATTAAAACATTCACTACATCCTGGCTGTTCCCATATTAAAACATTCACTACATCATGACTGTTCCCATATTAAAACATTCACTACATCCTGACTGTTCCCATATTAAAATATTCACTACATCCTGACTGTTCCCATGTTAAAACATTCACTACATCCTGACTGTTGCCATATTAAAACATTCACTACATCCTGACTGTTCCCATATTAAAACATTCACTACATCATTACTGTTCCCATATTAAAACATTCACTACATCATGACTGTTCCCATCAGTATTATTAAAACATTCACTACATCATGACTGTTCCCATCAGTATTATTAAAACATTCACTACATCATGACTGTTCCCATATTAAAACATTCACTACATCCTGACTGTTCCCATATTAAAACATTCACTACATCATGACTGTTCCCATCAGTATTATTAAAACATTCACTACATCCTGGCTGTTCCCATATTAAAACATTCACTACATCATGACTGTTCCCATATTAAAACATTCACTACATCCTGACTGTTCCAATATTAAAACATTCACTACATCCTGACTGTTCCCATATTAAAACATTCACTACATCCTGACTGTTCCCATATTAAAACATTCACTACATCCTGACTGTTCCCATATTAAAACATTCACTACATCATTACTGTTCCCATCAGTATTATTAAAACTTTCACTACATCATGACTGTTCCCATCAGTATTATTAAAACATTCACTACATCATGACTGTTCCCATCAGTATTATTAAAACATTCACTACATCATGACTGTTCCCATCAGTATTATTAAAACATTCACTACACCCTGACTGTTACCATATTAAACCATTCACTACATCATGACTGTTCCCATCAGTATTATTAAAACATTCACTACATCATGACTGTTCCCATATTAAAACACTCACTACATCCTGACTGTTCCCATATTAAAACATTCACTACATCCTGACTGTTCCCATATTAAAACATTCACTACATCATGACTGTTCCCATATTAAAACATTCACTACATCATGACTGTTCCCATATTAAAACATTCACTACATCATGACTGTTCCCATATTAAAACATTCACTACATCCTGACTGTTCCCATATTAAAACATTCACTACATCCTGACTGTTCCCATATTAAAACATTCACTACATCCTGACTGTTCCCATATTAAAACATTCACTACATCATGACTGTTCCCATATTAAAACATTCACTACATCATGACTGTTCCCATATTAAAACATTCACTACATCATGACTGTTCCCATATTAAAACATTCACTACATCCTGACTGTTCCCATATTAAAACATTCACTACATCCTGACTGTTCCCATATTAAAACATTCACTACATCATGACTGTTCCCATATTAAAACATTCACTACATCATGACTGTTCCCATATTAAAACATTCACTACATCATGACTGTTCCCATCAGTATTATTAAAACATTCACTACATCATGACTGTTCCCATGTTAAAACATTCACTACATCATGACTGTTCCCATATTAAAACATTCACTACATCATGACTGTTCCCATCAGTATTATTAAAACATTCACTACATCCTGACTGTTCCCATATTAAAACATTCACTACATCATGACTGTTCCCATATTAAAACATTCACTACATCATGACTGTTCCCATCAGTATTATTAAAACATTCACTACATCATGACTGTTCCCATATTAAAACATTCACTACATCATGACTGTTCCCATATTAAAACATTCACTACATCATGACTGTTCCCATATTAAAACATTCACTACATCATGACTGTTCCCATATTAAAACATTCACTACATCATGACTGTTCCCATATTAAAACATTCACTACATCATGACTGTTCCCATATTAAAACATTCACTACATCATGACTTTTCCCATCAGTATTATTAAAACATTCACTACATCATGACTGTTCCCATATTAAAACATTCACTACATCATGACTGTTCCATCAGTATTATTAAAACATTCACTACATCCTGGCTGTTCCCATATTTAAACATTCACTACATCCTGACTGTTCCCATATTAAAACATTCACTACATCATGACTGTTCCCATATTAAAACATTCACTACATCATGACTGTTCCCATATTAAAACATTCACTACATCATGACTGTTCCCATCAGTATTATTAAAACATTCACTACATCATGACTGTTCCCATGTTAAAACATTCACTACATCATGACTGTTCCCATATTAAAACATTCACTACATCATGACTGTTCCCATATTAAAACATTCACTACATCCTGACTGTTCCCATATTAAAACATTCACTACATCCTGACTGTTCCCATATTAAATCATTCACTACATCATGACTGTTCCCATGTTAAAACATTCACTACATCATGACTGTTCCCATATTAAAACATTCACTACATCATGACTGTTCCCATATTAAAACATTCACTACATCCTGACTGTTCCCATATTAAAACATTCACTACATCATTACTGTTCCCATCAGTATTATTAAAACTTTCACTACATCATGACTGTTCCCATCAGTATTATTAAAACATTCACTACATCATGACTGTTCCCATCAGTATTATTAAAACATTCACTACATCATGACTGTTCCCATCAGTATTATTAAAACATTCACTACACCCTGACTGTTACCATATTAAACCATTCACTACATCATGACTGTTCCCATCAGTATTATTAAAACATTCACTACATCATGACTGTTCCCATATTAAAACACTCACTACATCCTGACTGTTCCCATATTAAAACATTCACTACATCCTGACTGTTCCCATATTAAAACATTCACTACATCATGACTGTTCCCATATTAAAACATTCACTACATCATGACTGTTCCCATATTAAAACATTCACTACATCATGACTGTTCCCATATTAAAACATTCACTACATCATGACTGTTCCCATATTAAAACATTCACTACATCATGACTGTTCCCATATTAAAACATTCACTACATCCTGACTGTTCCCATATTAAAACATTCACTACATCCTGACTGTTCCCATATTAAAACATTCACTACATCCTGACTGTTCCCATATTAAAACATTCACTACATCATGACTGTTCCCATATTAAAACATTCACTACATCATGACTGTTCCCATATTAAAACATTCACTACATCATGACTGTTCCCATATTAAAACATTCACTACATCCTGACTGTTCCCATATTAAAACATTCACTACATCCTGACTGTTCCCATATTAAAACATTCACTACATCATGACTGTTCCCATATTAAAACATTCACTACATCATGACTGTTCCCATATTAAAACATTCACTACATCATGACTGTTCCCATATTAAAACATTCACTACATCATGACTGTTCCCATCAGTATTATTAAAACATTCACTACATCATGACTGTTCCCATGTTAAAACATTCACTACATCATGACTGTTCCCATATTAAAACATTCACTACATCATGACTGTTCCCATATTAAAACATTCACTACATCATGACTGTTTCCATCAGTATTATTAAAACATTCACTACATTCTGACTGTTCCCATATTAAAACATTCACTACATCATGACTCTTCCCATATTAAAACATTCACTACATCATGACTGTTCCCATCAGTATTATTAAAACATTCACTACATCCTGACTGTTCCCATATTAAAACATTCACTACATCATGACTGTTCCCATATTAAAACATTCACTACATCATGACTGTTCCCATCAGTATTATTAAAACATTCACTACATCATGACTGTTCCCATATTAAAACATTCACTACATCATGACTGTTCCCATATTAAAACATTCACTACATCATGACTGTTCCCATATTAAAACATTCACTACATCATGACTGTTCCCATATTAAAGCATTCACTACATCATGACTGTTCCCATATTAAAACATTCACTACATCATGACTGTTCCCATATTAAAACATTCACTACATCATGACTTTTCCCATCAGTATTATTAAAACATTCACTACATCATGACTGTTCCCATATTAAAACATTCACTACATCATGACTGTTCCATCAGTATTATTAAAACATTCACTACATCCTGGCTGTTCCCATATTTAAACATTCACTACATCCTGACTGTTCCCATATTAAAACATTCACTACATCATGACTGTTCCCATATTAAAACATTCACTACATCATGACTGTTCCCATATTAAAACATTCACTACATCATGACTGTTCCCATCAGTATTATTAAAACATTCACTACATCATGACTGTTCCCATGTTAAAACATTCACTACATCATGACTGTTCCCATATTAAAACATTCACTACATCATGACTGTTCCCATATTAAAACATTCACTACATCCTGACTGTTCCCATATTAAAACATTCACTACATCCTGACTGTTCCCATATTAAATCATTCACTACATCATGACTGTTCCCATATTAAAACATTCACTACATTATGACTGTTCCCATATTAAAACATTCACTACATCATGACTGTTCCCATCAGTATTATTAAAACATTCACTACATCATGACTGTTCCCATATTAAAACATTCACTACATCATGACTGTTCCCATATTAAAACATTCACTACATCATGACTGTTCCCATCAGTATTATTAAAACATTCACTACATCCTGACTGTTCCCATATTAAAACATTCACTACATCCTGACTGTTCCCATATTAAAACATTCACTACATCATGACTGTTCCCATATTAAAACATTCACTACATCATGACTGTTCCCATATTAAAACATTCACTACATCATGACTGTTCCCATATTAAAACATTCACTACATCATGACTGTTCCCATCAGTATTATTAAAACATTCACTACATCCTGGCTGTTCCCATATTAAAACATTCACTACATCATGACTGTTCCCATATTAAAACATTCACTACATCCTGACTGTTCCCATATTAAAACATTCACTACATCCTGACTGTTCCCATATTAAAACATTCACTACATCCTGACTGTTCCCATATTAAAACATTCACTACATCATTACTGTTCCCATCAGTATTATTAAAACATTCACTACATCATGACTGTTCCCATCAGTATTATTAAAACATTCACTACATCATGACTGTTCCCGTCAGTATTATTAAAACATTCACTACATCATGACTGTTCCCATCAGTATTATTAAAACATTCACTACACCCTGACTGTTCCCATATTAAACCATTCACTACATCATGACTGTTCCCATCAGTATTATTAAAACATTCACTACATCATGACTGTTCCCATATTAAAACATTCACTACATCCTGACTGTTCCCATATTAAAACATTCACTACATCCTGACTGTTCCCATATTAAAACATTCACTACATCATGACTGTTCCCATATTAAAACATTCACTACATCCTGACTGTTCCCATATTAAAACATTCACTACATCCTGACTGTTCCCATATTAAAACATTCACTACATCATTACTGTTCCCATATTAAAACATTCACTACATCATGACTGTTCCCATCAGTATTATTAAAACATTCACTACATCATGACTGTTCCCATCAGTATTATTAAAACATTCACTACATCATGACTGTTCCCATATTAAAACATTCACTACATCCTGACTGTTCCCATATTAAAACATTCACTACATCATGACTGTTCCCATCAGTATTATTAAAACATTCACTACATCCTGGCTGTTCCCATATTAAAACATTCACTACATCATGACTGTTCCCATATTAAAACATTCACTACATCCTGACTGTTCCAATATTAAAACATTCACTACATCCTGACTGTTCCCATATTAAAACATTCACTACATCCTGACTGTTCCCATATTAAAACATTCACTACATCCTGACTGTTCCCATATTAAAACATTCACTACATCATTACTGTTCCCATCAGTATTATTAAAACATTCACTACATCATGACTGTTCCATATTAAAACATTCACTACATCATGACTGTTCCCATATTAAAACATTCACTACATCATGACTGTTCCCATATTAAAACATTCACTACATCATGACTGTTCCCATCAGTATTATTAAAACATTCACTACATCCTGACTGTTCCCATATTAAAACATTCACTACATCATGACTGTTCCCATGTTAAAACATTCACTACATCATGACTGTTCCCATATTAAAACATTCACTACATCATGACTGTTCCCATCAGTATTATTAAAACATTCACTACATCCTGACTGTTCCCATATTAAAACATTCACTACATCATGACTGTTCCCATATTAAAACATTCACTACATCATGACTGTTCCCATCAGTATTATTAAAACATTCACTACATCATGACTGTTCCCATATTAAAACATTCACTACATCATGACTGTTCCCATATTAAAACATTCACTACATCATGACTGTTCCCATATTAAAACATTCACTACATCATGACTGTTCCCATCAGTATTATTAAAACATTCACTACATCCTGACTGTTCCCATATTAAAACATTCACTACATCATGACTGTTCCCATATTAAAACATTCACTACATCATGACTGTTCCCATCAGTATTATTAAAACATTCACTACATCATGACTGTTCCCATATTAAAACATTCACTACATCATGACTGTTCCCATATTAAAACATTCACTACATCATGACTGTTCCCATATTAAAACATTCACTACATCATGACTGTTCCCATATTAAAACATTCACTACATCATGACTGTTCCCATATTAAAACATTCACTACATCATGACTGTTCCCATATTAAAACATTCACTACATCATGACTTTTCCCATCAGTATTATTAAAACATTCACTACATCATGACTGTTCCCATATTAAAACATTCACTACATCATGACTGTTCCATCAGTATTATTAAAACATTCACTACATCCTGGCTGTTCCCATATTTAAACATTCACTACATCCTGACTGTTCCCATATTAAAACATTCACTACATCATGACTGTTCCCATATTAAAACATTCACTACATCATGACTGTTCCCATATTAAAACATTCACTACATCATGACTGTTCCCATCAGTATTATTAAAACATTCACTACATCATGACTGTTCCCATGTTAAAACATTCACTACATCATGACTGTTCCCATATTAAAACATTCACTACATCATGACTGTTCCCATATTAAAACATTCACTACATCCTGACTGTTCCCATATTAAAACATTCACTACATCCTGACTGTTCCCATATTAAATCATTCACTACATCATGACTGTTCCCATGTTAAAACATTCACTACATCATGACTGTTCCCATATTAAAACATTCACTACATCATGACTGTTCCCATATTAAAACATTCACTACATCCTGACTGTTCCCATATTAAAACATTCACTACATCATTACTGTTCCCATCAGTATTATTAAAACTTTCACTACATCATGACTGTTCCCATCAGTATTATTAAAACATTCACTACATCATGACTGTTCCCATCAGTATTATTAAAACATTCACTACATCATGACTGTTCCCATCAGTATTATTAAAACATTCACTACACCCTGACTGTTACCATATTAAACCATTCACTACATCATGACTGTTCCCATCAGTATTATTAAAACATTCACTACATCATGACTGTTCCCATATTAAAACACTCACTACATCCTGACTGTTCCCATATTAAAACATTCACTACATCCTGACTGTTCCCATATTAAAACATTCACTACATCATGACTGTTCCCATATTAAAACATTCACTACATCATGACTGTTCCCATATTAAAACATTCACTACATCATGACTGTTCCCATATTAAAACATTCACTACATCATGACTGTTCCCATATTAAAACATTCACTACATCATGACTGTTCCCATATTAAAACATTCACTACATCCTGACTGTTCCCATATTAAAACATTCACTACATCCTGACTGTTCCCATATTAAAACATTCACTACATCCTGACTGTTCCCATATTAAAACATTCACTACATCATGACTGTTCCCATATTAAAACATTCACTACATCATGACTGTTCCCATATTAAAACATTCACTACATCATGACTGTTCCCATATTAAAACATTCACTACATCCTGACTGTTCCCATATTAAAACATTCACTACATCCTGACTGTTCCCATATTAAAACATTCACTACATCATGACTGTTCCCATATTAAAACATTCACTACATCATGACTGTTCCCATATTAAAACATTCACTACATCATGACTGTTCCCATATTAAAACATTCACTACATCATGACTGTTCCCATCAGTATTATTAAAACATTCACTATATCATGACTGTTCCCATGTTAAAACATTCACTACATCATGACTGTTCCCATATTAAAACATTCACTACATCATGACTGTTCCCATATTAAAACATTCACTACATCATGACTGTTTCCATCAGTATTATTAAAACATTCACTACATTCTGACTGTTCCCATATTAAAACATTCACTACATCATGACTCTTCCCATATTAAAACATTCACTACATCATGACTGTTCCCATCAGTATTATTAAAACATTCACTACATCCTGACTGTTCCCATATTAAAACATTCACTACATCATGACTGTTCCCATATTAAAACATTCACTACATCATGACTGTTCCCATCAGTATTATTAAAACATTCACTACATCATGACTGTTCCCATATTAAAACATTCACTACATCATGACTGTTCCCATATTAAAACATTCACTACATCATGACTGTTCCCATATTAAAACATTCACTACATCATGACTGTTCCCATATTAAAGCATTCACTACATCATGACTGTTCCCATATTAAAACATTCACTACATCATGACTGTTCCCATATTAAAACATTCACTACATCATGACTTTTCCCATCAGTATTATTAAAACATTCACTACATCATGACTGTTCCCATATTAAAACATTCACTACATCATGACTGTTCCATCAGTATTATTAAAACATTCACTACATCCTGGCTGTTCCCATATTTAAACATTCACTACATCCTGACTGTTCCCATATTAAAACATTCACTACATCATGACTGTTCCCATATTAAAACATTCACTACATCATGACTGTTCCCATATTAAAACATTCACTACATCATGACTGTTCCCATCAGTATTATTAAAACATTCACTACATCATGACTGTTCCCATGTTAAAACATTCACTACATCATGACTGTTCCCATATTAAAACATTCACTACATCATGACTGTTCCCATATTAAAACATTCACTACATCCTGACTGTTCCCATATTAAAACATTCACTACATCCTGACTGTTCCCATATTAAATCATTCACTACATCATGACTGTTCCCATATTAAAACATTCACTACATCATGACTGTTCCCATATTAAAACATTCACTACATCATGACTGTTCCCATCAGTATTATTAAAACATTCACTACATCATGACTGTTCCCATATTAAAACATTCACTACATCATGACTGTTCCCATATTAAAACATTCACTACATCATGACTGTTCCCATCAGTATTATTAAAACATTCACTACATCATGACTGTTCCCATATTAAAACATTCACTACATCCTGACTGTTCCCATATTAAAACATTCACTACATCATGACTGTTCCCATATTAAAACATTCACTACATCATGACTGTTCCCATATTAAAACATTCACTACATCATGACTGTTCCCATATTAAAACATTCACTACATCATGACTGTTCCCATCAGTATTATTAAAACATTCACTACATCCTGGCTGTTCCCATATTAAAACATTCACTACATCATGACTGTTCCCATATTAAAACATTCACTACATCCTGACTGTTCCCATATTAAAACATTCACTACATCCTGACTGTTCCCATATTAAAACATTCACTACATCCTGACTGTTCCCATATTAAAACATTCACTACATCATTACTGTTCCCATCAGTATTATTAAAACATTCACTACATCATGACTGTTCCCATCAGTATTATTAAAACATTCACTACATCATGACTGTTCCCGTCAGTATTATTAAAACATTCACTACATCATGACTGTTCCCATCAGTATTATTAAAACATTCACTACACCCTGACTGTTCCCATATTAAACCATTCACTACATCATGACTGTTCCCATCAGTATTATTAAAACATTCACTACATCATGACTGTTCCCATATTAAAACATTCACTACATCCTGACTGTTCCCATATTAAAACATTCACTACATCCTGACTGTTCCCATATTAAAACATTCACTACATCCTGACTGTTCCCATATTAAAACATTCACTACATCCTGACTGTTCCCATATTAAAACATTCACTACATCCTGACTGTTCCCATATTAAAACATTCACTACATCATTACTGTTCCCATATTAAAACATTCACTACATCATGACTGTTCCCATCAGTATTATTAAAACATTCACTACATCATGACTGTTCCCATCAGTATTATTAAAACATTCACTACATCATGACTGTTCCCATATTAAAACATTCACTACATCCTGACTGTTCCCATATTAAAACATTCACTACATCATGACTGTTCCCATATTAAAACATTCACTACATCCTGGCTGTTCCCATATTAAAACATTCACTACATCATGACTGTTCCCATATTAAAACATTCACTACATCCTGACTGTTCCAATATTAAAACATTCACTACATCCTGACTGTTCCCATATTAAAACATTCACTACATCCTGACTGTTCCCATATTAAAACATTCACTACATCCTGACTGTTCCCATATTAAAACATTCACTACATCATTACTGTTCCCATCAGTATTATTAAAACATTCACTACATCATGACTGTTCCATATTAAAACATTCACTACATCATGACTGTTCCCATATTAAAACATTCACTACATCATGACTGTTCCCATATTAAAACATTCACTACATCATGACTGTTCCCATCAGTATTATTAAAACATTCACTACATCATGACTGTTCCCATGTTAAAACATTCACTACATCATGACTGTTCCCATATTAAAACATTCACTACATCATGACTGTTCCCATATTAAAACATTCACTACATCATGACTGTTCCCATCAGTATTATTAAAACATTCACTACATCCTGACTGTTCCCATATTAAAACATTCACTACATCATGACTGTTCCCATATTAAAACATTCACTACATCATGACTGTTCCCATCAGTATTATTAAAACATTCACTACATCATGACTGTTCCCATATTAAAACATTCACTACATCATGACTGTTCCCATATTAAAACATTCACTACATCATGACTGTTCCCATATTAAAACATTCACTACATCATGACTGTTCCCATATTAAAACATTCACTACATCTTGACTGTTCCCATATTAAAACATTCACTACATCATGACTGTTCCCATATTAAAACATTCACTACATCATGACTGTTCCCATCAGTATTATTAAAACATTCACTACATCCTGGCTGTTCCCATATTAAAACATTCACTGATTCATGACTGTTCCCATATTAAAACATTCACTACATCCTGACTGTTCCCATATTAAAACATTCACTACATCCTGACTGTTCCCATATTAAAACATTCACTACATCCTGACTGTTCCCATATTAAAACATTCACTACATCCTGACTGTTCCCATATTAAAACATTCACTACATCATTACTGTTCCCATATTAAAACATTCACTACATCATGACTGTTCCCATCAGTATTATTAAAACATTCACTACATCATGACTGTTCCCATCAGTATTATTAAAACATTCACTACATCATGACTGTTCCCATATTAAAACATTCACTACATCCTGACTGTTCCCATAATAAAACATTCACTACATCATGACTGTTCCCATCAGTATTATTAAAACATTCACTACATCCTGGCTGTTCCCATATTAAAACATTCACTACATCATGACTGTTCCCATATTAAAACATTCACTACATCCTGACTGTTCCAATATTAAAACATTCACTCTATCCTGACTGTTCCCATATTAAAACATTCACTACATCCTGACTGTTCCCATATTAAAACATTCACTACATCCTGACTGTTCCCATATTAAAACATTCACTACATCATTACTGTTCCCATCAGTATTATTAAAACATTCACTACATCATGACTGTTCCATATTAAAACATTCACTACATCATGACTGTTCCCATATTAAAACATTCACTACATCATGACTGTTCCCATATTAAAACATTCACTACATCATGACTGTTCCCATCAGTATTATTAAAACATTCACTACATCATGACTGTTCCCATGTTAAAACATTCACTACATCATGACTGTTCCCATATTAAAACATTCACTACATCATGACTGTTCCCATATTAAAACATTCACTACATCATGACTGTTCCCATATTAAAACATTCACTACATCATGACTGTTCCCATATTAAAACATTCACTACATCCTGACTGTTCCCATATTAAAACATTCACTACATCATGACTGTTCCCATATTAAAACATTCACTACATCATGACTGTTCCCATATTAAAACATTCACTACATCATGACTGTTCCCATCAGTATTATTAAAACATTCACTACATCATGACTGTTCCCATGTTAAAACATTCACTACATCATGACTGTTCCCATATTAAAACATTCACTACATCATGACTGTTCCCATATTAAAACATTCACTACATCATGACTGTTTCCATCAGTATTATTAAAACATTCACTACATCCTGACTGTTCCCATATTAAAACATTCACTACATCATGACTGTTCCCATATTAAAACATTCACTACATCATGACTGTTCCCATCAGTATTATTAAAACATTCACTACATCCTGACTGTTCCCATATTAAAACATTCACTACATCATGACTGTTCCCATATTAAAACATTCACAACATCATGACTGTTCCCATCAGTATTATTAAAACATTCACTACATCATGACTGTTCCCATATTAAAACATTCACTACATCATGACTGTTCCCATATTAAAACATTCACTACATCATGACTGTTCCCATATTAAAACATTCACTACATCATGACTGTTCCCATATTAAAACATTCACTACATCATGACTGTTCCCATATTAAAACATTCACTACATCATGACTGTTCCCATCAGTATTATTAAAACATTCACTACATCATGACTGTTCCCATATTAAAACATTCACTACATCATGACTGTTCCATCAGTATTATTAAAACATTCACTACATCCTGGCTGTTCCCATATTTAAACATTCACTACATCCTGACTGTTCCCATATTAAAACATTCACTACATCATGACTGTTCCCATATTAAAACATTCACTACATCATGACTGTTCCCATATTAAAACATTCACTACATCATGACTGTTCCCATCAGTATTATTAAAACATTCACTACATCATGACTGTTCCCATGTTAAAACATTCACTACATCATGACTGTTCCCATATTAAAACATTCACTACATCATGACTGTTCCCATATTAAAACATTCACTACATCCTGACTGTTCCCATATTAAAACATTCACTACATCCTGACTGTTCCCATATTAAAACATTCACTACATCATGACTGTTCCCATATTAAAACATTCACTACATCATGACTGTTCCCATATTAAAACATTCACTACATCATGACTGTTCCCATCAGTATTATTAAAACATTCACTACATCATGACTGTTCCCATATTAAAACATTCACTACATCATGACTGTTCCCATATTAAAACATTCACTACATCATGACTGTTCCCATCAGTATTATTAAAACATTCACTACATCATGACTGTTCCCATATTAAAACATTCACTACATCCTGACTGTTCCCATATTAAAACATTCACTACATCATGACTGTTCCCATATTAAAACATTCACTACATCATGACTGTTCCCATATTAAAACATTCACTACATCATGACTGTTCCCATATTAAAACATTCACTACATCATGACTGTTCCCATCAGTATTATTAAAACATTCACTACATCCTGGCTGTTCCCATATTAAAACATTCACTACATCATGACTGTTCCCATATTAAAACATTGACTACATCCTGACTGTTCCCATATTAAAACATTCACTACATCCTGACTGTTCCCATATTAAAACATTCACTACATCCTGACTGTTCCCATATTAAAACATTCACTACATCATTACTGTTCCCATCAGTATTATTAAAACATTCACTACATCATGACTGTTCCCATCAGTATTATTAAAACATTCACTACATCATGACTGTTCCCGTCAGTATTATTAAAACATTCACTACATCATGACTGTTCCCATCAGTATTATTAAAACATTCACTACACCCTGACTGTTCCCATATTAAACCATTCACTACATCATGACTGTTCCCATCAGTATTATTAAAACATTCACTACATCATGACTGTTCCCATATTAAAACATTCACTACATCCTGACTGTTCCCATATTAAAACATTCACTACATCCTGACTGTTCCCATATTAAAACATTCACTACATCATGACTGTTCCCATATTAAAACATTCACTACATCCTGACTGTTCCCATATTAAAACATTCACTACATCCTGACTGTTCCCATATTAAAACATTCACTACATCCTGACTGTTCCCATATTAAAACATTCACTACATCCTGACTGTTCCCATATTAAAACATTCACTACATCATTACTGTTCCCATATTAAAACATTCACTACATCATGACTGTTCCCATCAGTATTATTAAAACATTCACTACATCATGACTGTTCCCATCAGTATTATTAAAACATTCACTACATCATGACTGTTCCCATATTAAAACATTCACTACATCCTGACTGTTCCCATATTAAAACATTCACTACATCATGACTGTTCCCATCAGTATTATTAAAACATTCACTACATCCTGGCTGTTCCCATATTAAAACATTCACTACATCATGACTGTTCCCATATTAAAACATTCACTACATCCTGACTGTTCCAATATTAAAACATTCACTACATCCTGACTGTTCCCATATTAAAACATTCACTACATCCTGACTGTTCCCATATTAAAACATTCACTACATCCTGACTGTTCCCATATTAAAACATTCACTACATCATGACTGTTCCCATCAGTATTATTAAAACATTCACTACATCATGACTGTTCCCATATTAAAACATTCACTACATCATGACTGTTCCCATATTAAAACATTCACTACATCATGACTGTTCCCATATTAAAACATTCACTACATCATGACTGTTCCCATATTAAAACATTCACTACATCATGACTGTTCCCATCAGTATTATTAAAACATTCACTACATCATGACTGTTCCCATGTTAAAACATTCACTACATCATGACTGTTCCCATATTAAAACATTCACTACATCATGACTGTTCCCATCAGTATTATTAAAACATTCACTACATCCTGACTGTTCCCATATTAAAACATTCACTACATCATGACTGTTCCCATATTAAAACATTCACTACATCATGACTGTTCCCATATTAAAACATTCACTACATCATGACTGTTCCCATATTAAAACATTCACTACATCATGACTGTTCCCATATTAAAACATTCACTACATCATGACTGTTCCCATCAGTATTATTAAAACATTCACTACATCATGACTGTTCCCATCAGTATTATTAAAACATTCACTACATCATGACTGTTCCCATATTAAAACATTCACTACATCCTGACTGTTCCCATATTAAAACATTCACTACATCATGACTGTTCCCATCAGTATTATTAAAACATTCACTACATCCTGGCTGTTCCCATATTAAAACATTCACTACATCATGACTGTTCCCATATTAAAACATTCACTACATCCTGACTGTTCCAATATTAAAACATTCACTACATCCTGACTGTTCCCATATTAAAACATTCACTACATCCTGACTGTTCCCATATTAAAACATTCACTACATCCTGACTGTTCCCATATTAAAACATTCACTACATCATGACTGTTCCCATCAGTATTATTAAAACATTCACTACATCATGACTGTTCCCATATTAAAACATTCACTACATCATGACTGTTCCCATATTAAAACATTCACTACATCATGACTGTTCCCATATTAAAACATTCACTACATCATGACTGTTCCCATATTAAAACATTCACTACATCATGACTGTTCCCATATTAAAACATTCACTACATCATGACTGTTCCCATCAGTATTATTAAAACATTCACTACATCATGACTGTTCCCATGTTAAAACATTCACTACATCATGACTGTTCCCATATTAAAACATTCACTACATCATGACTGTTCCCATCAGTATTATTAAAACATTCACTACATCCTGACTGTTCCCATATTAAAACATTCACTACATCATGACTGTTCCCATATTAAAACATTCACTACATCATGACTGTTCCCATATTAAAACATTCACTACATCATGACTGTTCCCATATTAAAACATTCACTACATCTTGACTGTTCCCATATTAAAACATTCACTACATCATGACTGTTCCCATATTAAAACATTCACTACATCATGACTGTTCCCATCAGTATTATTAAAACATTCACTACATCCTGGCTGTTCCCATATTAAAACATTCACTACATCATGACTGTTCCCATATTAAAACATTCACTACATCCTGACTGTTCCCATATTAAAACATTCACTACATCCTGACTGTTCCCATATTAAAACATTCACTACATCCTGACTGTTCCCATATTAAAACATTCACTACATCCTGACTGTTCCCATATTAAAACATTCACTACATCATTACTGTTCCCATATTAAAACATTCACTACATCATGACTGTTCCCATCAGTATTATTAAAACATTCACTACATCATGACTGTTCCCATCAGTATTATTAAAACATTCACTACATCATGACTGTTCCCATATTAAAACATTCACTACATCCTGACTGTTCCCATATTAAAACATTCACTACATCATGACTGTTCCCATCAGTATTATTAAAACATTCACTACATCCTGGCTGTTCCCATATTAAAACATTCACTACATCATGACTGTTCCCATATTAAAACATTCACTACATCCTGACTGTTCCAATATTAAAACATTCACTCTATCCTGACTGTTCCCATATTAAAACATTCACTACATCCTGACTGTTCCCATATTAAAACATTCACTACATCCTGACTGTTCCCATATTAAAACATTCACTACATCATTACTGTTCCCATCAGTATTATTAAAACATTCACTACATCATGACTGTTCCATATTAAAACATTCACTACATCATGACTGTTCCCATATTAAAACATTCACTACATCATGACTGTTCCCATATTAAAACATTCACTACATCATGACTGTTCCCATCAGTATTATTAAAACATTCACTACATCATGACTGTTCCCATGTTAAAACATTCACTACATCATGACTGTTCCCATATTAAAACATTCACTACATCATGACTGTTCCCATATTAAAACATTCACTACATCATGACTGTTCCCATCAGTATTATTAAAACATTCACTACATCCTGACTGTTCCCATATTAAAACATTCACTACATCATGACTGTTCCCATATTAAAACATTCACTACATCATGACTGTTCCCATCAGTATTATTAAAACATTCACTACATCATGACTGTTCCCATATTAAAACATTCACTACATCATGACTGTTCCCATATTAAAACATTCACTACATCTTGACTGTTCCCATATTAAAACATTCACTACATCATGACTGTTCCCATATTAAAACATTCACCACATCATGACTGTTCCCATCAGTATTATTAAAACATTCACTACATCCTGGCTGTTCCCATATTAAAACATTCACTACATCATGACTGTTCCCATATTAAAACATTCACTACATCCTGACTGTTCCCATATTAAAATATTCACTACATCCTGACTGTTCCCATGTTAAAACATTCACTACATCCTGACTGTTGCCATATTAAAACATTCACTACATCCTGACTGTTCCCATATTAAAACATTCACTACATCATTACTGTTCCCATATTAAAACATTCACTACATCATGACTGTTCCCATCAGTATTATTAAAACATTCACTACATCATGACTGTTCCCATCAGTATTATTAAAACATTCACTACATCATGACTGTTCCCATATTAAAACATTCACTACATCCTGACTGTTCCCATATTAAAACATTCACTACATCATGACTGTTCCCATCAGTATTATTAAAACATTCACTACATCCTGGCTGTTCCAATATTAAAACATTCACTACATCCTGACTGTTCCCATATTAAAACATTCACTACATCCTGACTGTTCCCATATTAAAACATTCACTACATCCTGACTGTTCCCATTTTAAAACATTCACTACATCATTACTGTTCCCATCAGTATTATTAAAACTTTCACTACATCATGACTGTTCCCATCAGTATTATTAAAACATTCACTACATCATGACTGTTCCCATCAGTATTATTAAAACATTCACTACATCATGACTGTTCCCATCAGTATTATTAAAACATTCACTACACCCTGACTGTTACCATATTAAACCATTCACTACATCATGACTGTTCCCATCAGTATTATTAAAACATTCACTACATCATGACTGTTCCCATATTAAAACACTCACTACATCCTGACTGTTCCCATATTAAAACATTCACTACATCCTGACTGTTCCCATATTAAAACATTCACTACATCATGACTGTTCCCATATTAAAACATTCACTACATCATGACTGTTCCCATATTAAAACATTCACTACATCATGACTGTTCCCATATTAAAACATTCACTACATCATGACTGTTCCCATATTAAAACATTCACTACATCATGACTGTTCCCATATTAAAACATTCACTACATCCTGACTGTTCCCATATTAAAACATTCACTACATCCTGACTGTTCCCATATTAAAACATTCACTACATCATGACTGTTCCCATATTAAAACATTCACTACATCATGACTGTTCCCATATTAAAACATTCACTACATCATGACTGTTCCCATATTAAAACATTCACTACATCATGACTGTTCCCATCAGTATTATTAAAACATTCACTACATCATGACTGTTCCCATATTAAAACATTCACTACATCATGACTGTTCCCATATTAAAACATTCACTACATCATGACTGTTCCCATCAGTATTATTAAAACATTCACTACATCATGACTGTTCCATATTAAAACATTCACTACATCATGACTGTTCCCATATTAAAACATTCACTACATCATGACTGTTCCCATATTAAAACATTCACTACATCATGACTGTTCCCATCAGTATTATTAAAACATTCACTACATCATGACTGTTCCCATGTTAAAACATTCACTACATCATGACTGTTCCCATATTAAAACATTCACTACATCATGACTGTTCCCATATTAAAACATTCACTACATCATGACTGTTCCCATCAGTATTATTAAAACATTCACTACATCCTGACTGTTCCCATATTAAAACATTCACTATATCATGACTGTTCCCATATTAAAACATTCACTACATCATGACTGTTCCCATCAGTATTATTAAAACATTCACTACATCATGACTGTTCCCATATTAAAACACTCACTACATCCTGACTGTTCCCATATTAAAACATTCACTACATCCTGACTGTTCCCATATTAAAACATTCACTACATCATGACTGTTCCCATATTAAAACATTCACTACATCATGACTGTTCCCATATTAAAACATTCACTACATCATGACTGTTCCCATATTAAAACATTCACTACATCATGACTGTTCCCATATTAAAACATTCACTACATCATGACTGTTCCCATATTAAAACATTCACTACATCCTGACTGTTCCCATATTAAAACATTCACTACATCCTGACTGTTCCCATATTAAAACATTCACTACATCATGACTGTTCCCATATTAAAACATTCACTACATCATGACTGTTCCCATATTAAAACATTCACTACATCATGACTGTTCCCATATTAAAACATTCACTACATCATGACTGTTCCCATCAGTATTATTAAAACATTCACTACATCATGACTGTTCCCATATTAAAACATTCACTACATCATGACTGTTCCCATATTAAAACATTCACTACATCATGACTGTTCCCATCAGTATTATTAAAACATTCACTACATCATGACTGTTCCCATGTTAAAACATTCACTACATCATGACTGTTCCCATATTAAAACATTCACTACATCATGACTGTTCCCATATTAAAACATTCACTACATCATGACTGTTCCCATCAGTATTATTAAAACATTCACTACATCCTGACTGTTCCCATATTAAAACATTCACTATATCATGACTGTTCCCATATTAAAACATTCACTACATCATGACTGTTCCCATCAGTATTATTAAAACATTCACTACATCATGACTGTTCCCATATTAAAACATTCACTACATCATGACTGTTCCCATATTAAAACATTCACTACATCTTGACTGTTCCCATATTAAAACATTCACTACATCATGACTGTTCCCATATTAAAACATTCACCACATCATGACTGTTCCCATCAGTATTATTAAAACATTCACTACATCCTGGCTGTTCCCATATTAAAACATTCACTACATCATGACTGTTCCCATATTAAAACATTCACTACATCCTGACTGTTCCCATATTAAAATATTCACTACATCCTGACTGTTCCCATGTTAAAACATTCACTACATCCTGACTGTTGCCATATTAAAACATTCACTACATCCTGACTGTTCCCATATTAAAACATTCACTACATCATTACTGTTCCCATATTAAAACATTCACTACATCATGACTGTTCCCATCAGTATTATTAAAACATTCACTACATCATGACTGTTCCCATCAGTATTATTAAAACATTCACTACATCATGACTGTTCCCATATTAAAACATTCACTACATCCTGACTGTTCCCATATTAAAACATTCACTACATCATGACTGTTCCCATCAGTATTATTAAAACATTCACTACATCCTGGCTGTTCCCATATTAAAACATTCACTACATCATGACTGTTCCCATATTAAAACATTCACTACATCCTGACTGTTCCAATATTAAAACATTCACTACATCCTGACTGTTCCCATATTAAAACATTCACTACATCCTGACTGTTCCCATATTAAAACATTCACTACATCCTGACTGTTCCCATATTAAAACATTCACTACATCATTACTGTTCCCATCAGTATTATTAAAACTTTCACTACATCATGACTGTTCCCATCAGTATTATTAAAACATTCACTACATCATGACTGTTCCCATCAGTATTATTAAAACATTCACTACATCATCACTGTTCCCATCAGTATTATTAAAACATTCACTACACCCTGACTGTTACCATATTAAACCATTCACTACATCATGACTGTTCCCATCAGTATTATTAAAACATTCACTACATCATGACTGTTCCCATATTAAAACACTCACTACATCCTGACTGTTCCCATATTAAAACATTCACTACATCCTGACTGTTCCCATATTAAAACATTCACTACATCATGACTGTTCCCATATTAAAACATTCACTACATCATGACTGTTCCCATATTAAAACATTCACTACATCATGACTGTTCCCATATTAAAACATTCACTATATCATGACTGTTCCCATATTAAAACATTCACTACATCATGACTGTTCCCATATTAAAACATTCACTACATCCTGACTGTTCCCATATTAAAACATTCACTACATCCTGACTGTTCCCATATTAAAACATTCACTACATCATGACTGTTCCCATATTAAAACATTCACTACATCATGACTGTTCCCATATTAAAACATTCACTACATCATGACTGTTCCCATATTAAAACATTCACTACATCATGACTGTTCCCATCAGTATTATTAAAACATTCACTACATCATGACTGTTCCCATATTAAAACATTCACTACATCATGACTGTTCCCATATTAAAACATTCACTACATCATGACTGTTCCCATCAGTATTATTAAAACATTCACTACATCATGACTGTTCCCATATTAAAACATTCACTACATCCTGACTGTTCCCATATTAAAACATTCACTACATCATGACTGTTCCCATATTAAAACATTCACTACATCATGACTGTTCCCATATTAAAACATTCACTACATCATGACTGTTCCCATATTAAAACATTCACTACATCATGACTGTTCCCATCAGTATTATTAAAACATTCACTACATCCTGGCTGTTCCCATATTAAAACATTCACTACATCATGACTGTTCCCATATTAAAACATTCACTACATCCTGACTGTTCCCATATTAAAACATTCACTACATCCTGACTGTTCCCATATTAAAACATTCACTACATCCTGACTGTTCCCATATTAAAACATTCACTACATCATTACTGTTCCCATCAGTATTATTAAAACATTCACTACATCATGACTGTTCCCATCAGTATTATTAAAACATTCACTACATCATGACTGTTCCCATCAGTATTATTAAAACATTCACTACACCCTGACTGTTCCCATATTAAACCATTCACTACATCATGACTGTTCCCATCAGTATTATTAAAACATTCACTACATCATGACTGTTCCCATATTAAAACATTCACTACATCCTGACTTTTCCCATATTAAAACATTCACTACATCCTGACTGTTCCCATATTAAAACATTCACTACATCATTACTGTTCCCATATTAAAACATTCACTACATCATGACTGTTCCCATCAGTATTATTAAAACATTCACTACATCATGACTGTTCCCATCAGTATTATTAAAACATTCACTACATCATGACTGTTCCCATATTAAAACATTCACTACATCCTGACTGTTCCCATATTAAAACATTCACTACATCATGACTGTTCCCATCAGTATTATTAAAACATTCACTACATCCTGGCTGTTCCCATATTAAAACATTCACTACATCATGACTGTTCCCATATTAAAACATTCACTACATCCTGACTGTTCCAATATTAAAACATTCACTACATCCTGACTGTTCCCATATTAAAACATTCACTACATCCTGACTGTTCCCATATTAAAACATTCACTACATCCTGACTGTTCCCATATTAAAACATTCACTACATCATTACTGTTCCCATCAGTATTATTAAAACATTCACTACATCATGACTGTTCCATATTAAAACATTCACTACATCATGACTGTTCCCATATTAAAACATTCACTACATCATGACTGTTCCCATATTAAAACATTCACTACATCATGACTGTTCCCATCAGTATTATTAAAACATTCACTACATCATGACTGTTCCCATGTTAAAACATTCACTACATCATGACTGTTCCCATATTAAAACATTCACTACATCATGACTGTTCCCATATTAAAACATTCACTACATCATGACTGTTCCCATCAGTATTATTAAAACATTCACTACATCCTGACTGTTCCCATATTAAAACATTCACTACATCATGACTGTTCCCATATTAAAACATTCACTACATCATGACTGTTCCCATCAGTATTATTAAAACATTCACTACATCATGACTGTTCCCATATTAAAACATTCACTACATCATGACTGTTCCCATATTAAAACATTCACTACATCATGACTGTTCCCATATTAAAACATTCACTACATCATGACTGTTCCCATATTAAAACATTCACTACATCTTGACTGTTCCCATATTAAAACATTCACTACATCATGACTGTTCCCATATTAAAACATTCACTACATCATGACTGTTCCCATCAGTATTATTAAAACATTCACTACATCATGGCTGTTCCCATATTAAAACATTCACTACATCATGACTGTTCCCATATTAAAACATTCACTACATCCTGACTGTTCCCATATTAAAACATTCACTACATCCTGACTGTTCCCATATTAAAACATTCACTACATCCTGACTGTTCCCATATTAAAACATTCACTACATCCTGACTGTTCCCATATTAAAACATTCACTACATCATTACTGTTCCCATATTAAAACATTCACTACATCATGACTGTTCCCATCAGTATTATTAAAACATTCACTACATCATGACTGTTCCCATCAGTATTATTAAAACATTCACTACATCATGACTGTTCCCATATTAAAACATTCACTACATCCTGACTGTTCCCATATTAAAACATTCACTACATCATGACTGTTCCCATCAGTATTATTAAAACATTCACTACATCCTGGCTGTTCCCATATTAAAACATTCACTACATCATGACTGTTCCCATATTAAAACATTCACTACATCCTGGCTGTTCCCATATTAAAACATTCACTACATCATGACTGTTCCCATATTAAAACATTCACTACATCATGACTGTTCCCATCAGTATTATTAAAACATTCACTACATCATGACTGTTCCCATGTTAAAACATTCACTACATCATGACTGTTCCCATATTAAAACATTCACTACATCATGACTGTTCCCATATTAAAACATTCACTACATCATGACTGTTCCCATCAGTATTATTAAAACATTCACTACATCCTGACTGTTCCCATATTAAAACATTCACTACATCATGACTGTTCCCATATTAAAACATTCACTACATCATGACTGTTCCCATCAGTATTATTAAAACATTCACTACATCATGACTGTTCCCATATTAAAACATTCACTACATCATGACTGTTCCCATATTAAAACATTCACTACATCATGACTGTTCCCATATTAAAACATTCACTACATCATGACTGTTCCCATATTAAAACATTCACTACATCTTGACTGTTCCCATATTAAAACATTCACTACATCATGACTGTTCCCATATTAAAACATTCACTACATCATGACTGTTCCCATCAGTATTATTAAAACATTCACTACATCCTGGCTGTTCCCATATTAAAACATTCACTACATCATGACTGTTCCCATATTAAAACATTCACTACATCCTGACTGTTCCCATATTAAAACATTCACTACATCCTGACTGTTCCCATATTAAAACATTCACTACATCCTGACTGTTCCCATATTAAAACATTCACTACATCCTGACTGTTCCCATATTAAAACATTCACTACATCATTACTGTTCCCATATTAAAACATTCACTACATCATGACTGTTCCCATCAGTATTATTAAAACATTCACTACATCATGACTGTTCCCATCAGTATTATTAAAACATTCACTACATCATGACTGTTCCCATATTAAAACATTCACTACATCCTGACTGTTCCCATATTAAAACATTCACTACATCATGACTGTTCCCATCAGTATTATTAAAACATTCACTACATCCTGGCTGTTCCCATATTAAAACATTCACTACATCATGACTGTTCCCATATTAAAACATTCACTACATCCTGACTGTTCCAATATTAAAACATTCACTCTATCCTGACTGTTCCCATATTAAAACATTCACTACATCCTGACTGTTCCCATATTAAAACATTCACTACATCCTGACTGTTCCCATATTAAAACATTCACTACATCATTACTGTTCCCATCAGTATTATTAAAACATTCACTACATCATGACTGTTCCATATTAAAACATTCACTACATCATGACTGTTCCCATATTAAAACATTCACTACATCATGACTGTTCCCATATTAAAACATTCACTACATCATGACTGTTCCCATCAGTATTATTAAAACATTCACTACATCATGACTGTTCCCATGTTAAAACATTCACTACATCATGACTGTTCCCATATTAAAACATTCACTACATCATGACTGTTCCCATATTAAAACATTCACTACATCATGACTGTTCCCATCAGTATTATTAAAACATTCACTACATCCTGACTGTTCCCATATTAAAACATTCACTACATCATGACTGTTCCCATATTAAAACATTCACTACATCATGACTGTTCCCATCAGTATTATTAAAACATTCACTACATCATGACTGTTCCCATATTAAAACATTCACTACATCATGACTGTTCCCATATTAAAACATTCACTACATCTTGACTGTTCCCATATTAAAACATTCACTACATCATGACTGTTCCCATATTAAAACATTCACCACATCATGACTGTTCCCATCAGTATTATTAAAACATTCACTACATCCTGGCTGTTCCCATATTAAAACATTCACTACATCATGACTGTTCCCATATTAAAACATTCACTACATCCTGACTGTTCCCATATTAAAATATTCACTACATCCTGACTGTTCCCATGTTAAAACATTCACTACATCCTGACTGTTGCCATATTAAAACATTCACTACATCCTGACTGTTCCCATATTAAAACATTCACTACATCATTACTGTTCCCATATTAAAACATTCACTACATCATGACTGTTCCCATCAGTATTATTAAAACATTCACTACATCATGACTGTTCCCATCAGTATTATTAAAACATTCACTACATCATGACTGTTCCCATATTAAAACATTCACTACATCCTGACTGTTCCCATATTAAAACATTCACTACATCATGACTGTTCCCATCAGTATTATTAAAACATTCACTACATCCTGGCTGTTCCCATATTAAAACATTCACTACATCATGACTGTTCCCATATTAAAACATTCACTACATCCTGACTGTTCCAATATTAAAACATTCACTACATCCTGACTGTTCCCATATTAAAACATTCACTACATCCTGACTGTTCCCATATTAAAACATTCACTACATCCTGACTGTTCCCATATTAAAACATTCACTACATCATTACTGTTCCCATCAGTATTATTAAAACTTTCACTACATCATGACTGTTCCCATCAGTATTATTAAAACATTCACTACATCATGACTGTTCCCATCAGTATTATTAAAACATTCACTACATCATGACTGTTCCCATCAGTATTATTAAAACATTCACTACACCCTGACTGTTACCATATTAAACCATTCACTACATCATGACTGTTCCCATCAGTATTATTAAAACATTCACTACATCATGACTGTTCCCATATTAAAACACTCACTACATCCTGACTGTTCCCATATTAAAACATTCACTACATCCTGACTGTTCCCATATTAAAACATTCACTACATCATGACTGTTCCCATATTAAAACATTCACTACATCATGACTGTTCCCATATTAAAACATTCACTACATCATGACTGTTCCCATATTAAAACATTCACTACATCATGACTGTTCCCATATTAAAACATTCACTACATCATGACTGTTCCCATATTAAAACATTCACTACATCCTGACTGTTCCCATATTAAAACATTCACTACATCCTGACTGTTCCCATATTAAAACATTCACTACATCATGACTGTTCCCATATTAAAACATTCACTACATCATGACTGTTCCCATATTAAAACATTCACTACATCATGACTGTTCCCATATTAAAACATTCACTACATCATGACTGTTCCCATCAGTATTATTAAAACATTCACTACATCATGACTGTTCCCATATTAAAACATTCACTACATCATGACTGTTCCCATATTAAAACATTCACTACATCATGACTGTTCCCATCAGTATTATTAAAACATTCACTACATCATGACTGTTCCCATATTAAAACATTCACTACATCCTGACTGTTCCCATATTAAAACATTCACTACATCATGACTGTTCCCATATTAAAACATTCACTACATCATGACTGTTCCCATATTAAAACATTCACTACATCATGACTGTTCCCATATTAAAACATTCACTACATCATGACTGTTCCCATCAGTATTATTAAAACATTCACTACATCCTGGCTGTTCCCATATTAAAACATTCACTACATCATGACTGTTCCCATATTAAAACATTCACTACATCCTGACTGTTCCCATATTAAAACATTCACTACATCCTGACTGTTCCCATATTAAAACATTCACTACATCCTGACTGTTCCCATATTAAAACATTCACTACATCATTACTGTTCCCATCAGTATTATTAAAACATTCACTACATCATGACTGTTCCCATCAGTATTATTAAAACATTCACTACATCATGACTGTTCCCATCAGTATTATTAAAACATTCACTACACCCTGACTGTTCCCATATTAAACCATTCACTACATCATGACTGTTCCCATCAGTATTATTAAAACATTCACTACATCATGACTGTTCCCATATTAAAACATTCACTACATCCTGACTGTTCCCATATTAAAACATTCACTACATCCTGACTGTTCCCATATTAAAACATTCACTACATCATGACTGTTCCCATATTAAAACATTCACTACATCCTGACTGTTCCCATATTAAAACATTCACTACATCCTGACTGTTCCCATATTAAAACATTCACTACATCCTGACTGTTCACATATTAAAACATTCACTACATCCTGACTGTTCCCATATTAAAACATTCACTACATCATTACTGTTCCCATATTAAAACATTCACTACATCATGACTGTTCCCATCAGTATTATTAAAACATTCACTACATCATGACTGTTCCCATCAGTATTATTAAAACATTCACTACATCATGACTGTTCCCATATTAAAACATTCACTACATCCTGACTGTTCCCATATTAAAACATTCACTACATCATGACTGTTCCCATCAGTATTATTAAAACATTCACTACATCCTGGCTGTTCCCATATTAAAACATTCACTACATCATGACTGTTCCCATATTAAAACATTCACTACATCCTGACTGTTCCAATATTAAAACATTCACTACATCCTGACTGTTCCCATATTAAAACATTCACTACATCCTGACTGTTCCCATATTAAAACATTCACTACATCCTGACTGTTCCCATATTAAAACATTCACTACATCATTACTGTTCCCATCAGTATTATTAAAACATTCACTACATCATGACTGTTCCATATTAAAACATTCACTACATCATGACTGTTCCCATATTAAAACATTCACTACATCATGACTGTTCCCATATTAAAACATTCACTACATCATGACTGTTCCCATCAGTATTATTAAAACATTCACTACATCATGACTGTTCCCATGTTAAAACATTCACTACATCATGACTGTTCCCATATTAAAACATTCACTACATCATGACTGTTCCCATCAGTATTATTAAAACATTCACTACATCATGACTGTTCCCATATTAAAACATTCACTACATCATGACTGTTCCCATATTAAAACATTCACTACATCATGACTGTTCCCATATTAAAACATTCACTACATCATGACTGTTCCCATATTAAAACATTCACTACATCTTGACTGTTCCCATATTAAAACATTCACTACATCATGACTGTTCCCATATTAAAACATTCACTACATCATGACTGTTCCCATCAGTATTATTAAAACATTCACTACATCCTGGCTGTTCCCATATTAAAACATTCACTACATCATGACTGTTCCCATATTAAAACATTCACTACATCCTGACTGTTCCCATATTAACACATTCACTACATCCTGACTGTTCCCATATTAAAACATTCACTACATCCTGACTGTTCCCATATTAAAACATTCACTACATCCTGACTGTTCCCATATTAAAACATTCACTACATCATTACTGTTCCCATATTAAAACATTCACTACATCATGACTGTTCCCATCAGTATTATTAAAACATTCACTACATCATGACTGTTCCCATCAGTATTATTAAAACATTCACTACATCATGACTGTTCCCATATTAAAACATTCACTACATCCTGACTGTTCCCATATTAAAACATTCACTACATCCTGACTGTTCCCATATTAAAACATTCACTACATCATGACTGTTCCCATCAGTATTATTAAAACATTCACTACATCCTGGCTGTTCCCATATTAAAACATTCACTACATCATGACTGTTCCCATATTAAAACATTCACTACATCCTGGCTGTTCCCATATTAAAACATTCACTACATCATGACTGTTCCCATATTAAAACATTCACTACATCATGACTGTTCCCATCAGTATTATTAAAACATTCACTACATCATGACTGTTCCCATGTTAAAACATTCACTACATCATGACTGTTCCCATATTAAAACATTCACTACATCATGACTGTTCCCATCAGTATTATTAAAACATTCACTACATCCTGACTGTTCCCATATTAAAACATTCACTACATCATGACTGTTCCCATATTAAAACATTCACTACATCATGACTGTTCCCATCAGTATTATTAAAACATTCACTACATCATGACTGTTCCCATATTAAAACATTCACTACATCATGACTGTTCCCATATTAAAACATTCACTACATCATGACTGTTCCCATATTAAAACATTCACTACATCATGACTGTTCCCATATTAAAACATTCACTACATCTTGACTGTTCCCATATTAAAACATTCACTACATCATGACTGTTCCCATATTAAAACATTCACTACATCATGACTGTTCCCATCAGTATTATTAAAACATTCACTACATCCTGGCTGTTCCCATATTAAAACATTCACTACATCATGACTGTTCCCATATTAAAACATTCACTACATCCTGACTGTTCCCATATTAAAACATTCACTACATCCTGACTGTTCCCATATTAAAACATTCACTACATCATGACTGTTCCCATATTAAAACATTCACTACATCCTGACTGTTCCCATATTAAAACATTCACTACATCATTACTGTTCCCATATTAAAACATTCACTACATCATGACTGTTCCCATCAGTATTATTAAAACATTCACTACATCATGACTGTTCCCATCAGTATTATTAAAACATTCACTACATCATGACTGTTCCCATATTAAAACATTCACTACATCCTGACTGTTCCCATATTAAAACATTCACTACATCATGACTGTTCCCATCAGTATTATTAAAACATTCACTACATCCTGGCTGTTCCCATATTAAAACATTCACTACATCATGACTGTTCCCATATTAAAACATTCACTACATCCTGACTGTTCCAATATTAAAACATTCACTCTATCCTGACTGTTCCCATATTAAAACATTCACTACATCCTGACTGTTCCCATATTAAAACATTCACTACATCCTGACTGTTCCCATATTAAAACATTCACTACATCATTACTGTTCCCATCAGTATTATTAAAACATTCACTACATCATGACTGTTCCATATTAAAACATTCACTACATCATGACTGTTCCCATATTAAAACATTCACTACATCATGACTGTTCCCATATTAAAACATTCACTACATCATGACTGTTCCCATCAGTATTATTAAAACATTCACTACATCATGACTGTTCCCATGTTAAAACATTCACTACATCATGACTGTTCCCATATTAAAACATTCACTACATCATGACTGTTCCCATATTAAAACATTCACTACATCATGACTGTTCCCATCAGTATTATTAAAACATTCACTACATCCTGACTGTTCCCATATTAAAACATTCACTACATCATGACTGTTCCCATATTAAAACATTCACTACATCATGACTGTTCCCATCAGTATTATTAAAACATTCACTACATCATGACTGTTCCCATATTAAAACATTCACTACATCATGACTGTTCCCATATTAAAACATTCACTACATCTTGACTGTTCCCATATTAAAACATTCACTACATCATGACTGTTCCCATATTAAAACATTCACCACATCATGACTGTTCCCATCAGTATTATTAAAACATTCACTACATCCTGGCTGTTCCCATATTAAAACATTCACTACATCATGACTGTTCCCATATTAAAACATTCACTACATCCTGACTGTTCCCATATTAAAATATTCACTACATCCTGACTGTTCCCATGTTTTAAACATTCACTACATCCTGACTGTTGCCATATTAAAACATTCACTACATCCTGACTGTTCCCATATTAAAACATTCACTACATCATTACTGTTCCCATATTAAAACATTCACTACATCATGACTGTTCCCATCAGTATTATTAAAACATTCACTACATCATGACTGTTCCCATCAGTATTATTAAAACATTCACTACATCATGACTGTTCCCATATTAAAACATTCACTACATCCTGACTGTTCCCATATTAAAACATTCACTACATCATGACTGTTCCCATCAGTATTATTAAAACATTCACTACATCCTGGCTGTTCCCATATTAAAACATTCACTACATCATGACTGTTCCCATATTAAAACATTCACTACATCCTGACTGTTCCAATATTAAAACATTCACTACATCCTGACTGTTCCCATATTAAAACATTCACTACATCCTGACTGTTCCCATATTAAAACATTCACTACATCCTGACTGTTCCCATATTAAAACATTCACTACATCATTACTGTTCCCATCAGTATTATTAAAACTTTCACTACATCATGACTGTTCCCATCAGTATTATTAAAACATTCACTACATCATGACTGTTCCCATCAGTATTATTAAAACATTCACTACATCATGACTGTTCCCATCAGTATTATTAAAACATTCACTACACCCTGACTGTTACCATATTAAAACATTCACTACATCATGACTGTTCCATCAGTATTATTAAAACATTCACTACATCATGACTGTTCCCATATTAAAACATTCACTACATCCTGACTGTTCCCATATTAAGACATTCACTACATCATGACTGTTCCCATCAGTATTATTAAAACATTCACTACATCCTGGCTGTTCCCATATTTAAACATTCACTACATCCTGACTGTTCCCATATTAAAACATTCACTACATCATGACTGTTCCCATATTAAAACATTCACTACATCATGACTGTTCCCATATTAAAACATTCACTACATCATGACTGTTCCCATCAGTATTATTAAAACATTCACTACATCATGACTGTTCCCATCAGTATTATTAAAACATTCACTACACCCTGACTGTTACCATATTAAAACATTCACTACATCATGACTGTTCCATCAGTATTATTAAAACATTCACTACATCATGACTGTTCCCATATTAAAACATTCACTACATCCTGACTGTTCCCATATTAAGACATTCACTACATCATGACTGTTCCCATCAGTATTATTAAAACATTCACTACATCCTGGCTGTTCCCATATTTAAACATTCACTACATCCTGACTGTTCCCATATTAAAACATTCACTACATCATGACTGTTCCCATATTAAAACATTCACTACATCATGACTGTTCCCATATTAAAACATTCACTACATCATGACTGTTCCCATCAGTATTATTAAAACATTCACTACATCATGACTGTTCCCATGTTAAAACATTCACTACATCATGACTGTTCCCATATTAAAACATTCACTACATCCTGGCTGTTCCCATATTTAAACATTCACTACATCCTGACTGTTCCCATATTAAAACATTCACTACATCCTGACTGTTCCCATATTAAAACATTCACTACATCCTGACTGTTCCCATATTAAAACACTCACAAATTCTGACTGTTCCCATATTAAAACATTCACTACATCATGACTGTTCCCATCAGTATTATTAAAACATTCACTACATCATGACTGTTCCCATATTAAAACATTCACTACATCATGACTGTTCCCATATTAAAACATTCACTACATCATGACTGTTCCCATATTAAAACATTCACTACATCATGACTGTTCCCATATTAAAACATTCACTACATCATGACTGTTCCCATCAGTATTATTAAAACATTCACTACATCCTGGCTGTTCCCATATTAAAACATTCACTACATCATGACTGTTCCCATATTAAAACATTCACTACATCCTGACTGTTCCCATATTAAAACATTCACTACATCCTGACTGTTCCCATATTAAAACATTCACTACATCCTGACTGTTCCCATATTAAAACATTCACTACATCATTACTGTTCCCATCAGTATTATTAAAACATTCACTACATCATGACTGTTCCCATCAGTATTATTAAAACATTCACTACATCATGACTGTTCCCATCAGTATTATTAAAACATTCACTACATCATGACTGTTCCCATCAGTATTATTAAAACATTCACTACACCCTGACTGTTACCATATTAAACCATTCACTACATCATGACTGTTCCCATCAGTATTATTAAAACATTCACTACATCATGACTGTTCCCATATTAAAACATTCACTACATCCTGACTGTTCCCATATTAAAACATTCACTACATCCTGACTGTTCCCATATTAAAACATTCACTACATCATGACTGTTCCCATATTAAAACATTCACTACATCATGACTGTTCCCATATTAAAACATTCACTACATCATGACTGTTCCCATATTAAAACATTCACTACATCCTGACTGTTCCCATATTAAAACATTCACTACATCATGACTGTTCCCATATTAAACCATTCACTACATCATGACTGTTCCCATCAGTATTATTAAAACATTCACTACATCATGACTGTTCCCATATTAAAACATTCACTACATCCTGAATGTTCCCATATTAAAACATTCACTACATCCTGACTGTTCCCATATTAAAACATTCACTACATCATGACTGTTCCCATATTAAAACATTCACTACATCATGACTGTTCCCATATTAAAACATTCACTACATCCTGACTGTTCCCATATTAAAACATTCACTACATCATGACTGTTCCCATATTAAAACATTCACTACATCATGACTGTTCCCATCAGTATTATTAAAACATTCACTACATCATGACTGTTCCCATGTTAAAACATTCACTACATCATGACTGTTCCCATATTAAAACATTCACTACATCATGACTGTTCCCATATTAAAACATTCACTACATCATGACTGTTCCCATATTAAAACATTCACTACATCATGACTGTTCCCATATTAAAACATTCACTACATCATGACTGTTCCCATCAGTATTATTAAAACATTGACTACATCCTGACTGTTCCCATATTAAAACATTCACTACATCATGACTGTTCCCATATTAAAACATTCACTACATCATGACTGTTCCCATCAGTATTATTAAAACATTCACTACATCATGACTGTTCCCATATTAAAACATTCACTACATCATGACTGTTCCCATATTAAAACATTCACTACATCCTGACTGTTCCCATATTAAAACATTCACTACATCCTGACTGTTCCCATATTAAAACATTCACTACATCATGACTGTTCCCATATTAAACCATTCACTACATCATGACTGTTCCCATCAGTATTATTAAAACATTCACTACATCATGACTGTTCCCATATTAAAACATTCACTACATCCTGAATGTTCCCATATTAAAACATTCACTACATCCTGACTGTTCCCATATTAAAACATTCACTACATCATGACTGTTCCCATATTAAAACATTCACTACATCATGACTGTTCCCATATTAAAACATTCACTACATCCTGACTGTTCCCATATTAAAACATTCACTACATCATGACTGTTCCCATATTAAAACATTCACTACATCATGACTGTTCCCATCAGTATTATTAAAACATTCACTACATCATGACTGTTCCCATGTTAAAACATTCACTACATCATGACTGTTCCCATATTAAAACATTCACTACATCATGACTGTTCCCATATTAAAACATTCACTACATCATGACTGTTCCCATATTAAAACATTCACTACATCATGACTGTTCCCATATTAAAACATTCACTACATCATGACTGTTCCCATATTAAAACATTCACTACATCCTGACTGTTCACATATTAAAACATTCACTACATCATGACTGTTCCCATATTAAAACATTCACTACATCATGACTGTTCCTTCAGTATTATTAAAACATTCACTACATCATGACTGTTCCCATATTAAAACATTCACTACATCATGACTGTTCCCATCTTAAAACATTCACTACATCATGACTGTTCCCATATTAAAACATTCACTACATCATGACTGTTCCCATATTAAAACATTCACTACATCATGACTGTTCCCATATTAAAACATTCACTACATCATGACTGTTCCCATATTAAAACATTCACTACATCCTGACTGTTCCCATATTAAAACATTCACTACATCATGACTGTTCCCATCAGTATTATTAAAACATTCACTACATCCTGGCTGTTCCCATATTAAAACATTCACTACATCCTGACTGTTCCCATATTAAAACATTCACTACATCATGACTGTTCCCATATTAAAACATTCACTACATCCTGACTGTTCCCATATTAAAACATTCACTACATCCTGACTGTTCCCATATTAAAACACTCACAAATCCTGACTGTTCCCATATTAAAACATTCACTACATCATGACTGTTCCCATCAGTATTATTAAAACATTCACTACATCATGACTGTTCCCATATTAAAACATTCACTACATCATGACTGTTCCCATCAGTATTATTAAAACATTCACTACATCATGACTGTTCCCATAATAAAACATTCACTACATCATGACTGTTCCCATATTAAAACATTCACTACATCATGACTTCCCATCAGTATTATTAAAACATTCACTACATCATGACTGTTCCCATATTAAAACATTCACTACATCCTGACTGTTCACATATTAAAACATTCACTACATCATGACTGTTCCCATATTAAAACATTCACTACATCATGACTGTTCCCATCAGTATTATTAAAACATTCACTACATCATGACTGTTCCCATATTAAAACATTCACTACATCCTGAATGTTCCCATATTAAAACATTCACTACATCCTGACTGTTCCCATATTAAAACATTCACTACATCATGACTGTTCCCATATTAAAACATTCACTACATCATGACTGTTCCCATATTAAAACATTCACTACATCATGACTGTTCCCATATTAAACCATTCACTACATCATGACTGTTCCCATCAGTATTATTAAAACATTCACTACATCATGACTGTTCCCATATTAAAACATTCACTACATCCTGAATGTTCCCATATTAAAACATTCACTACATCCTGACTGTTCCCATATTAAAACATTCACTACATCATGACTGTTCCCATATTAAAACATTCACTACATCATGACTGTTCCCATATTAAAACATTCACTACATCCTGACTGTTCCCATATTAAAACATTCACTACATCATGACTGTTCCCATATTAAAACATTCACTACATCATGACTGTTCCCATCAGTATTATTAAAACATTCACTACATCATGACTGTTCCCATGTTAAAACATTCACTACATCATGACTGTTCCCATATTAAAACATTCACTACATCATGACTGTTCCCATATTAAAACATTCACTACATCATGACTGTTCCCATATTAAAACATTCACTACATCATGACTGTTCCCATATTAAAACATTCACTACATCATGACTGTTCCCATCAGTATTATTAAAACATTGACTACATCCTGACTGTTCCCATATTAAAACATTCACTACATCATGACTGTTCCCATATTAAAACATTCACTACATCATGACTGTTCCCATCAGTATTATTAAAACATTCACTACATCATGACTGTTCCCATATTAAAACATTCACTACATCATGACTGTTCCCATATTAAAACATTCACTACATCCTGACTGTTCCCATATTAAAACATTCACTACATCCTGACTGTTCCCATATTAAAACATTCACTACATCATGACTGTTCCCATATTAAAACATTCACTACATCATGACTGTTCCCATCAGTATTATTAAAACATTCACTACATCATGACTGTTCCCATGTTAAAACATTCACTACATCATGACTGTTCCCATGTTAAAACATTCACTACATCATGACTGTTCCCATATTAAAACATTCACTACATCATGACTGTTCCTTCAGTATTATTAAAACATTCACTACATCATGACTGTTCCCATCTTAAAACATTCACTACATCATGACTGTTCCCATATTAAAACATTCACTACATCATGACTGTTCCCATATTAAAACATTCACTACATCATGACTGTTCCCATATTAAAACATTCACTACATCATGACTGTTCCCATATTAAAACATTCACTACATCCTGACTGTTCCCATATTAAAACATTCACTACATCATGACTGTTCCCATCAGTATTATTAAAACATTCACTACATCCTGGCTGTTCCCATATTAAAACATTCACTACATCCTGACTGTTCCCATATTAAAACATTCACTACATCATGACTGTTCCCATATTAAAACATTCACTACATCCTGACTGTTCCCATATTAAAACATTCACTACATCTTGACTGTTCCCATATTAAAACACTCACAAATCCTGACTGTTCCCATATTAAAACATTCACTACATCATGACTGTTCCCATCAGTATTATTAAAACATTCACTACATCATGACTGTTCCCATATTAAAACATTCACTACATCATGACTGTTCCCATCAGTATTATTAAAACATTCACTACATCATGACTGTTCCCATAATAAAACATTCACTACATCATGACTGTTCCCATATTAAAACATTCACTACATCATGACTTCCCATCAGTATTATTAAAACATTCACTACATCATGACTGTTCCCATATTAAAACATTCACTACATCCTGACTGTTCACATATTAAAACATTCACTACATCATGACTGTTCCCATATTAAAACATTCACTACATCATGACTGTTCCCATCAGTATTATTAAAACATTCACTACATCATGACTGTTCCCATATTAAAACATTCACTACATCCTGAATGTTCCCATATTAAAACATTCACTACATCCTGACTGTTCCCATATTAAAACATTCACTACATCATGACTGTTCCCATATTAAAACATTCACTACATCATGACTGTTCCCATATTAAAACATTCACTACATCATGACTGTTCCCATATTAAAACATTCACTACATCATGACTGTTCCCATATTAAAACATTCACTACATCCTGACTGTTCCCATATTAAAACATTCACTACATCATGACTGTTCCCATATTAAAACATTCACTACATCATGACTGTTCCCATCAGTATTATTAAAACATTCACTACATCATGACTGTTCCCATGTTAAAACATTCACTACATCATGACTGTTCCCATATTAAAACATTCACTACATCATGACTGTTCCCATATTAAAACATTCACTACATCATGACTGTTCCCATCAGTATTATTAAAACATTCACTACATCATGACTGTTCCCATATTAAAACATTCACTACATCATGACTGTTCCCATATTAAAACATTCACTACATCATGACTGTTCCCATCAGTATTATTAAAACATTCACTACATCATGACTGTTCCCATGTTAAAACATTCACTACATCATGACTGTTCCCATGTTAAAACATTCACTACATCATGACTGTTCCCATATTAAAACATTCACTACATCATGACTGTTCCCATCAGTATTATTAAAACATTCACTACATCATGACTGTTCCCATATTAAAACATTCACTACATCATGACTGTTCCCATCTTAAAACATTCACTACATCATGACTGTTCCCATATTAAAACATTCACTACATCATGACTGTTCCCATATTAAAACATTCACTACATCATGACTGTTCCCGTATTAAAACATTCACTACATCATGACTGTTCCCATATTAAAACATTCACTACATCCTGACTGTTCCCATATTAAAACATTCACTACATCATGACTGTTCCCATCAGTATTATTAAAACATTCACTACATCCTGGCTGTTCCCATATTAAAACATTCACTACATCCTGACTGTTCCCATATTAAAACATTCACTACATCATGACTGTTCCCATATTAAAACATTCACTACATCCTGACTGTTCCCATATTAAAACATTCACTACATCCTGACTGTTCCCATATTAAAACACTCACAAATCCTGACTGTTCCCATATTAAAACATTCACTACATCATGACTGTTCCCATCAGTATTATTAAAACATTCACTACATCATGACTGTTCCCATATTAAAACATTCACTACATCATGACTGTTCCCATCAGTATTATTAAAACATTCACTACATCATGACTGTTCCCATAATAAAACATTCACTACATCATGACTGTTCCCATATTAAAACATTCACTACATCATGACTTCCCATCAGTATTATTAAAACATTCACTACATCATGACTGTTCCCATATTAAAACATTCACTACATCCTGACTGTTCACATATTAAAACATTCACTACATCATGACTGTTCCCATATTAAAACATTCACTACATCATGACTGTTCCCATCAGTATTATTAAAACATTCACTACATCATGACTGTTCCCATATTAAAACATTCACTACATCCTGAATGTTCCCATATTAAAACATTAACTACATCCTGACTGTTCCCATATTAAAACATTCACTACATCATGACTGTTCCCATATTAAAACATTCACTACATCATGACTGTTCCCATATTAAAACATTCACTACATCATGACTGTTCCCATATTAAAACATTCACTACATCATGACTGTTCCCATATTAAAACATTCACTACATCCTGACTGTTCCCATATTAAAACATTCACTACATCATGACTGTTCCCATATTAAAACATTCACTACATCATGACTGTTCCCATCAGTATTATTAAAACATTCACTACATCATGACTGTTCCCATGTTAAAACATTCACTACATCATGACTGTTCCCATATTAAAACATTCACTACATCATGACTGTTCCCATATTAAAACATTCACTACATCATGACTGTTCCCATATTAAAACATTCACTACATCATGACTGTTCCCATATTAAAACATTCACTACATCATGACTGTTCCCATCAGTATTATTAAAACATTGACTACATCCTGACTGTTCCCATATTAAAACATTCACTACATCATGACTGTTCCCATATTAAAACATTCACTACATCATGACTGTTCCCATCAGTATTATTAAAACATTCACTACATCATGACTGTTCCCATATTAAAACATTCACTACATCATGACTGTTCCCATATTAAAACATTCACTACATCCTGACTGTTCCCATATTAAAACATTCACTACATCCTGACTGTTCCCATATTAAAACATTCACTACATCATGACTGTTCCCATATTAAAACATTCACTACATCATGACTGTTCCCATCAGTATTATTAAAACATTCACTACATCATGACTGTTCCCATGTTAAAACATTCACTACATCATGACTGTTCCCATGTTAAAACATTCACTACATCATGACTGTTCCCATATTAAAACATTCACTACATCATGACTGTTCCCATCAGTATTATTAAAACATTCACTACATCATGACTGTTCCCATATTAAAACATTCACTACATCATGACTGTTCCCATCTTAAAACATTCACTACATCATGACTGTTCCCATATTAAAACATTCACTACATCCTGACTGTTCCCATATTAAAACATTCACTACATCATGACTGTTCCCATCAGTATTATTAAAACATTCACTACATCCTGGCTGTTCCCATATTAAAACATTCACTACATCCTGACTGTTCCCATATTAAAACATTCACTACATCATGACTGTTCCCATATTAAAACATTCACTACATCCTGACTGTTCCCATATTAAAACATTCACTACATCCTGACTGTTCCCATATTAAAACACTCACAAATCCTGACTGTTCCCATATTAAAACATTCACTACATCATGACTGTTCCCATCAGTATTATTAAAACATTCACTACATCATGACTGTTCCCATATTAAAACATTCACTACATCATGACTGTTCCCATCAGTATTATTAAAACATTCACTACATCATGACTGTTCCCATAATAAAACATTCACTACATCATGACTGTTCCCATATTAAAACATTCACTACATCATGACTTCCCATCAGTATTATTAAAACATTCACTACATCATGACTGTTCCCATATTAAAACATTCACTACATCCTGACTGTTCACATATTAAAACATTCACTACATCATGACTGTTCCCATATTAAAACATTCACTACATCATGACTGTTCCCATCAGTATTATTAAAACATTCACTACATCATGACTGTTCCCATATTAAAACATTCACTACATCCTGAATGTTCCCATATTAAAACATTCACTACATCCTGACTGTTCCCATATTAAAACATTCACTACATCATGACTGTTCCCATATTAAAACATTCACTACATCATGACTGTTCCCATATTAAAACATTCACTACATCATGACTGTTCCCATATTAAACCATTCACTACATCATGACTGTTCCCATCAGTATTATTAAAACATTCACTACATCATGACTGTTCCCATATTAAAACATTCACTACATCCTGAATGTTCCCATATTAAAACATTCACTACATCCTGACTGTTCCCATATTAAAACATTCACTACATCATGACTGTTCCCATATTAAAACATTCACTACATCATGACTGTTCCCATATTAAAACATTCACTACATCATGACTGTTCCCATATTAAAACATTCACTACATCATGACTGTTCCCATATTAAAACATTCACTACATCATGACTGTTCCCATCAGTATTATTAAAACATTCACTACATCATGACTGTTCCCATGTTAAAACATTCACTACATCATGACTGTTCCCATATTAAAACATTCACTACATCATGACTGTTCCCATATTAAAACATTCACTACATCATGACTGTTCCCATATTAAAACATTCACTACATCATGACTGTTCCCATATTAAAACATTCACTACATCATGACTGTTCCCATCAGTATTATTAAAACATTGACTACATCCTGACTGTTCCCATATTAAAACATTCACTACATCATGACTGTTCCCATATTAAAACATTCACTACATCATGACTGTTCCCATCAGTATTATTAAAACATTCACTACATCATGACTGTTCCCATATTAAAACATTCACTACATCATGACTGTTCCCATATTAAAACATTCACTACATCCTGACTGTTCCCATATTAAAACATTCACTACATCCTGACTGTTCCCATATTAAAACATTCACTACATCATGACTGTTCCCATATTAAAACATTCACTACATCATGACTGTTCCCATCAGTATTATTAAAACATTCACTACATCATGACTGTTCCCATGTTAAAACATTCACTACATCATGACTGTTCCCATGTTAAAACATTCACTACATCATGACTGTTCCCATATTAAAACATTCACTACATCATGACTGTTCCTTCAGTATTATTAAAACATTCACTACATCATGACTGTTCCCATCTTAAAACATTCACTACATCATGACTGTTCCCATATTAAAACATTCACTACATCATGACTGTTCCCATATTAAAACATTCACTACATCATGACTGTTCCCATATTAAAACATTCACTACATCATGACTGTTCCCATATTAAAACATTCACTACATCCTGACTGTTCCCATATTAAAACATTCACTACATCATGACTGTTCCCATCAGTATTATTAAAACATTCACTACATCCTGGCTGTTCCCATATTAAAACATTCACTACATCCTGACTGTTCCCATATTAAAACATTCACTACATCATGACTGTTCCCATATTAAAACATTCACTACATCCTGACTGTTCCCATATTAAAACATTCACTACATCTTGACTGTTCCCATATTAAAACACTCACAAATCCTGACTGTTCCCATATTAAAACATTCACTACATCATGACTGTTCCCATCAGTATTATTAAAACATTCACTACATCATGACTGTTCCCATATTAAAACATTCACTACATCATGACTGTTCCCATCAGTATTATTAAAACATTCACTACATCATGACTGTTCCCATAATAAAACATTCACTACATCATGACTGTTCCCATATTAAAACATTCACTACATCATGACTTCCCATCAGTATTATTAAAACATTCACTACATCATGACTGTTCCCATATTAAAACATTCACTACATCCTGACTGTTCACATATTAAAACATTCACTACATCATGACTGTTCCCATATTAAAACATTCACTACATCATGACTGTTCCCATCGGTATTATTAAAACATTCACTACATCATGACTGTTCCCATATTAAAACATTCACTACATCCTGAATGTTCCCATATTAAAACATTCACTACATCCTGACTGTTCCCATATTAAAACATTCACTACATCATGACTGTTCCCATATTAAAACATTCACTACATCATGACTGTTCCCATATTAAAACATTCACTACATCATGACTGTTCCCATATTAAAACATTCACTACATCATGACTGTTCCCATATTAAAACATTCACTACATCCTGACTGTTCCCATATTAAAACATTCACTACATCATGACTGTTCCCATATTAAAACATTCACTACATCATGACTGTTCCCATCAGTATTATTAAAACATTCACTACATCATGACTGTTCCCATGTTAAAACATTCACTACATCATGACTGTTCCCATATTAAAACATTCACTACATCATGACTGTTCCCATATTAAAACATTCACTACATCATGACTGTTCCCATCAGTATTATTAAAACATTCACTACATCATGACTGTTCCCATATTAAAACATTCACTACATCATGACTGTTCCCATATTAAAACATTCACTACATCATGACTGTTCCCATCAGTATTATTAAAACATTCACTACATCATGACTGTTCCCATGTTAAAACATTCACTACATCATGACTGTTCCCATGTTAAAACATTCACTACATCATGACTGTTCCCATATTAAAACATTCACTACATCATGACTGTTCCCATCAGTATTATTAAAACATTCACTACATCATGACTGTTCCCATATTAAAACATTCACTACATCATGACTGTTCCCATCTTAAAACATTCACTACATCATGACTGTTCCCATATTAAAACATTCACTACATCATGACTGTTCCCATATTAAAACATTCACTACATCATGACTGTTCCCATATTAAAACATTCACTACATCATGACTGTTCCCATATTAAAACATTCACTACATCCTGACTGTTCCCATATTAAAACATTCACTACATCATGACTGTTCCCATCAGTATTATTAAAACATTCACTACATCCTGGCTGTTCCCATATTAAAACATTCACTACATCCTGACTGTTCCCATATTAAAACATTCACTACATCATGACTGTTCCCATATTAAAACATTCACTACATCCTGACTGTTCCCATATTAAAACATTCACTACATCCTGACTGTTCCCATATTAAAACACTCACAAATCCTGACTGTTCCCATATTAAAACATTCACTACATCATGACTGTTCCCATCAGTATTATTAAAACATTCACTACATCATGACTGTTCCCATATTAAAACATTCACTACATCATGACTGTTCCCATCAGTATTATTAAAACATTCACTACATCATGACTGTTCCCATAATAAAACATTCACTACATCATGACTGTTCCCATATTAAAACATTCACTACATCATGACTTCCCATCAGTATTATTAAAACATTCACTACATCATGACTGTTCCCATATTAAAACATTCACTACATCCTGACTGTTCACATATTAAAACATTCACTACATCATGACTGTTCCCATATTAAAACATTCACTACATCATGACTGTTCCCATCAGTATTATTAAAACATTCACTACATCATGACTGTTCCCATATTAAAACATTCACTACATCCTGAATGTTCCCATATTAAAACATTAACTACATCCTGACTGTTCCCATATTAAAACATTCACTACATCATGACTGTTCCCATATTAAAACATTCACTACATCATGACTGTTCCCATATTAAAACATTCACTACATCATGACTGTTCCCATATTAAAACATTCACTACATCATGACTGTTCCCATATTAAAACATTCACTACATCCTGACTGTTCCCATATTAAAACATTCACTACATCATGACTGTTCCCATATTAAAACATTCACTACATCATGACTGTTCCCATCAGTATTATTAAAACATTCACTACATCATGACTGTTCCCATGTTAAAACATTCACTACATCATGACTGTTCCCATATTAAAACATTCACTACATCATGACTGTTCCCATATTAAAACATTCACTACATCATGACTGTTCCCATATTAAAACATTCACTACATCATGACTGTTCCCATATTAAAACATTCACTACATCATGACTGTTCCCATCAGTATTATTAAAACATTGACTACATCCTGACTGTTCCCATATTAAAACATTCACTACATCATGACTGTTCCCATATTAAAACATTCACTACATCATGACTGTTCCCATCAGTATTATTAAAACATTCACTACATCATGACTGTTCCCATATTAAAACATTCACTACATCATGACTGTTCCCATATTAAAACATTCACTACATCCTGACTGTTCCCATATTAAAACATTCACTACATCCTGACTGTTCCCATATTAAAACATTCACTACATCATGACTGTTCCCATATTAAAACATTCACTACATCATGACTGTTCCCATCAGTATTATTAAAACATTCACTACATCATGACTGTTCCCATGTTAAAACATTCACTACATCATGACTGTTCCCATGTTAAAACATTCACTACATCATGACTGTTCCCATATTAAAACATTCACTACATCATGACTGTTCCCATCAGTATTATTAAAACATTCACTACATCATGACTGTTCCCATATTAAAACATTCACTACATCATGACTGTTCCCATCTTAAAACATTCACTACATCATGACTGTTCCCATATTAAAACATTCACTACATCATGACTGTTCCCATATTAAAACATTCACTACATCATGACTGTTCCCATATTAAAACATTCACTACATCATGACTGTTCCCATATTAAAACATTCACTACATCCTGACTGTTCCCATATTAAAACATTCACTACATCATGACTGTTCCCATCAGTATTATTAAAACATTCACTACATCCTGGCTGTTCCCATATTAAAACATTCACTACATCCTGACTGTTCCCATATTAAAACATTCACTACATCATGACTGTTCCCATATTAAAACATTCACTACATCCTGACTGTTCCCATATTAAAACATTCACTACATCCTGACTGTTCCCATATTAAAACACTCACAAATCCTGACTGTTCCCATATTAAAACATTCACTACATCATGACTGTTCCCATCAGTATTATTAAAACATTCACTACATCATGACTGTTCCCATATTAAAACATTCACTACATCATGACTGTTCCCATCAGTATTATTAAAACATTCACTACATCATGACTGTTCCCATAATAAAACATTCACTACATCATGACTGTTCCCATATTAAAACATTCACTACATCATGACTTCCCATCAGTATTATTAAAACATTCACTACATCATGACTGTTCCCATATTAAAACATTCACTACATCCTGACTGTTCACATATTAAAACATTCACTACATCATGACTGTTCCCATATTAAAACATTCACTACATCATGACTGTTACCATATTAAAACAATCACTACATCCTGACTGTTCCCATATTAAAACATTCACTACATCATGACTGTTCCCATATTAAAACATTCACTACATCATGACTGTTCCCATATTAAAACATTCACTACATCATGAATGTTCCCATATTAAAACATTCACTACATCATGACTGTTCCCATCAGTATTATTAAAACATTCACTACATCCTGACTGTTCCCATATTAAAACATTCACTACATCATGACTGTTCCCATATTAAAACATTCACTACATCATGACTGTTCCCATATTAAAACATTCACTACATCATGACTGTTCCCATCAGTATTATTAAAACATTCACTACATCATAACTGTTCACATGTTAAAACATTCACTCATCATGACTGTTCCCATATTAAAACATTCACTACATCATGACTGTTCCCATATTAAAACATTCACTACATCATGACTGTTCCCATATTAAAACATTCACTACATCATGAGTGTTCCCATATTAAAACATTCACTACATCATGACTGTTCCCATCAGTATTATTAAAACATTCACTACATCATGACTGTTCCCATATTAAAACATTCACTACATCATGACTGTTCCATCAGTATTATTAAAACATTCACTACATCATGACTGTTCCCATATTAAAACATTCACTACATCCTGGCTGTTCCCATATTTAAACATTCACTACATCCTGACTGTTCCCATATTAAAACATTCACTACATCATGACTGTTCCCATATTAAAACATTCACTACATCATGACTGTTCCCATATTAAAACATTCACTACATCATGACTGTTCCCATCAGTATTATTAAAACATTCACTACATCATGACTGTTCCCATGTTAAAACATTCACTACATCATGACTGTTCCCATATTAAAACATTCACTACATCATGACTGTTCCCATATTAAAACATTCACTACATCCTGACTGTTCCCATATTAAAACATTCACTACATCCTGACTGTTCCCATATTAAAACATTCACTACATCCTGACTGTTCCCATATTAAAACACTCACAAATTCTGACTGTTCCCATATTAAAACATTCACTACATCATGACTGTTCCCATCAGTATTATTAAAACATTCACTACATCATGACTGTTCCCATATTAAAACATTCACTACATCATGACTGTTCCCATATTAAAACATTCACTACATCATGACTGTTCCCATCAGTATTATTAAAACATTCACTACATCATGACTGTTCCCATATTAAAACATTCACTACATCATGACTGTTCCCATCAGTATTATTAAAACATTCACTACATCATGACTGTTCCCATAATAATACATCCACTACATCATGACTGTTCCCATATTAAAACATTCACTACATCATGACTTCCCATCAGTATTATTAAAACATTCACTACATCATGACTGTTCCCATATTAAAACATTCACTACATCCTGACTGTTCACATATTAAAACATTCACTACATCATGACTGTTCCCATATTAAAACATTCACTACATCATGACTGTTACCATATTAAAACAATCACTACATCCTGACTGTTCCCATATTAAAACATTCACTACATCATGACTGTTCCCATATTAAAACATTCACTACATCATGACTGTTCCCATATTAAAACATTCACTACATCATGAATGTTCCCATATTAAAACATTCACTACATCATGACTGTTCCCATCAGTATTATTAAAACATTCACTACATCCTGACTGTTCCCATATTAAAACATTCACTACATCATGACTGTTCCCATATTAAAACATTCACTACATCATGACTGTTCCCATATTAAAACATTCACTACATCATGACTGTTCCCATCAGTATTATTAAAACATTCACTACATCATAACTGTTCACATGTTAAAACATTCACTCATCATGACTGTTCCCATATTAAAACATTCACTACATCATGACTGTTCCCATATTAAAACATTCACTACATCATGACTGTTCCCATATTAAAACATTCACTACATCATGAGTGTTCCCATATTAAAACATTCACTACATCATGACTGTTCCCATCAGTATTATTAAAACATTCACTACATCATGACTGTTCCCATATTAAAACATTCACTACATCATGACTGTTCCATCAGTATTATTAAAACATTCACTACATCATGACTGTTCCCATATTAAAACATTCACTACATCCTGGCTGTTCCCATATTTAAACATTCACTACATCCTGACTGTTCCCATATTAAAACATTCACTACATCATGACTGTTCCCATATTAAAACATTCACTACATCATGACTGTTCCCATATTAAAACATTCACTACATCATGACTGTTCCCATCAGTATTATTAAAACATTCACTACATCATGACTGTTCCCATGTTAAAACATTCACTACATCATGACTGTTCCCATATTAAAACATTCACTACATCATGACTGTTCCCATATTAAAACATTCACTACATCCTGACTGTTCCCATATTAAAACATTCACTACATCCTGACTGTTCCCATATTAAAACATTCACTACATCCTGACTGTTCCCATATTAAAACACTCACAAATTCTGACTGTTCCCATATTAAAACATTCACTACATCATGACTGTTCCCATCAGTATTATTAAAACATTCACTACATCATGACTGTTCCCATATTAAAACATTCACTACATCATGACTGTTCCCATATTAAAACATTCACAACATCATGACTGTTCCCATCAGTATTATTAAAACATTCACTACATCATGACTGTTCCCATATTAAAACATTCACTACATCCTGACTGTTCCCATATTAAAACATTCACTACATCATGACTGTTCCCATATTAAAACATTCACTACATCATGACTGTTCCCATATTAAAACATTCACTACATCATGACTGTTCCCATATTAAAACATTCACTACATCATGACTGTTCCCATCAGTATTATTAAAACATTCACTACATCCTGGCTGTTCCCATATTAAAACATTCACTACATCATGACTGTTCCCATATTAAAACATTCACTACATCCTGACTGTTCCCATATTAAAACATTCACTACATCCTGACTGTTCCCATATTAAAACATTCACTACATCCTGACTGTTCCCATATTAAAACATTCACTACATCATTACTGTTCCCATCAGTATTATTAAAACATTCACTACATCATGACTGTTCCCATCAGTATTATTAAAACATTCACTACATCATGACTGTTCCCATCAGTATTATTAAAACATTCACTACATCATGACTGTTCCCATCAGTATTATTAAAACATTCACTACACCCTGACTGTTACCATATTAAACCATTCACTACATCATGACTGTTCCCATCAGTATTATTAAAACATTCACTACATCATGACTGTTCCCATATTAAAACATTCACTACATCCTGACTGTTCCCATATTAAAACATTCACTACATCCTGACTGTTCCCATATTAAAACATTCACTACATCATGACTGTTCCCATATTAAAACATTCACTACATCATGACTGTTCCCATATTAAAACATTCACTACATCATGACTGTTCCCATATTAAAACATTCACTACATCATGACTGTTCCCATCAGTATTATTAAAACATTCACTACATCATGACTGTTCCCATGTTAAAACATTCACTACATCATGACTGTTCCCATATTAAAACATTCACTACATCATGACTGTTCCCATATTAAAATATTCACTACATCCTGACTGTTCCCATATTAAAACATTCACTACATCCTGACTGTTCCCATATTAAAACATTCACTACATCATGACTGTTCCCATCAGTATTATTAAAACATTCACTACATCATGACTGTTCCCATATTAAAACATTCACTACATCATGACTGTTCCCATATTAAAACATTCACTACATCATGACTGTTCCCATCAGTATTATTAAAACATTCACTACATCCTGGCTGTTCCCATATTAAAACATTCACTACATCATGACTGTTCCCATATTAAAACATTCACTACATCATGACTGTTCCCATATTAAAACATTCACTACATCATGACTGTTCCCATCAGTATTATTAAAACATTCACTACATCCTGGCTGTTCCCATATTAAAACATTCACTACATCATGACTGTTCCCATATTAAAACATTCACTACATCATGACTGTTCCCATCAGTATTATTAAAACATTCACTACATCATGACTGTTCCCATATTAAAACATTCACTACATCCTGACTGTTCCCATATTAAAACATTCACTACATCATGACTGTTCCCATATTAAAACATTCACTACATCATGACTGTTCCCATATTAAAACATTCACTACATCATGACTGTTCCCATATTAAAACATTCACTACATCATGACTGTTCCCATCAGTATTATTAAAACATTCACTACATCCTGGCTGTTCCCATATTAAAACATTCACTACATCATGACTGTTCCCATATTAAAACATTCACTACATCCTGACTGTTCCCATATTAAAACATTCACTACATCCTGACTGTTCCCATATTAAAACATTCACTACATCCTGACTGTTCCCATATTAAAACATTCACTACATCATTACTGTTCCCATCAGTATTATTAAAACATTCACTACATCATGACTGTTCCCATCAGTATTATTAAAACATTCACTACATCATGACTGTTCCCATCAGTATTATTAAAACATTCACTACATCATGACTGTTCCCATCAGTATTATTAAAACATTCACTACATCATGACTGTTCCCATCAGTATTATTAAAACATTCACTACATCCTGGCTGTTCCCATATTAAAACATTCACTACATCATGACTGTTCCCATATTAAAACATTCACTACATCCTGACTGTTCCCATATTAAAACATTCACTACATCCTGACTGTTCCCATATTAAAACATTCACTACATCATTACTGTTCCCATCAGTATTATTAAAACATTCACTACATCATGACTGTTCCCATCAGTATTATTAAAACATTCACTACATCATGACTGTTCCCATCAGTATTATTAAAACATTCACTACATCATGACTGTTCCCATCAGTATTATTAAAACATTCACTACATCATGACTGTTCCCATCAGTATTATTAAAACATTCACTACACCCTGACTGTTACCATATTAAACCATTCACTACATCATGACTGTTCCCATCAGTATTATTAAAACATTCACTACATCATGACTGTTCCCATATTAAAACATTCACTACATCATGACTGTTCCCATATTAAAACATTCACTACATCCTGACTGTTCCCATATTAAAACATTCACTACATCATGACTGTTCCCATATTAAAACATTCACTACATCCTGACTGTTCCCATATTAAAACATTCACTACATCCTGACTGTTCCCATATTAAAACACTCACAAATTCTGACTGTTCCCATATTAAAACATTCACTACATCATGACTGTTCCCATCAGTATTATTAAAACATTCACTACATCATGACTGTTCCCATATTAAAACATTCACTACATCATGACTGTTCCCATATTAAAACATTCACTACATCATGACTGTTCCCATAAGTATTATTAAAACATTCACTACATCATGACTGTTCCCATATTAAAACATTCACTACATCCTGACTGTTCCCATATTAAAACATTCACTACATCATGACTGTTCCCATATTAAAACATTCACTACATCATGACTGTTCCCATATTAAAACATTCACTACATCATGACTGTTCCCATATTAAAACATTCACTACATCATGACTGTTCCCATCAGTATTATTAAAACATTCACTACATCCTGGCTGTTCCCATATTAAAACATTCACTACATCATGACTGTTCCCATATTAAAACATTCACTACATCATGACTGTTCCCATATTAAAACATTCACTACATCATGACTGTTCCCATCAGTATTATTAAAACATTCACTACATCCTGGCTGTTCCCATATTAAAACATTCACTACATCATGACTGTTCCCATATTAAAACATTCACTACATCATGACTGTTCCCATCAGTATTATTAAAACATTCACTACATCATGACTGTTCCCATATTAAAACATTCACTACATCCTGACTGTTCCCATATTAAAACATTCACTACATCATGACTGTTCCCATATTAAAACATTCACTACATCATGACTGTTCCCATATTAAAACATTCACTACATCATGACTGTTCCCATATTAAAACATTCACTACATCATGACTGTTCCCATCAGTATTATTAAAACATTCACTACATCCTGGCTGTTCCCATATTAAAACATTCACTACATCATGACTGTTCCCATATTAAAACATTCACTACATCCTGACTGTTCCCATATTAAAACATTCACTACATCCTGACTGTTCCCATATTAAAACATTCACTACATCCTGACTGTTCCCATATTAAAACATTCACTACATCATTACTGTTCCCATCAGTATTATTAAAACATTCACTACATCATGACTGTTCCCATCAGTATTATTAAAACATTCACTACATCATGACTGTTCCCATCAGTATTATTAAAACATTCACTACATCATGACTGTTCCCATCAGTATTATTAAAACATTCACTACACCCTGACTGTTACCATATTAAACCATTCACTACATCATGACTGTTCCCATCAGTATTATTAAAACATTCACTACATCATGACTGTTCCCATATTAAAACATTCACTACATCCTGACTGTTCCCATATTAAAACATTCACTACATCCTGACTGTTCCCATATTAAAACATTCACTACATCATGACTGTTCCCATATTAAAACATTCACTACATCATGACTGTTCCCATATTAAAACATTCACTACATCATGACTGTTCCCATATTAAAACATTCACTACATCCTGACTGTTCCCATATTAAAACATTCACTACATCATGACTGTTCCCATATTAAACCATTCACTACATCATGACTGTTCCCATCAGTATTATTAAAACATTCACTACATCATGACTGTTCCCATATTAAAACATTCACTACATCCTGAATGTTCCCATATTAAAACATTCACTACATCCTGACTGTTCCCATATTAAAACATTCACTACATCATGACTGTTCCCATATTAAAACATTCACTACATCATGACTGTTCCCATATTAAAACATTCACTACATCATGACTGTTCCCATATTAAAACATTCACTACATCATGACTGTTCCCATATTAAAACATTCACTACATCCTGACTGTTCCCATATTAAAACATTCACTACATCATGACTGTTCCCATATTAAAACATTCACTACATCATGACTGTTCCCATCAGTATTATTAAAACATTCACTACATCATGACTGTTCCCATGTTAAAACATTCACTACATCATGACTGTTCCCATATTAAAACATTCACTACATCATGACTGTTCCCATATTAAAACATTCACTACATCATGACTGTTCCCATATTAAAACATTCACTACATCATGACTGTTCCCATATTAAAACATTCACTACATCATGACTGTTCCCATCAGTATTATTAAAACATTGACTACATCCTGACTGTTCCCATATTAAAACATTCACTACATCATGACTGTTCCCATATTAAAACATTCACTACATCATGACTGTTCCCATCAGTATTATTAAAACATTCACTACATCATGACTGTTCCCATATTAAAACATTCACTACATCATGACTGTTCCCATATTAAAACATTCACTACATCCTGACTGTTCCCATATTAAAACATTCACTACATCCTGACTGTTCCCATATTAAAACATTCACTACATCATGACTGTTCCCATATTAAAACATTCACTACATCATGACTGTTCCCATCAGTATTATTAAAACATTCACTACATCATGACTGTTCCCATGTTAAAACATTCACTACATCATGACTGTTCCCATGTTAAAACATTCACTACATCATGACTGTTCCCATATTAAAACATTCACTACATCATGACTGTTCCCATCAGTATTATTAAAACATTCACTACATCATGACTGTTCCCATATTAAAACATTCACTACATCATGACTGTTCCCATCTTAAAACATTCACTACATCATGACTGTTCCCATATTAAAACATTCACTACATCATGACTGTTCCCATATTAAAACATTCACTACATCATGACTGTTCCCATATTAAAACATTCACTACATCATGACTGTTCCCATATTAAAACATTCACTACATCCTGACTGTTCCCATATTAAAACATTCACTACATCATGACTGTTCCCATCAGTATTATTAAAACATTCACTACATCCTGGCTGTTCCCATATTAAAACATTCACTACATCCTGACTGTTCCCATATTAAAACATTCACTACATCATGACTGTTCCCATATTAAAACATTCACTACATCCTGACTGTTCCCATATTAAAACATTCACTACATCCTGACTGTTCCCATATTAAAACACTCACAAATCCTGACTGTTCCCATATTAAAACATTCACTACATCATGACTGTTCCCATCAGTATTATTAAAACATTCACTACATCATGACTGTTCCCATATTAAAACATTCACTACATCATGACTGTTCCCATCAGTATTATTAAAACATTCACTACATCATGACTGTTCCCATAATAAAACATTCACTACATCATGACTGTTCCCATATTAAAACATTCACTACATCATGACTTCCCATCAGTATTATTAAAACATTCACTACATCATGACTGTTCCCATATTAAAACATTCACTACATCCTGACTGTTCACATATTAAAACATTCACTACATCATGACTGTTCCCATATTAAAACATTCACTACATCATGACTGTTACCATATTAAAACAATCACTACATCCTGACTGTTCCCATATTAAAACATTCACTACATCATGACTGTTCCCATATTAAAACATTCACTACATCATGACTGTTCCCATATTAAAACATTCACTACATCCTGACTGTTCCCATATTAAAACATTCACTACATCCTGACTGTTCCCATATTAAAACATTCACTACATCATGACTGTTCCCATATTAAAACATTCACTACATCATGACTGTTCCCATCAGTATTATTAAAACATTCACTACATCATGACTGTTCCCATGTTAAAACATTCACTACATCATGACTGTTCCCATGTTAAAACATTCACTACATCATGACTGTTCCCATATTAAAACATTCACTACATCATGACTGTTCCCATCAGTATTATTAAAACATTCACTACATCATGACTGTTCCCATATTAAAACATTCACTACATCATGACTGTTCCCATCTTAAAACATTCACTACATCATGACTGTTCCCATATTAAAACATTCACTACATCATGACTGTTCCCATATTAAAACATTCACTACATCATGACTGTTCCCATATTAAAACATTCACTACATCATGACTGTTCCCATATTAAAACATTCACTACATCCTGACTGTTCCCATATTAAAACATTCACTACATCATGACTGTTCCCATATTAAAACATTCACTACATCCTGACTGTTCCCATATTAAAACATTCACTACATCATGACTGTTCCCATCAGTATTATTAAAACATTCACTACATCCTGGCTGTTCCCATATTAAAACATTCACTACATCCTGACTGTTCCCATATTAAAACATTCACTACATCATGACTGTTCCCATATTAAAACATTCACTACATCCTGACTGTTCCCATATTAAAACATTCACTACATCCTGACTGTTCCCATATTAAAACACTCACAAATCCTGACTGTTCCCATATTAAAACATTCACTACATCATGACTGTTCCCATCAGTATTATTAAAACATTCACTACATCATGACTGTTCCCATATTAAAACATTCACTACATCATGACTGTTCCCATCAGTATTATTAAAACATTCACTACATCATGACTGTTCCCATAATAAAACATTCACTACATCATGACTGTTCCCATATTAAAACATTCACTACATCATGACTTCCCATCAGTATTATTAAAACATTCACTACATCATGACTGTTCCCATATTAAAACATTCACTACATCCTGACTGTTCACATATTAAAACATTCACTACATCATGACTGTTCCCATATTAAAACATTCACTACATCATGACTGTTACCATATTAAAACAATCACTACATCCTGACTGTTCCCATATTAAAACATTCACTAAATCATGACTGTTCCCATATTAAAACATTCACTACATCATGACTGTTCCCATATTAAAACATTCACTACATCATGACTGTTCCCATATTAAAACATTCACTACATCATGACTGTTCCCATCAGTATTATTAAAACATTCACTACATCCTGACTGTTCCCATATTAAAACATTCACTACATCATGACTGTTCCCATATTAAAACATTCACTACATCATGACTGTTCCCATATTAAAACATTCACTACATCATGACTGTTCCCATCAGTATTATTAAAACATTCACTACATCATAACTGTTCCCATGTTAAAACATTCACTCATCATGACTGTTCCCATATTAAAACATTCACTACATCATGACTGTTCCCATATTAAAACATTCACTACATCATGACTGTTCCCATATTAAAACATTCACTACATCATGACTGTTCCCATATTAAAACATTCACTACATCATGACTGTTCCCATCAGTATTATTAAAACATTCACTACATCATGACTGTTCCCATATTAAAACATTCACTACATCATGACTGTTCCATCAGTATTATTAAAACATTCACTACATCATGACTGTTCCCATATTAAAACATTCACTACATCCTGACTGTTCCCATATTAAGACATTCACTACATCATGACTGTTCCCATCAGTATTATTAAAACATTCACTACATCCTGGCTGTTCCCATATTTAAACATTCACTACATCCTGACTGTTCCCATATTAAAACATTCACTACATCATGACTGTTCCCATATTAAAACATTCACTACATCATGACTGTTCCCATATTAAAACATTCACTACATCATGACTGTTCCCATCAGTATTATTAAAACATTCACTACATCATGACTGTTCCCATGTTAAAACATTCACTACATCATGACTGTTCCCATATTAAAACATTCACTACATCATGACTGTTCCCATTTTAAAACATTCACTACATCCTGACTGTTCCCATATTAAAACATTCACTACATCCTGACTGTTCCCATATTAAAACATTCACTACATCCTGACTGTTCCCATATTAAAACACTCACAAATTCTGACTGTTCCCATATTAAAACATTCACTACATCATGACTGTTCCCATCAGTATTATTAAAACATTCACTACATCATGACTGTTCCCATATTAAAACATTCACTACATCATGACTGTTCCCATATTAAAACATTCACTACATCATGACTGTTCCCATCAGTATTATTAAAACATTCACTACATCATGACTGTTCCCATATTAAAACATTCACTACATCATGACTGTTCCCATATTAAAACATTCACTACATCATGACTGTTCCCATATTAAAACATTCACTACATCATGACTGTTCCCATCAGTATTATTAAAACATTCACTACATCCTGGCTGTTCCCATATTAAAACATTCACTACATCATGACTGTTCCCATATTAAAACATTCACTACATCCTGACTGTTCCCATATTAAAACATTCACTACATCCTGACTGTTCCCATATTAAAACATTCACTACATCCTGACTGTTCCCATATTAAAACATTCACTACATCATTACTGTTCCCATCAGTATTATTAAAACATACACTACATCATGACTGTTCCCATCAGTATTATTAAAACATTCACTACACCCTGACTGTTACCATATTAAACCATTCACTACATCATGACTGTTCCCATCAGTATTATTAAAACATTCACTACATCATGACTGTTCCCATATTAAAACATTCACTACATCCTGACTGTTCCCATATTAAAACATTCACTACATCCTGACTGTTCCCATATTAAAACATTCACTACATCATGACTGTTCCCATATTAAAACATTCACTACATCATGACTGTTCCCATATTAAAACATTCACTACATCATGACTGTTCCCATATTAAAACATTCACTACATCATGACTGTTCCCATCAGTATTATTAAAACATTCACTACATCATGACTGTTCCCATGTTAAAACATTCACTACATCATGACTGTTCCCATATTAAAACATTCACTACATCATGACTGTTCCCATATTAAAACATTCACTACATCCTGACTGTTCCCATATTAAAACATTCACTACATCCTGACTGTTCCCATATTAAAACATTCACTACATCCTGACTGTTCCCATATTAAAACACTCACAAATTCTGACTGTTCCCATATTAAAACATTCACTACATCATGACTGTTCCCATCAGTATTATTAAAACATTCACTACATCATGACTGTTCCCATATTAAAACATTCACTACATCATGACTGTTCCCATATTAAAACATTCACTACATCATGACTGTTCCCATCAGTATTATTAAAACATTCACTACATCATGACTGTTCCCATATTAAAACATTCACTACATCCTGACTGTTCCCATATTAAAACATTCACTACATCATGACTGTTCCCATATTAAAACATTCACTACATCATGACTGTTCCCATATTAAAACATTCACTACATCATGACTGTTCCCATATTAAAACATTCACTACATCATGACTGTTCCCATCAGTATTATTAAAACATTCACTACATCCTGGCTGTTCCCATATTAAAACATTCACTACATCATGACTGTTCCCATATTAAAACATTCACTACATCCTGAATGTTCCCATATTAAAACATTCACTACATCCTGACTGTTCCCATATTAAAACATTCACTATATCCTGACTGTTCCCATATTAAAACATTCACTACATCATTACTGTTCCCATCAGTATTATTAAAACATTCACTACATCATGACTGTTCCCATCAGTATTATTAAAACATTCACTACATCATGACTGTTCCCATCAGTATTATTAGAACATTCACTACATCATGACTGTTCCCATCAGTATTATTAAAACATTCACTACACCCTGACTGTTACCATATTAAACCATTCACTACATCATGACTGTTCCCATCAGTATTATTAAAACATTCACTACATCATGACTGTTCCCATATTAAAACATTCACTACATCCTGACTGTTCCCATATTAAAACATTCACTACATCCTGACTGTTCCCATATTAAAACATTCACTACATCATGACTGTTCCCATATTAAAACATTCACTACATCATGACTGTTCCCATATTAAAACATTCACTACATCATGACTGTTCCCATATTAAAACATTCACTACATCCTGACTGTTCCCATATTAAAACATTCACTACATCATGACTGTTCCCATATTAAACCATTCACTACATCATGACTGTTCCCATCAGTATTATTAAAACATTCAGTACATCATGACTGTTCCCATATTAAAACATTCACTACATCCTGAATGTTCCCATATTAAAACATTCACTACATCCTGACTGTTCCCATATTAAAACATTCACTACATCATGACTGTTCCCATATTAAAACATTCACTACATCATGACTGTTCCCATATTAAAACATTCACTACATCCTGACTGTTCCCATATTAAAACATTCACTACATCATGACTGTTCCCATATTAAAACATTCACTACATCATGACTGTTCCCATCAGTATTATTAAAACATTCACTACATCATGACTGTTCCCATGTTAAAACATTCACTACATCATGACTGTTCCCATATTAAAACATTCACTACATCATGACTGTTCCCATATTAAAACATTCACTACATCATGACTGTTCCCATATTAAAACATTCACTACATCATGACTGTTCGCATATTAAAACATTCACTACATCCTGACTGTTCCCATATTAAAACATTCACTACATCCTGACTGTTCCCATATTAAAACATTCACTACATCATGACTGTTCCCATATTAAAACATTCACTACATCATGACTGTTCCCATCAGTATTATTAAAACATTCACTACATCATGACTGTTCCCATGTTAAAACATTCACTACATCATGACTGTTCCCATGTTAAAACATTCACTACATCATGACTGTTCCCATATTAAAACATTCACTACATCATGACTGTTCCCATATTAAAACATTCACTACATCATGACTGTTCCCATATTAAAACATTCACTACATCATGACTGTTCCCATATTAAAACATTCACTACATCCTGACTGTTCCCATATTAAAACATTCACTACATCATGACTGTTCCCATCAGTATTATTAAAACATTTACTACATCCTGGCTGTTCCCATATTAAAACATTCACTACATCATGACTGTTCCCATCAGTATTATTAAAACAATCACTACATCATGACTGTTCCCATATTAAAACATTCACTACATCATGACTGTTCCCATCAGTATTATTAAAACATTCACTACATCATGACTGTTCCCATAATAAAACATTCACTACATCATGACTGTTCCCATATTAAAACATTCACTACATCATGACTTCCCATCAGTATTATTAAAACATTCACTACATCATGACTGTTCCCATATTAAAACATTCACTACATCCTGACTGTTCACATATTAAAACATTCACTACATCATGACTGTTCCCATATTAAAACATTCACTACATCATGACTGTTACCATATTAAAACAATCACTACATCCTGACTGTTCCCATATTAAAACATTCACTACATCATGACTGTTCCCATATTAAAACATTCACTACATCATGACTGTTCCCATATTAAAACATTCACTACATCATGACTGTTCCCATATTAAAACATTCACTACATCATGACTGTTCCCATCAGTATTATTAAAACATTCACTACATCCTGACTGTTCCCATATTAAAACATTCACTACATCATGACTGTTCCCATATTAAAACATTCACTACATCATAACTGTTCCCATATTAAAACATTCACTACATCATGACTGTTCCCATCAGTATTATTAAAACATTCACTACATCATGACTGTTCCCATGTTAAAACATTCACTACATCATGACTGTTCCCATATTAAAACATTCACTACATCATGACTGTTCCCATATTAAAACATTCACTACATCATGACTGTTCCCATCAGTATTATTAAAACATTCACTACATCCTGGCTGTTACCATATTAAAACATTCACTACATCATGACTGTTCCCATATTAAAACATTCACTACATCCTGACTGTTCCCATATTAAAACATTCACTACATCCTGACTGTTCCCATATTAAAACATTCACTACATCCTGACTGTTCCCATATTAAAACATTCACTACATCATTACTGTTCCCATCAGTATTATTAAAACATTCACTACATCATGACTGTTCCCATCAGTATTATTAAAACATTCACTACATCATGACTGTTCCCATCAGTATTATTAAAACATTCACTACACCCTGACTGTTCCCATATTAAACCATTCACTACATCATGACTGTTCCCATCAGTATTATTAAAACATTCACTACATCATGACTGTTCCCATATTAAAACATTCACTACATCCTGACTGTTCCCATATTAAAACATTCACTACATCCTGACTGTTCCCATATTAAAACATTCACTACATCATGACTGTTCCCATATTAAAACATTCACTACATCATGACTGTTCCCATATTAAAACATTCAGTACATCATGACTGTTCCCATATTAAAACATTCACTACATCCTGACTGTTCCCATATTAAAACATTCACTACATCATGACTGTTCCCATATTAAAACATTCACTACATCCTGACTGTTCCCATATTAAAACATTCACTACATCATGACTGTTCCCATATTAAAACATTCACTACATCATGACTGTTCCCATATTAAAACATTCACTACATCCTGACTGTTCCCATATTAAAACATTCACTACATCCTGACTGTTCCCATATTAAAACATTCACTACATCATGACTGTTCCCATATTAAAACATTCACTACATCATGACTGTTCCCATATTAAAACATTCACTACATCATGACTGTTCCCATCAGTATTATTAAAACATTCACTACATCCTGACTGTTCCCATATTAAAACATTCACTACATCATGACTGTTCCCATATTAAAACATTCACTACATCATGACTGTTCCCATCAGTATTATTAAAACATTCACTACATCCTGACTGTTCCCATATTAAAACATTCACTACATCATGACTGTTCCCATATTAAAACATTCACTACATCATGACTGTTCCCATCAGTATTATTAAAACATTCACTACATCATGACTGTTCCCATCAGTATTATTAAAACATTCACTACATCATGACTGTTCCCATATTAAAACATTCACTACATCATGACTGTTCCCATATTAAAACATTCACTACATCATGACTGTTCCCATATTAAAACATTCACTCATCATGACTGTTCCCATATTAAAACATTCACTACATCATGACTGTTCCCATATTAAAACATTCACCACATCATGACTGTTCCCATATTAAAACATTCACTACATCATGACTGTTCCCATATTAAAACATTCACTACATCATGACTGTTCCCATCAGTATTATTAAAACATTCACTACATCATGACTGTTCCCATATTAAAACATTCACTACATCATGACTGTTCCATCAGTATTATTAAAACATTCACTACATCATGACTGTTCCCATATTAAAACATTCACTACATCCTGACTGTTCCCATATTAAGACATTCACTACATCATGACTGTTCCCATCAGTATTATTAAAACATTCACTACATCCTGGCTGTTCCCATATTTAAACATTCACTACATCCTGACTGTTCCCATATTAAAACATTCACTACATCATGACTGTTCCCATATTAAAACATTCACTACATCATGACTGTTCCCATATTAAAACATTCACTACATCATGACTGTTCCCATCAGTATTATTAAAACATTCACTACATCATGACTGTTCCCATGTTAAAACATTCACTACATCATGACTGTTCCCATATTTAAACATTCACTACATCATGACTGTTCCCATATTAAAACATTCACTACATCCTGACTGTTCCCATATTAAAACATTCACTACATCCTGACTGTTCCCATATTAAAACATTCACTACATCCTGACTGTTCCCATATTAAAACACTCACAAATTCTGACTGTTCCCATATTAAAACATTCACTACATCATGACTGATCCCATCAGTATTATTAAAACATTCACTACATCATGACTGTTCCCATATTAAAACATTCACTACATCCTGACTGTTCCCATATTAAAACATTCACTACATCATGACTGTTCCCATATTAAAACATTCACTACATCATGACTGTTCCCATATTAAAACATTCACTCTATCATGACTGTTCCCATATTAAAACATTCACTACATCATGACTGTTCCCATCAGTATTATTAAAACATTCACTACATCCTGGCTGTTCCCATATTAAAACATTCACTACATCATGACTGTTCCCATATTAAAACATTCACTATATCCTGACTGTTCCCATATTAAAACATTCACTACATCCTGACTGTTCCCATATTAAAACATTCACTACATCCTGACTGTTCCCACATTAAAACATTCACTACATCATGACTGTTCCCATATTAAAACATTCACTACATCATGACTGTTCCCATCAGTATTATTAAAACATTCACTACATCATGACTGTTCCCATCAGTATTATTAAAACATTCACTACATCATGACTGTTCCCATCAGTATTATTAAAACATTCACTACATCATGACTGTTCCCATCAGTATTATTAAAACATTCACTACACCCTGACTGTTACCATATTAAACCATTCACTACATCATGACTGTTCCCATCAGTATTATTAAAACATTCACTACATCATGACTGTTCCCATATTAAAACATTCACTACATCCTGACTGTTCCCATATTAAAACATTCACTACATCATGACTGTTCCCATATTAAAACATTCACTACATCCTGACTGTTCCCATATTAAAACATTCACTACATCCTGACTGTTCCCATATTAAAACATTCACTACATCATGACTGTTCCCATATTAAAACATTCACTACATCATGACTGTTCCCATATTAAAACATTCACTACATCATGACTGTTCCCATCAGTATTATTAAAACATTCACTACATCATGACTGTTCCCATGTTAAAACATTCACTACATCATGACTGTTCCCATATTAAAACATTCACTACATTATGACTGTTCCCATATTAAAACATTCACTACATCATGACTGTTCCCATCAGTATTATTAAAACATTCACTACATCCTGACTGTTCCCATATTAAAACATTCACTACATCATGACTGTTCCCATATTAAAACATTCACTACATCATGACTGTTCCCATCAGTATTATTAAAACATTCACTACATCCTGACTGTTCCCATATTAAAACATTCACTACATCATGACTGTTCCCATATTAAAACATTCACTACATCATGACTGTTCCCATCAGTATTATTAAAACATTCACTACATCATGACTGTTCCCATATTAAAACATTCACTACATCATGACTGTTCCCATATTAAAACATTCACTACATCATGACTGTTCCCATATTAAAACATTCACTCATCATGACTGTTCCCATATTAAAACATTCACTACATCATGACTGTTCCCATATTAAAACATTCACCACATCATGACTGTTCCCATATTAAAACATTCACTACATCATGACTGTTCCCATATTAAAACATTCACTACATCATGACTGTTCCCATCAGTATTATTAAAACATTCACTACATCATGACTGTTCCCATATTAAAACATTCACTACATCATGACTGTTCCATCAGTATTATTAAAACATTCACTACATCATGACTGTTCCCATATTAAAACATTCACTACATCCTGACTGTTCCCATATTAAGACATTCACTACATCATGACTGTTCCCATCAGTATTATTAAAACATTCACTACATCCTGGCTGTTCCCATATTAAAACATTCACTACATCATGACTGTTCGCATATTAAAACATTCACTACATCCTGACTGTTCCCATATTAAAACATTCACTACATCCTGACTGTTCCCATATTAAAACATTCACTACATCATGACTGTTCCCATATTAAAACATTCACTACATCATGACTGTTCCCATCAGTATTATTAAAACATTCACTACATCATGACTGTTCCCATGTTAAAACATTCACTACATCATGACTGTTCCCATGTTAAAACATTCACTACATCATGACTGTTCCCATATTAAAACATTCACTACATCATGACTGTTCCCATATTAAAACATTCACTACATCATGACTGTTCCCATATTAAAACATTCACTACATCATGACTGTTCCCATATTAAAACATTCACTACATCCTGACTGTTCCCATATTAAAACATTCACTACATCCTGACTGTTCCCATATTAAAACATTCACTACATCATGACTGTTCCCATATTAAAACATTCACTACATCATGACTGTTCCCATATTAAAACATTCACTACATCATGACTGTTCCCATCAGTATTATTAAAACATTCACTACATCCTGACTGTTCCCATATTAAAACATTCACTACATCATGACTGTTCCCATATTAAAACATTCACTACATCATGACTGTTCCCATCAGTATTATTAAAACATTCACTACATCCTGACTGTTCCCATATTAAAACATTCACTACATCATGACTGTTCCCATATTAAAACATTCACTACATCATGACTGTTCCCATCAGTATTATTAAAACATTCACTACATCATGACTGTTCCCATCAGTATTATTAAAACATTCACTACATCATGACTGTTCCCATATTAAAACATTCACTACATCATGACTGTTCCCATATTAAAACATTCACTACATCATGACTGTTCCCATATTAAAACATTCACTCATCATGACTGTTCCCATATTAAAACATTCACTACATCATGACTGTTCCCATATTAAAACATTCACCACATCATGACTGTTCCCATATTAAAACATTCACTACATCATGACTGTTCCCATATTAAAACATTCACTACATCATGACTGTTCCCATCAGTATTATTAAAACATTCACTACATCATGACTGTTCCCATATTAAAACATTCACTACATCATGACTGTTCCATCAGTATTATTAAAACATTCACTACATCATGACTGTTCCCATATTAAAACATTCACTACATCCTGACTGTTCCCATATTAAGACATTCACTACATCATGACTGTTCCCATCAGTATTATTAAAACATTCACTACATCCTGGCTGTTCCCATATTTAAACATTCACTACATCCTGACTGTTCCCATATTAAAACATTCACTACATCATGACTGTTCCCATATTAAAACATTCACTACATCATGACTGTTCCCATATTAAAACATTCACTACATCATGACTGTTCCCATCAGTATTATTAAAACATTCACTACATCATGACTGTTCCCATGTTAAAACATTCACTACATCATGACTGTTCCCATATTTAAACATTCACTACATCATGACTGTTCCCATATTAAAACATTCACTACATCCTGACTGTTCCCATATTAAAACATTCACTACATCCTGACTGTTCCCATATTAAAACATTCACTACATCCTGACTGTTCCCATATTAAAACACTCACAAATTCTGACTGTTCCCATATTAAAACATTCACTACATCATGACTGATCCCATCAGTATTATTAAAACATTCACTACATCATGACTGTTCCCATATTAAAACATTCACTACATCCTGACTGTTCCCATATTAAAACATTCACTACATCATGACTGTTCCCATATTAAAACATTCACTACATCATGACTGTTCCCATATTAAAACATTCACTCTATCATGACTGTTCCCATATTAAAACATTCACTACATCATGACTGTTCCCATCAGTATTATTAAAACATTCACTACATCCTGGCTGTTCCCATATTAAAACATTCACTACATCATGACTGTTCCCATATTAAAACATTCACTATATCCTGACTGTTCCCATATTAAAACATTCACTACATCCTGACTGTTCCCATATTAAAACATTCACTACATCCTGACTGTTCCCACATTAAAACATTCACTACATCATGACTGTTCCCATATTAAAACATTCACTACATCATGACTGTTCCCATCAGTATTATTAAAACATTCACTACATCATGACTGTTCCCATCAGTATTATTAAAACATTCACTACATCATGACTGTTCCCATCAGTATTATTAAAACATTCACTACATCATGACTGTTCCCATCAGTATTATTAAAACATTCACTACACCCTGACTGTTACCATATTAAACCATTCACTACATCATGACTGTTCCCATCAGTATTATTAAAACATTCACTACATCATGACTGTTCCCATATTAAAACATTCACTACATCCTGACTGTTCCCATATTAAAACATTCACTACATCATGACTGTTCCCATATTAAAACATTCACTACATCCTGACTGTTCCCATATTAAAACATTCACTACATCCTGACTGTTCCCATATTAAAACATTCACTACATCATGACTGTTCCCATATTAAAACATTCACTACATCATGACTGTTCCCATATTAAAACATTCACTACATCATGACTGTTCCCATCAGTATTATTAAAACATTCACTACATCATGACTGTTCCCATGTTAAAACATTCACTACATCATGACTGTTCCCATATTAAAACATTCACTACATTATGACTGTTCCCATATTAAAACATTCACTACATCATGACTGTTCCCATCAGTATTATTAAAACATTCACTACATCCTGACTGTTCCCATATTAAAACATTCACTACATCATGACTGTTCCCATATTAAAACATTCACTACATCATGACTGTTCCCATCAGTATTATTAAAACATTCACTACATCCTGACTGTTCCCATATTAAAACATTCACTACATCATGACTGTTCCCATATTAAAACATTCACTACATCATGACTGTTCCCATCAGTATTATTAAAACATTCACTACATCATGACTGTTCCCATATTAAAACATTCACTACATCATGACTGTTCCCATATTAAAACATTCACTACATCATGACTGTTCCCATATTAAAACATTCACTCATCATGACTGTTCCCATATTAAAACATTCACTACATCATGACTGTTCCCATATTAAAACATTCACCACATCATGACTGTTCCCATATTAAAACATTCACTACATCATGACTGTTCCCATATTAAAACATTCACTACATCATGACTGTTCCCATCAGTATTATTAAAACATTCACTACATCATGACTGTTCCCATATTAAAACATTCACTACATCATGACTGTTCCATCAGTATTATTAAAACATTCACTACATCATGACTGTTCCCATATTAAAACATTCACTACATCCTGACTGTTCCCATATTAAGACATTCACTACATCATGACTGTTCCCATCAGTATTATTAAAACATTCACTACATCCTGGCTGTTCCCATATTAAAACATTCACTACATCATGACTGTTCGCATATTAAAACATTCACTACATCCTGACTGTTCCCATATTAAAACATTCACTACATCCTGACTGTTCCCATATTAAAACATTCACTACATCATGACTGTTCCCATATTAAAACATTCACTACATCATGACTGTTCCCATCAGTATTATTAAAACATTCACTACATCATGACTGTTCCCATGTTAAAACATTCACTACATCATGACTGTTCCCATGTTAAAACATTCACTACATCATGACTGTTCCCATATTAAAACATTCACTACATCATGACTGTTCCCATATTAAAACATTCACTACATCATGACTGTTCCCATATTAAAACATTCACTACATCATGACTGTTCCCATATTAAAACATTCACTACATCCTGACTGTTCCCATATTAAAACATTCACTACATCATGACTGTTCCCATCAGTATTATTAAAACATTTACTACATCCTGGCTGTTCCCATATTAAAACATTCACTACATCATGACTGTTCCCATCAGTATTATTAAAACATTCACTACATCATGACTGTTCCCATATTAAAACATTCACTACATCATGACTGTTCCCATCAGTATTATTAAAACATTCACTACATCATGACTGTTCCCATAATAAAACATTCACTACATCATGACTGTTCCCATATTAAAACATTCACTACATCATGACTTCCCATCAGTATTATTAAAACATTCACTACATCATGACTGTTCCCATATTAAAACATTCACTACATCCTGACTGTTCACATATTAAAACATTCACTACATCATGACTGTTCCCATATTAAAACATTCACTACATCATGACTGTTACCATATTAAAACAATCACTACATCCTGACTGTTCCCATATTAAAACATTCACTACATCATGACTGTTCCCATATTAAAACATTCACTACATCATGACTGTTCCCATATTAAAACATTCACTACATCATGACTGTTCCCATATTAAAACATTCACTACATCATGACTGTTCCCATCAGTATTATTAAAACATTCACTACATCCTGACTGTTCCCATATTAAAACATTCACTACATCATGACTGTTCCCATATTAAAACATTCACTACATCATAACTGTTCCCATATTAAAACATTCACTACATCATGACTGTTCCCATCAGTATTATTAAAACATTCACTACATCATGACTGTTCCCATGTTAAAACATTCACTACATCATGACTGTTCCCATCAGTATTATTAAAACATTCACTACATCCTGACTGTTCCCATATTAAAACATTCACTACATCATGACTGTTCCCATATTAAAACATTCACTACATCATGACTGTTCCCATCAGTATTATTAAAACATTCACTACATCCTGACTGTTCCCATATTAAAACATTCACTACATCATGACTGTTCCCATATTAAAACATTCACTACATCATGACTGTTCCCATCAGTATTATTAAAACATTCACTACATCATGACTGTTCCCATATTAAAACATTCACTACATCATGACTGTTCCCATATTAAAACATTCACTACATCATGACTGTTCCCATATTAAAACATTCACTCATCATGACTGTTCCCATATTAAAACATTCACTACATCATGACTGTTCCCATATTAAAACATTCACCACATCATGACTGTTCCCATATTAAAACATTCACTACATCATGACTGTTCCCATATTAAAACATTCACTACATCATGACTGTTCCCATCAGTATTATTAAAACATTCACTACATCATGACTGTTCCCATATTAAAACATTCACTACATCATGACTGTTCCATCAGTATTATTAAAACATTCACTACATCATGACTGTTCCCATATTAAAACATTCACTACATCCTGACTGTTCCCATATTAAGACATTCACTACATCATGACTGTTCCCATCAGTATTATTAAAACATTCACTACATCCTGGCTGTTCCCATATTAAAACATTCACTACATCATGACTGTTCGCATATTAAAACATTCACTACATCCTGACTGTTCCCATATTAAAACATTCACTACATCCTGACTGTTCCCATATTAAAACATTCACTACATCATGACTGTTCCCATATTAAAACATTCACTACATCATGACTGTTCCCATCAGTATTATTAAAACATTCACTACATCATGACTGTTCCCATGTTAAAACATTCACTACATCATGACTGTTCCCATGTTAAAACATTCACTACATCATGACTGTTCCCATATTAAAACATTCACTACATCATGACTGTTCCCATATTAAAACATTCACTACATCATGACTGTTCCCATATTAAAACATTCACTACATCATGACTGTTCCCATATTAAAACATTCACTACATCCTGACTGTTCCCATATTAAAACATTCACTACATCATGACTGTTCCCATCAGTATTATTAAAACATTTACTACATCCTGGCTGTTCCCATATTAAAACATTCACTACATCATGACTGTTCCCATCAGTATTATTAAAACATTCACTACATCATGACTGTTCCCATATTAAAACATTCACTACATCATGACTGTTCCCATCAGTATTATTAAAACATTCACTACATCATGACTGTTCCCATAATAAAACATTCACTACATCATGACTGTTCCCATATTAAAACATTCACTACATCATGACTTCCCATCAGTATTATTAAAACATTCACTACATCATGACTGTTCCCATATTAAAACATTCACTACATCCTGACTGTTCACATATTAAAACATTCACTACATCATGACTGTTCCCATATTAAAACATTCACTACATCATGACTGTTACCATATTAAAACAATCACTACATCCTGACTGTTCCCATATTAAAACATTCACTACATCATGACTGTTCCCATATTAAAACATTCACTACATCATGACTGTTCCCATATTAAAACATTCACTACATCATGACTGTTCCCATATTAAAACATTCACTACATCATGACTGTTCCCATCAGTATTATTAAAACATTCACTACATCCTGACTGTTCCCATATTAAAACATTCACTACATCATGACTGTTCCCATATTAAAACATTCACTACATCATAACTGTTCCCATATTAAAACATTCACTACATCATGACTGTTCCCATCAGTATTATTAAAACATTCACTACATCATGACTGTTCCCATGTTAAAACATTCACTACATCATGACTGTTCCCATATTAAAACATTCACTACATCATGACTGTTCCCATATTAAAACATTCACTACATCATGACTGTTCCCATCAGTATTATTAAAACATTCACTACATCCTGGCTGTTACCATATTAAAACATTCACTACATCATGACTGTTCCCATATTAAAACATTCACTACATCCTGACTGTTCCCATATTAAAACATTCACTACATCCTGACTGTTCCCATATTAAAACATTCACTACATCCTGACTGTTCCCATATTAAAACATTCACTACATCATTACTGTTCCCATCAGTATTATTAAAACATTCACTACATCATGACTGTTCCCATCAGTATTATTAAAACATTCACTACATCATGACTGTTCCCATCAGTATTATTAAAACATTCACTACACCCTGACTGTTCCCATATTAAACCATTCACTACATCATGACTGTTCCCATCAGTATTATTAAAACATTCACTACATCATGACTGTTCCCATATTAAAACATTCACTACATCCTGACTGTTCCCATATTAAAACATTCACTACATCCTGACTGTTCCCATATTAAAACATTCACTACATCATGACTGTTCCCATATTAAAACATTCACTACATCATGACTGTTCCCATATTAAAACATTCACTACATCATGACTGTTCCCATATTAAAACATTCACTACATCCTGACTGTTCCCATATTAAAACATTCACTACATCATGACTGTTCCCATATTAAAACATTCACTACATCCTGACTGTTCCCATATTAAAACATTCACTACATCATGACTGTTCCCATATTAAAACATTCACTACATCATGACTGTTCCCATATTAAAACATTCACTACATCCTGACTGTTCCCATATTAAAACATTCACTACATCCTGACTGTTCCCATATTAAAACATTCACTACATCATGACTGTTCCCATATTAAAACATTCACTACATCATGACTGTTCCCATATTAAAACATTCACTACATCATGACTGTTCCCATCAGTATTATTAAAACATTCACTACATCATGACTGTTCCCATGTTAAAACATTCACTACATCATGACTGTTCCCATATTAAAACATTCACTACATCATGACTGTTCCCATCAGTATTATTAAAACATTCACTACATCCTGACTGTTCCCATATTAAAACATTCACTACATCATGACTGTTCCCATATTAAAACATTCACTACATCATGACTGTTCCCATCAGTATTATTAAAACATTCACTACATCCTGACTGTTCCCATATTAAAACATTCACTACATCATGACTGTTCCCATATTAAAACATTCACTACATCCTGACTGTTCCCATATTAAAACATTCACTACATCATGACTGTTCCCATATTAAAACATTCACTACATCATGACTGTTCCCATCAGTATTATTAAAACATTCACTACATCATGACTGTTCCCATATTAAAACATTCACTACATCATGACTGTTCCCATATTAAAACATTCACTACATCATGACTGTTCCCATATTAAAACATTCACTCATCATGACTGTTCCCATATTAAAACATTCACTACATCATGACTGTTCCCATATTAAAACATTCACCACATCATGACTGTTCCCATATTAAAACATTCACTACATCATGACTGTTCCCATATTAAAACATTCACTACATCATGACTGTTCCCATCAGTATTATTAAAACATTCACTACATCATGACTGTTCCCATATTAAAACATTCACTACATCATGACTGTTCCATCAGTATTATTAAAACATTCACTACATCATGACTGTTCCCATATTAAAACATTCACTACATCCTGACTGTTCCCATATTAAGACATTCACTACATCATGACTGTTCCCATCAGTATTATTAAAACATTCACTACATCCTGGCTGTTCCCATATTTAAACATTCACTACATCCTGACTGTTCCCATATTAAAACATTCACTACATCATGACTGTTCCCATATTAAAACATTCACTACATCATGACTGTTCCCATATTAAAACATTCACTACATCATGACTGTTCCCATCAGTATTATTAAAACATTCACTACATCATGACTGTTCCCATGTTAAAACATTCACTACATCATGACTGTTCCCATATTTAAACATTCACTACATCATGACTGTTCCCATATTAAAACATTCACTACATCCTGACTGTTCCCATATTAAAACATTCACTACATCCTGACTGTTCCCATATTAAAACATTCACTACATCCTGACTGTTCCCATATTAAAACACTCACAAATTCTGACTGTTCCCATATTAAAACATTCACTACATCATGACTGATCCCATCAGTATTATTAAAACATTCACTACATCATGACTGTTCCCATATTAAAACATTCACTACATCCTGACTGTTCCCATATTAAAACATTCACTACATCATGACTGTTCCCATATTAAAACATTCACTACATCATGACTGTTCCCATATTAAAACATTCACTACATCATGACTGTTCCCATATTAAAACATTCACTACATCATGACTGTTCCCATCAGTATTATTAAAACATTCACTACATCCTGGCTGTTCCCATATTAAAACATTCACTACATCATGACTGTTCCCATATTAAAACATTCACTATATCCTGACTGTTCCCATATTAAAACATTCACTACATCCTGACTGTTCCCATATTAAAACATTCACTACATCCTGACTGTTCCCACATTAAAACATTCACTACATCATGACTGTTCCCATATTAAAACATTCACTACATCATGACTGTTCCCATCAGTATTATTAAAACATTCACTACATCATGACTGTTCCCATCAGTATTATTAAAACATTCACTACATCATGACTGTTCCCATCAGTATTATTAAAACATTCACTACATCATGACTGTTCCCATCAGTATTATTAAAACATTCACTACACCCTGACTGTTACCATATTAAACCATTCACTACATCATGACTGTTCCCATCAGTATTATTAAAACATTCACTACATCATGACTGTTCCCATATTAAAACATTCACTACATCCTGACTGTTCCCATATTAAAACATTCACTACATCATGACTGTTCCCATATTAAAACATTCACTACATCCTGACTGTTCCCATATTAAAACATTCACTACATCCTGACTGTTCCCATATTAAAACATTCACTACATCATGACTGTTCCCATATTAAAACATTCACTACATCATGACTGTTCCCATATTAAAACATTCACTACATCATGACTGTTCCCATCAGTATTATTAAAACATTCACTACATCATGACTGTTCCCATGTTAAAACATTCACTACATCATGACTGTTCCCATATTAAAACATTCACTACATTATGACTGTTCCCATATTAAAACATTCACTACATCATGACTGTTCCCATCAGTATTATTAAAACATTCACTACATCCTGACTGTTCCCATATTAAAACATTCACTACATCATGACTGTTCCCATATTAAAACATTCACTACATCATGACTGTTCCCATCAGTATTATTAAAACATTCACTACATCCTGACTGTTCCCATATTAAAACATTCACTACATCATGACTGTTCCCATATTAAAACATTCACTACATCATGACTGTTCCCATCAGTATTATTAAAACATTCACTACATCATGACTGTTCCCATATTAAAACATTCACTACATCATGACTGTTCCCATATTAAAACATTCACTACATCATGACTGTTCCCATATTAAAACATTCACTCATCATGACTGTTCCCATATTAAAACATTCACTACATCATGACTGTTCCCATATTAAAACATTCACCACATCATGACTGTTCCCATATTAAAACATTCACTACATCATGACTGTTCCCATATTAAAACATTCACTACATCATGACTGTTCCCATCAGTATTATTAAAACATTCACTACATCATGACTGTTCCCATATTAAAACATTCACTACATCATGACTGTTCCATCAGTATTATTAAAACATTCACTACATCATGACTGTTCCCATATTAAAACATTCACTACATCCTGACTGTTCCCATATTAAGACATTCACTACATCATGACTGTTCCCATCAGTATTATTAAAACATTCACTACATCCTGGCTGTTCCCATATTAAAACATTCACTACATCATGACTGTTCGCATATTAAAACATTCACTACATCCTGACTGTTCCCATATTAAAACATTCACTACATCCTGACTGTTCCCATATTAAAACATTCACTACATCATGACTGTTCCCATATTAAAACATTCACTACATCATGACTGTTCCCATCAGTATTATTAAAACATTCACTACATCATGACTGTTCCCATGTTAAAACATTCACTACATCATGACTGTTCCCATGTTAAAACATTCACTACATCATGACTGTTCCCATATTAAAACATTCACTACATCATGACTGTTCCCATATTAAAACATTCACTACATCATGACTGTTCCCATATTAAAACATTCACTACATCATGACTGTTCCCATATTAAAACATTCACTACATCCTGACTGTTCCCATATTAAAACATTCACTACATCATGACTGTTCCCATCAGTATTATTAAAACATTTACTACATCCTGGCTGTTCCCATATTAAAACATTCACTACATCATGACTGTTCCCATCAGTATTATTAAAACATTCACTACATCATGACTGTTCCCATATTAAAACATTCACTACATCATGACTGTTCCCATCAGTATTATTAAAACATTCACTACATCATGACTGTTCCCATAATAAAACATTCACTACATCATGACTGTTCCCATATTAAAACATTCACTACATCATGACTTCCCATCAGTATTATTAAAACATTCACTACATCATGACTGTTCCCATATTAAAACATTCACTACATCCTGACTGTTCACATATTAAAACATTCACTACATCATGACTGTTCCCATATTAAAACATTCACTACATCATGACTGTTACCATATTAAAACAATCACTACATCCTGACTGTTCCCATATTAAAACATTCACTACATCATGACTGTTCCCATATTAAAACATTCACTACATCATGACTGTTCCCATATTAAAACATTCACTACATCATGACTGTTCCCATATTAAAACATTCACTACATCATGACTGTTCCCATCAGTATTATTAAAACATTCACTACATCCTGACTGTTCCCATATTAAAACATTCACTACATCATGACTGTTCCCATATTAAAACATTCACTACATCATAACTGTTCCCATATTAAAACATTCACTACATCATGACTGTTCCCATCAGTATTATTAAAACATTCACTACATCATGACTGTTCCCATGTTAAAACATTCACTACATCATGACTGTTCCCATATTAAAACATTCACTACATCATGACTGTTCCCATATTAAAACATTCACTACATCATGACTGTTCCCATCAGTATTATTAAAACATTCACTACATCCTGGCTGTTACCATATTAAAACATTCACTACATCATGACTGTTCCCATATTAAAACATTCACTACATCCTGACTGTTCCCATATTAAAACATTCACTACATCCTGACTGTTCCCATATTAAAACATTCACTACATCCTGACTGTTCCCATATTAAAACATTCACTACATCATTACTGTTCCCATCAGTATTATTAAAACATTCACTACATCATGACTGTTCCCATCAGTATTATTAAAACATTCACTACATCATGACTGTTCCCATCAGTATTATTAAAACATTCACTACACCCTGACTGTTCCCATATTAAACCATTCACTACATCATGACTGTTCCCATCAGTATTATTAAAACATTCACTACATCATGACTGTTCCCATATTAAAACATTCACTACATCCTGACTGTTCCCATATTAAAACATTCACTACATCCTGACTGTTCCCATATTAAAACATTCACTACATCATGACTGTTCCCATATTAAAACATTCACTACATCATGACTGTTCCCATATTAAAACATTCACTACATCATGACTGTTCCCATATTAAAACATTCACTACATCCTGACTGTTCCCATATTAAAACATTCACTACATCATGACTGTTCCCATATTAAAACATTCACTACATCCTGACTGTTCCCATATTAAAACATTCACTACATCATGACTGTTCCCATATTAAAACATTCACTACATCATGACTGTTCCCATATTAAAACATTCACTACATCCTGACTGTTCCCATATTAAAACATTCACTACATCCTGACTGTTCCCATATTAAAACATTCACTACATCATGACTGTTCCCATATTAAAACATTCACTACATCATGACTGTTCCCATATTAAAACATTCACTACATCATGACTGTTCCCATCAGTATTATTAAAACATTCACTACATCATGACTGTTCCCATGTTAAAACATTCACTACATCATGACTGTTCCCATATTAAAACATTCACTACATCATGACTGTTCCCATATTAAAACATTCACTACATCATGACTGTTCCCATCAGTATTATTAAAACATTCACTACATCCTGACTGTTCCCATATTAAAACATTCACTACATCATGACTGTTCCCATATTAAAACATTCACTACATCATGACTGTTCCCATCAGTATTATTAAAACATTCACTACATCCTGACTGTTCCCATATTAAAACATTCACTACATCATGACTGTTCCCATATTAAAACATTCACTACATCATGACTGTTCCCATCAGTATTATTAAAACATTCACTACATCATGACTGTTCCCATATTAAAACATTCACTACATCATGACTGTTCCCATATTAAAACATTCACTACATCATGACTGTTCCCATATTAAAACATTCACTCATCATGACTGTTCCCATATTAAAACATTCACTACATCATGACTGTTCCCATATTAAAACATTCACCACATCATGACTGTTCCCATATTAAAACATTCACTACATCATGACTGTTCCCATATTAAAACATTCACTACATCATGACTGTTCCCATCAGTATTATTAAAACATTCACTACATCATGACTGTTCCCATATTAAAACATTCACTACATCATGACTGTTCCATCAGTATTATTAAAACATTCACTACATCATGACTGTTCCCATATTAAAACATTCACTACATCCTGACTGTTCCCATATTAAGACATTCACTACATCATGACTGTTCCCATCAGTATTATTAAAACATTCACTACATCCTGGCTGTTCCCATATTTAAACATTCACTACATCCTGACTGTTCCCATATTAAAACATTCACTACATCATGACTGTTCCCATATTAAAACATTCACTACATCATGACTGTTCCCATATTAAAACATTCACTACATCATGACTGTTCCCATCAGTATTATTAAAACATTCACTACATCATGACTGTTCCCATGTTAAAACATTCACTACATCATGACTGTTCCCATATTTAAACATTCACTACATCATGACTGTTCCCATATTAAAACATTCACTACATCCTGACTGTTCCCATATTAAAACATTCACTACATCCTGACTGTTCCCATATTAAAACATTCACTACATCCTGACTGTTCCCATATTAAAACACTCACAAATTCTGACTGTTCCCATATTAAAACATTCACTACATCATGACTGATCCCATCAGTATTATTAAAACATTCACTACATCATGACTGTTCCCATATTAAAACATTCACTACATCCTGACTGTTCCCATATTAAAACATTCACTACATCATGACTGTTCCCATATTAAAACATTCACTACATCATGACTGTTCCCATATTAAAACATTCACTACATCATGACTGTTCCCATATTAAAACATTCACTACATCATGACTGTTCCCATCAGTATTATTAAAACATTCACTACATCCTGGCTGTTCCCATATTAAAACATTCACTACATCATGACTGTTCCCATATTAAAACATTCACTATATCCTGACTGTTCCCATATTAAAACATTCACTACATCCTGACTGTTCCCATATTAAAACATTCACTACATCCTGACTGTTCCCACATTAAAACATTCACTACATCATGACTGTTCCCATATTAAAACATTCACTACATCATGACTGTTCCCATCAGTATTATTAAAACATTCACTACATCATGACTGTTCCCATCAGTATTATTAAAACATTCACTACATCATGACTGTTCCCATCAGTATTATTAAAACATTCACTACATCATGACTGTTCCCATCAGTATTATTAAAACATTCACTACACCCTGAATGTTACCATATTAAACCATTCACTACATCATGACTGTTCCCATCAGTATTATTAAAACATTCACTACATCATGACTGTTCCCATATTAAAACATTCACTACATCCTGACTGTTCCCATATTAAAACATTCACTACATCATGACTGTTCCCATATTAAAACATTCACTACATCCTGACTGTTCCCATATTAAAACATTCACTACATCCTGACTGTTCCCATATTAAAACATTCACTACATCATGACTGTTCCCATATTAAAACATTCACTACATCATGACTGTTCCCATATTAAAACATTCACTACATCATGACTGTTCCCATCAGTATTATTAAAACATTCACTACATCATGACTGTTCCCATGTTAAAACATTCACTACATCATGACTGTTCCCATATTAAAACATTCACTACATTATGACTGTTCCCATATTAAAACATTCACTACATCATGACTGTTCCCATCAGTATTATTAAAACATTCACTACATCCTGACTGTTCCCATATTAAAACATTCACTACATCATGACTGTTCCCATATTAAAACATTCACTACATCATGACTGTTCCCATCAGTATTATTAAAACATTCACTACATCCTGACTGTTCCCATATTAAAACATTCACTACATCATGACTGTTCCCATATTAAAACATTCACTACATCATGACTGTTCCCATCAGTATTATTAAAACATTCACTACATCATGACTGTTCCCATATTAAAACATTCACTACATCATGACTGTTCCCATATTAAAACATTCACTACATCATGACTGTTCCCATATTAAAACATTCACTCATCATGACTGTTCCCATATTAAAACATTCACTACATCATGACTGTTCCCATATTAAAACATTCACCACATCATGACTGTTCCCATATTAAAACATTCACTACATCATGACTGTTCCCATATTAAAACATTCACTACATCATGACTGTTCCCATCAGTATTATTAAAACATTCACTACATCATGACTGTTCCCATATTAAAACATTCACTACATCATGACTGTTCCATCAGTATTATTAAAACATTCACTACATCATGACTGTTCCCATATTAAAACATTCACTACATCCTGACTGTTCCCATATTAAGACATTCACTACATCATGACTGTTCCCATCAGTATTATTAAAACATTCACTACATCCTGGCTGTTCCCATATTTAAACATTCACTACATCCTGACTGTTCCCATATTAAAACATTCACTACATCATGACTGTTCCCATATTAAAACATTCACTACATCATGACTGTTCCCATATTAAAACATTCACTACATCATGACTGTTCCCATCAGTATTATTAAAACATTCACTACATCATGACTGTTCCCATGTTAAAACATTCACTACATCATGACTGTTCCCATATTTAAACATTCACTACATCATGACTGTTCCCATATTAAAACATTCACTACATCCTGACTGTTCCCATATTAAAACATTCACTACATCCTGACTGTTCCCATATTAAAACATTCACTACATCCTGACTGTTCCCATATTAAAACACTCACAAATTCTGACTGTTCCCATATTAAAACATTCACTACATCATGACTGATCCCATCAGTATTATTAAAACATTCACTACATCATGACTGTTCCCATATTAAAACATTCACTACATCCTGACTGTTCCCATATTAAAACATTCACTACATCATGACTGTTCCCATATTAAAACATTCACTACATCATGACTGTTCCCATATTAAAACATTCACTACATCATGACTGTTCCCATATTAAAACATTCACTACATCATGACTGTTCCCATCAGTATTATTAAAACATTCACTACATCCTGGCTGTTCCCATATTAAAACATTCACTACATCATGACTGTTCCCATATTAAAACATTCACTATATTCTGACTGTTCCCATATTAAAACATTCACTACATCCTGACTGTTCCCATATTAAAACATTCACTACATCCTGACTGTTCCCACATTAAAACATTCACTACATCATGATTTTTCCCATATTAAAACATTCACTACATCATGACTGTTCCCATCAGTATTATTAAAACATTCACTACATCATGACTGTTCCCATCAGTATTATTAAAACATTCACTACATCATGACTGTTCCCATCAGTATTATTAAAACATTCACTACATCATGACTGTTCCCATCAGTATTATTAAAACATTCACTACACCCTGACTGTTACCATATTAAACCATTCACTACATCATGACTGTTCCCATCAGTATTATTAAAACATTCACTACATCATGACTGTTCCCATATTAAAACATTCACTACATCCTGACTGTTCCCATATTAAAACATTCACTACATCCTGACTGTTCCCATATTAAAACATTCACTACATCATGACTGTTCCCATATTAAAACATTCACTACATCATGACTGTTCCCATATTAAAACATTCACTACATCATGACTGTTCCCATATTAAAACATTCACTACATCCTGACTGTTCCCATATTAAAACATTCACTACATCATGACTGTTCCCATATTAAACCATTCACTACATCATGACTGTTCCCATCAGTATTATTAAAACATTCACTACATCATGACTGTTCCCATATTAAAACATTCACTACATCCTGAATGTTCCCATATTAAAACATTCACTACATCCTGACTGTTCCCATATTAAAACATTCACTACATCATGACTGTTCCCATATTAAAACATTCACTACATCATGACTGTTCCCATATTAAAACATTCACTACATCATGACTGTTCCCATATTAAAACATTCACTACATCCTGACTGTTCCCATATTAAAACATTCACTACATCATGACTGTTCCCATATTAAAACATTCACTACATCATGACTGTTCCCATCAGTATTATTAAAACATTCACTACATCATGACTGTTCCCATGTTAAAACATTCACTACATCATGACTGTTCCCATATTAAAACATTCACTACATCATGACTATTCCCATATTAAAACATTCACTACATCATGACTGTTCCCATATTAAAACATTCACTACATCATGACTGTTCCCATATTAAAACATTCACTACATCATGACTGTTCCCATCAGTATTATTAAAACATTGACTACATCCTGACTGTTCCCATATTAAAACATTCACTACATCATGACTGTTCCCATATTAAAACATTCAATACATCATGACTGTTCCCATCAGTATTATTAAAACATTCACTACATCATGACTGTTCCCATATTAAAACATTCACTACATCATGACTGTTCCCATATTAAAACATTCACTACATCCTGACTGTTCCCATATTAAAACATTCACTACATCATGACTGTTCCCATATTAAACCATTCACTACATCATGACTGTTCCCATCAGTATTATTAAAACATTCACTACATCATGACTGTTCCCATATTAAAACATTCACTACATCCTGAATGTTCCCATATTAAAACATTCACTACATCCTGACTGTTCCCATATTAAAACATTCACTACATCATGACTGTTCCCATATTAAAACATTCACTACATCATGACTGTTCCCATATTAAAACATTCACTACATCATGACTGTTCCCATATTAAAACATTCACTACATCCTGACTGTTCCCATATTAAAACATTCACTACATCATGACTGTTCCCATATTAAAACATTCACTACATCATGACTGTTCCCATCAGTATTATTAAAACATTCACTACATCATGACTGTTCCCATGTTAAAACATTCACTACATCATGACTGTTCCCATATTAAAACATTCACTACATCATGACTGTTCCCATATTAAAACATTCACTACATCATGACTGTTCCCATATTAAAACATTCACTACATCATGACTGTTCCCATATTAAAACATTCACTACATCATGACTGTTCCCATCAGTATTATTAAAACATTGACTACATCCTGACTGTTCCCATATTAAAACATTCACTACATCATGACTGTTCCCATATTAAAACATTCAATACATCATGACTGTTCCCATCAGTATTATTAAAACATTCACTACATCATGACTGTTCCCATATTAAAACATTCACTACATCATGACTGTTCCCATATTAAAACATTCACTACATCCTGACTGTTCCCATATTAAAACATTAACTACATCCTGACTGTTCCCATATTAAAACATTCACTACATCATGACTGTTCCCATATTAAAACATTCACTACATCATGACTGTTCCCATCAGTATTATTAAAACATTCACTACATCATGACTGTTCCCATGTTAAAACATTCACTACATCATGACTGTTCCCATGTTAAAACATTCACTACATCATGACTGTTCCCATATTAAAACATTCACTACATCATGACTGTTCCCATCAGTATTATTAAAACATTCACTACATCATGACTGTTCCCATATTAAAACATTCACTACATCATGACTGTTCCCATCTTAAAACATTCACTACATCATGACTGTTCCCATATTAAAACATTCACTACATCATGACTGTTCCCATATTAAAACATTCACTACATCATGACTGTTCCCATATTAAAACATTCACTACATCATGACTGTTCCCATATTAAAACATTCACTACATCCTGACTGTTCCCATATTAAAACATTCACTACATCATGACTGTTCCCATCAGTATTATTAAAACATTCACTACATCCTGGCTGTTCCCATATTAAAACATTCACTACATCCTGACTGTTCCCATATTAAAACATTCACTACATCATGACTGTTCCCATATTAAAACATTCACTACATCCTGACTGTTCCCATATTAAAACACTCACAAATCCTGACTGTTCCCATATTAAAACATTCACTACATCATGACTGTTCCCATCAGTATTATTAAAACATTCACTACATCATGACTGTTCCCATATTAAAACATGCACTACATCATGACTGTTCCCATATTAAAACATTCACTACATCATGACTTCCCATCAGTATTATTAAAACATTCACTACATCATGACTGTTCCCATATTAAAACATTCACTACATCCTGACTGTTCACATATTAAAACATTCACTACATCATGACTGTTCCCATATTAAAACATTCACTACATCATGACTGTTCCCATATTAAAACATTCACTACATCATGACTGTTACCATATTAAAACAATCACTACATCCTGACTGTTCCCATATTAAAACATTCACTACATCATGACTGTTCCCATATTAAAACATTCACTACATCATGACTGTTCCCATATTAAAACATTCACTACATCATGACTGTTCCCATATTAAAACATTCACTACATCATGACTGTTCCCATATTAAAACATTCACTACATCATGACTGTTCCCATATTAAAACATTCACTACATCCTGACTGTTCCCATATTAAAACATTCACTACATCCTGACTGTTCCCATATTAAAACATTCACTACATCCTGACTGTTCCCATATTAAAACACTCACAAATTCTGACTGTTCCCATATTAAAACATTCACTACATCATGACTGTTCCCATCAGTATTATTAAAACATTCACTACATCATGACTGTTCCCATATTAAAACATTCACTACATCATGACTGTTCCCATATTAAAACATTCACTACATCATGACTGTTCCCATCAGTATTATTAAAACATTCACTACATCATGACTGTTCCCATATTAAAACATTCACTACATCCTGACTGTTCCCATATTAAAACATTCACTACATCATGACTGTTCCCATATTAAAACATTCACTACATCATGACTGTTCCCATATTAAAACATTCACTACATCATGACTGTTCCCATATTAAAACATTCACTACATCATGACTGTTCCCATCAGTATTATTAAAACATTCACTACATCCTGGCTGTTCCCATATTAAAACATTCACTACATCATGACTGTTCCCATATTAAAACATTCACTACATCCTGACTGTTCCCATATTAAAACATTCACTACATCCTGACTGTTCCCATATTAAAACATTCACTACATCCTGACTGTTCCCATATTAAAACATTCACTACATCATTACTGTTCCCATCAGTATTATTAAAACATTCACTACATCATGACTGTTCCCATCAGTATTATTAAAACATTCACTACATCATGACTGTTCCCATCAGTATTATTAAAACGTTCACTACATCATGACTGTTCCCATCAGTATTATTAAAACATTCACTACACCCTGACTGTTACCATATTAAACCATTCACTACATCATGACTGTTCCCATCAGTATTATTAAAACATTCACTACATCATGACTGTTCCCATATTAAAACATTCACTACATCCTGACTGTTCCCATATTAAAACATTCACTACATCCTGACTGTTCCCATATTAAAACATTAACTACATCATGACTGTTCCCATATTAAAACATTCACTACATCATGACTGTTCCCATATTAAAACATTCACTACATCATGACTGTTCCCATATTAAAACATTCACTACATCCTGACTGTTCCCATATTAAAACATTCACTACATCATGACTGTTCCCATATTAAACCATTCACTACATCATGACTGTTCCCATCAGTATTATTAAAACATTCACTACATCATGACTGTTCCCATATTAAAACATTCACTACATCATGACTGTTCCCATATTAAAACATTCACTACATCATGACTGTTCCCATATTAAAACATTCACTACATCCTGACTGTTCCCATATTAAAACATTCACTACATCATGACTGTTCCCATATTAAAACATTCACTACATCATGACTGTTCCCATCAGTATTATTAAAACATTCACTACATCATGACTGTTCCCATGTTAAAACATTCACTACATCATGACTGTTCCCATATTAAAACATTCACTACATCATGACTGTTCCCATATTAAAACATTCACTACATCATGACTGTTCCCATATTAAAACATTCACTACATCATGACTGTTCCCATATTAAAACATTCACTACATCATGACTGTTCCCATCCGTATTATTAAAACATTGACTACATCCTGACTGTTCCCATATTAAAACATTCACTACATCATGACTGTTCCCATATTAAAACATTCACTACATCATGACTGTTCCCATCAGTATTATTAAAACATTCACTACATCATGACTGTTCCCATATTAAAACATTCACTACATCATGACTGTTCCCATATTAAAACATTCACTACATCTTGACTGTTCCCATATTAAAACATTCACTACATCCTGACTGTTCCCATATTAAAACATTCACTACATCATGACTGTTCCCATATTAAAACATTCACTACATCATGACTGTTCCCATCAGTATTATTAAAACATTCACTACATCATGACTGTTCCCATGTTAAAACATTCACTACATCATGACTGTTCCCATGTTAAAACATTCACTACATCATGACTGTTCCCATATTAAAACATTCACTACATCATGACTGTTCCCATCAGTATTATTAAAACATTCACTACATCATGACTGTTCCCATATTAAAACATTCACTACATCATGACTGTTCCCATCTTAAAACATTCACTACATCATGACTGTTCCCATATTAAAACATTCACTACATCATGACTGTTCCCATATTAAAACATTCACTACATCATGACTGTTCCCATATTAAAACATTCACTACATCATGACTGTTCCCATATTAAAACATTCACTACATCCTGACTGTTCCCATATTAAAACATTCACTACATCATGACTGTTCCCATCAGTATTATTAAAACATTCACTACATCCTGGCTGTTCCCATATTAAAACATTCACTACATCCTGACTGTTCCCATATTAAAACATTCACTACATCATGACTGTTCCCATATTAAAACATTCACTACATCCTGACTGTTCCCATATTAAAACATTCACTACATCCTGACTGTTCCCATATTAAAACACTCACAAATCCTGACTGTTCCCATATTAAAACATTCACTACATCATGACTGTTCCCATCAGTATTATTAAAACATTCACTACATCATGACTGTTCCCATATTAAAACATTCACTACATCATGACTGTTCCCATATTAAAACATTCACTACATCATGACTGTTCCCATATTAAAACATTCACTACATCATGACTGTTCCCATATTAAACCATTCACTACATCATGACTGTTCCCATCAGTATTATTAAAACATTCACTACATCATGACTGTTCCCATATTAAAACATTCACTACATCATGACTGTTCCCATATTAAAACATTCACTACATCATGACTGTTCCCATATTAAAACATTCACTACATCCTGACTGTTCCCATATTAAAACATTCACTACATCATGACTGTTCCCATATTAAAACATTCACTACATCATGACTGTTCCCATCAGTATTATTAAAACATTCACTACATCATGACTGTTCCCATGTTAAAACATTCACTACATCATGACTGTTCCCATATTAAAACATTCACTACATCATGACTGTTCCCATATTAAAACATTCACTACATCATGACTGTTCCCATATTAAAACATTCACTACATCATGACTGTTCCCATCAGTATTATTAAAACATTCACTACATCATGACTGTTCCCATGTTAAAACATTCACTACATCATGACTGTTCCCATATTAAAACATTCACTACATCATGACTGTTCCCATATTAAAACATTCACTACATCATGACTGTTCCCATATTAAAACATTCACTACATCATGACTGTTCCCATATTAAAACATTCACTACATCATGACTGTTCCCATCAGTATTATTAAAACATTGACTACATCCTGACTGTTCCCATATTAAAACATTCACTACATCATGACTTTTCCCATATTAAAACATTCACTACATCATGACTGTTCCCATCAGTATTATTAAAACATTCACTACATCATGACTGTTCCCATATTAAAACATTCACTACATCATGACTGTTCCCATATTAAAACATTCACTACATCCTGACTGTTCCCATATTAAAACATTCACTACATCCTGACTGATCCCATATTAAAACATTCACTACATCATGACTGTTCCCATATTAAAACATTCACTACATCATGACTGTTCCCATCAGTATTATTAAAACATTCACTACATCATGACTGTTCCCATGTTAAAACATTCACTACATCATGACTGTTCCCATGTTAAAACATTCACTACATCATGACTGTTCCCATATTAAAACATTCACTACATCATGACTGTTCCCATATTAAAACATTCACTACATCATGACTGTTCCCATATTAAAACATTCACTACATCCTGACTGTTCCCATATTAAAACATTCACTACATCCTGACTGTTCCCATATTAAAACATTCACTACATCATGACTGTTCCCATATTAAAACATTCACTACATCATGACTGTTCCCATCAGTATTATTAAAACATTCACTACATCATGACTGTTCCCATGTTAAAACATTCACTACATCATGACTGTTCCCATGTTAAAACATTCACTACATCATGACTGTTCCCATATTAAAACATTCACTACATCATGACTGTTCCCATATTAAAACATTCACTACATCATGACTGTTCCCATATTAAAACATTCACTACATCCTGACTGTTCCCATATTAAAACATTCACTACATCATGACTGTTCCCATCAGTATTATTAAAACATTCACTACATCCTGGCTGTTCCCATATTAAAACATTCACTACATCCTGACTGTTCCCATATTAAAACATTCACTACATCATGACTGTTCCCATATTAAAACATTCACTACATCCTGACTGTTCCCATATTAAAACATTCACTACATCATGACTGTTCCCATATTAAAACATTCACTACATCATGACTGTTCCCATCAGTATTATTAAAACATTCACTACATCATGAATGTTCCCATAATAAAACATTCACTACATCATGACTGTTCCCATATTAAAACATTCACTACATCATGACTTCCCATCAGTATTATTAAAACATTCACTACATCATGACTGTTCCCATATTAAAACATTCACTACATCCTGACTGTTCACATATTAAAACATTCACTACATCATGACTGTTCCCATATTAAAACATTCACTACATCATGACTGTTACCATATTAAAACAATCACTACATCCTGACTGTTCCCATATTAAAACATTCACTACATCATGACTGTTCCCATATTAAAACATTCACTACATCATGACTGTTCCCATATTAAAACATTCACTACATCATGACTGTTCCCATATTAAAACATTCACTACATCATGACTGTTCCCATCAGTATTATTAAAACATTCACTACATCCTGACTGTTCCCATATTAAAACATTCACTACATCATGACTGTTCCCATATTAAAACATTCACTACATCATAACTGTTCCCATATTAAAACATTCACTACATCATGACTGTTCCCATCAGTATTATTAAAACATTCACTACATCATGACTGTTCCCATGTTAAAACATTCACTACATCATGACTGTTCCCATATTAAAACATTCACTACATCATGACTGTTCCCATATTAAAACATTCACTACATCATGACTGTTCCCATATTAAAACATTCACTACATCCTGACTGTTCCCATATTAAAACATTCACTACATCATTACTGTTCCCATCAGTATTATTAAAACATTCACTACATCATGACTGTTCCCATCAGTATTATTAAAACATTCACTACATCATGACTGTTCCCATCAGTATTATTAAAACATTCACTACACCCTGACTGTTCCCATATTAAACCATTCACTACATCATGACTGTTCCCATCAGTATTATTAAAACATTCACTACATCATGACTGTTCCCATATTAAAACATTCACTACATCCTGACTGTTCCCATATTAAAACATTCACTACATCCTGACTGTTCCCATATTAAAACATTCACTACATCATGACTGTTCCCATATTAAAACATTCACTACATCATGACTGTTCCCATATTAAAACATTCACTACATCATGACTGTTCCCATATTAAAACATTCACTACATCATGACTGTTCCCATATTAAAACATTCACTACATCATAACTGTTCCCATATTAAAACATTCACTACATCATGACTGTTCCCATCAGTATTATTAAAACATTCACTACATCATGACTGTTCCCATGTTAAAACATTCACTACATCATGACTGTTCCCATATTAAAACATTCACTACATCATGACTGTTCCCATATTAAAACATTCACTACATCATGACTGTTCCCATATTAAAACATTCACTACATCCTGACTGTTCCCATATTAAAACATTCACTACATCATTACTGTTCCCATCAGTATTATTAAAACATTCACTACATCATGACTGTTCCCATCAGTATTATTAAAACATTCACTACATCATGACTGTTCCCATCAGTATTATTAAAACATTCACTACACCCTGACTGTTCCCATATTAAACCATTCACTACATCATGACTGTTCCCATCAGTATTATTAAAACATTCACTACATCATGACTGTTCCCATATTAAAACATTCACTACATCCTGACTGTTCCCATATTAAAACATTCACTACATCCTGACTGTTCCCATATTAAAACATTCACTACATCATGACTGTTCCCATATTAAAACATTCACTACATCATGACTGTTCCCATATTAAAACATTCACTACATCATGACTGTTCCCATATTAAAACATTCACTACATCCTGACTGTTCCCATATTAAAACATTCACTACATCCTGACTGTTCCCATATTAAAACATTCACTACATCATGACTGTTCCCATATTAAAACATTCACTACATCATGACTGTTCCCATCAGTATTATTAAAACATTCACTACATCCTGACTGTTCCCATATTAAAACATTCACTACATCATGACTGTTCCCATATTAAAACATTCACTACATCATGACTGTTCCCATCAGTATTATTAAAACATTCACTACATCCTGACTGTTCCCATATTAAAACATTCACTACATCATGACTGTTCCCATATTAAAACATTCACTACATCATGACTGTTCCCATCAGTATTATTAAAACATTCACTACATCATGACTGTTCCCATGTTAAAACATTCACTACATCATGACTGTTCCCATATTAAAACATTCACTACATCATGACTGTTCCCATATTAAAACATTCACTACATCATGACTGTTCCCATATTAAAACATTCACTACATCATGACTGTTCCCATATTAAAACATTCACCACATCATGACTGTTCCCATATTAAAACATTCACTACATCATGACTGTTCCCATATTAAAACATTCACTACATCATGACTGTTCCCATCAGTATTATTAAAACATTCAATACATCATGACTGTTCCCATATTAAAACATTCACTACATCATGACTGTTCCATTAGTATTATTAAAACATTCACTACATCATGACTGTTCCCATATTAAAACATTCACTACATCCTGACTGTTCCCATATTAAGACATTCACTACATCATGACTGTTCCCATCAGTATTATTAAAACATTCACTACATCCTGGCTGTTCCCATATTTAAACATTCACTACATCCTGACTGTTCCCATATTAAAACATTCACTACATCATGACTGTTCCCATATTAAAACATTCACTACATCATGACTGTTCCCATATTAAAACATTCACTACATCATGACTGTTCCCATCAGTATTATTAAAACATTCACTACATCATGACTGTTCCCATGTTAAAACATTCACTACATCATGACTGTTCCCATATTAAAACATTCACTACATCATGACTGTTCCCATCAGTATTATTAAAACATTCACTACATCATGACTGTTCCCATATTAAAACATTCACTACATCATGACTGTTCCCATATTAAAACATTCACTACATCATGACTGTTCCCATATTAAAACATTCACTACATCATGACTGTTCCCATATTAAAACATTCACTACATCCTGACTGTTCCCATATTAAAACATTCACTACATCATGACTGTTCCCATCAGTATTATTAAAACATTCACTACATCCTGGCTGTTCTGATATTAAAACATTCACTACATCATGACTGTTCCCATATTAAAACATTCACTACATCATGACTGTTCCCATCAGTATTATTAAAACATTCACTACATCATGACTGTTCCCATGTTAAAACATTCACTACATCATGACTGTTCCCATATTAAAACATTCACTACATCATGACTGTTCCCATATTAAAACATTCACTACATCATGACTGTTCCCATCAGTATTATTAAAACATTCACTACATCCTGACTGTTCCCATATTAAAACATTCACTACATCATGACTGTTCCCATATTAAAACATTCACTACATCATGACTGTTCCCATCAGTATTATTAAAACATTCAATACATCATGACTGTTCCCATATTAAAACATTCAATTACATCATGACTGTTCCCATATTAAAACATTCACTACATCATGACTGTTCCCATATTAAAACATTCACTACATCATGACTGTTCCCATATTAAAACATTCACTACATCTTGACTGTTCCCATATTAAAACATTCACTACATCATGACTGTTCCCATATTAAAACATTCACTACATCATGACTGTTCCCATCAGTATTATTAAAACATTCACTACATCATGACTGTTCCCATATTAAAACATTCACTACATCATGACTGTTCCCATCAGTATTATTAAAACATTCACTACATCATGACTGTTCCCATATTAAAACATTCACTACATCATGACTGTTCCCATATTAAAACATTCACTACATCATGACTGTTCCCATCAGTATTATTAAAACATTCACTACATCATGACTGTTCCCATATTAAAACATTCACTACATCCTGACTGTTCCCATATTAAAACATTCACTACATCATGACTGTTCCCATATTAAAACATTCACTACATCATGACTGTTCCCATATTAAAACATTCACTACATCATGACTGTTCCCATATTAAAACATTCACTACATCATGACTGTTCCCATATTAAAACATTCACTACATCATGACTGTTCCCATATTAAAACATTCACTACATCCTGACTGTTCCCATATTAAAACATTCTCTACATCATGACTGTTCCCATCAGTATTATTAAAACATTCACTACATCCTGGCTGTTCCCATATTAAAACATTCACTACATCCTGACTGTTCCCATATTAAAACATTCACTACATCATGACTGTTCCCATATTAAAACATTCACTACATCATGACTGTTCCCATCAGTATTATTAAAACATTCACTACATCATGACTGTTCCCATGTTAAAACATTCACTACATCATGACTGTTCCCATATTAAAACATTCACTACATCATGACTGTTCCCATATTAAAACATTCACTACATCATGACTGTTCCCATCAGTATTATTAAAACATTCACTACATCCTGACTGTTCCCATATTAAAACATTCACTACATCATGACTGTTCCCATATTAAAACATTCACTACATCATGACTGTTCCCATATTAAAACATTCACTACATCATGACTGTTCCCATATTAAAACATTCACTACATCTTGACTGTTCCCATATTAAAACATTCACTACATCATGACTGTTCCCATATTAAAACATTCACTACATCATGACTGTTCCCATCAGTATTATTAAAACATTAACTACATCATGACTGTTCCCATATTAAAACATTCACTACATCATGACTGTTCCCATCAGTATTATTAAAACATTCACTACATCATGAGTGTTCCCATATTAAAACATTCACTACATCATGACTGTTCCCATATTAAAACATTCACTACATCATGACTGTTCCCATCAGTATTATTAAAACATTCACTACATCATGACTGTTCCCATATTAAAACATTCACTACATCCTGACTGTTCCCATATTAAAACATTCACTACATCATGACTGTTCCCATATTAAAACATTCACTACATCATGACTGTTCCCATATTAAAACATTCACTACATCATGACTGTTCCCATATTAAAACATTCACTACATCATGACTGTTCCCATCAGTATTATTAAAACATTCACTACATCCTGGCTGTTCCCATATTAAAACATTCACTACATCATGACTGTTCCCATATTAAAACATTCACTACATCCTGACTGTTCCCATATTAAAACATTCACTACACCCTGACTGTTCCCATATTAAAACATTCACTACATCCTGACTGTTCCCATATTAAAACATTCACTATATCCTGACTGTTCCCATATTAAAACATTCACTACATCATTACTGTTCCCATCAGTATTATTAAAACATTCACTACATCATGACTGTTCCCATCAGTATTATTAAAACATTCACTACATCATGACTGTTCCCATCAGTATTATTAAAACATTCACTACATCATGACTGTTCCCATCAGTATTATTAAAACATTCACTACACCCTGACTGTTACCATATTAAACCATTCACTACATCATGACTGTTCCCATCAGTATTATTAAAACATTCACTACATCATGACTGTTCCCATATTAAAACATTCACTACATCATGACTGTTCCCATCAGTATTATTAAAACATTCACTACATCATGACTGTTCCCATATTAAAACATTCACTACATCATGACTGTTCCCATATTAAAACATTCACTACATCATGACTGTTCCCATCAGTATTATTAAAACATTCACTACATCATGACTGTTCCCATATTAAAACATTCACTACATCCTGACTGTTCCCATATTAAAACATTCACTACATCATGACTGTTCCCATATTAAAACATTCACTACATCATGACTGTTCCCATATTAAAACATTCACTACATCATGACTGTTCCCATATTAAAACATTCACTACATCATGACTGTTCCCATCAGTATTATTAAAACATTCACTACATCCTGGCTGTTCCCATATTAAAACATTCACTACATCATGACTGTTCCCATATTAAAACATTCACTACATCCTGACTGTTCCCATATTAAAACATTCACTACATCATGACTGTTCCCATCTTAAAACATTCACTACATCATGACTGTTCCCATATTAAAACATTCACTACATCATGACTGTTCCCATATTAAAACATTCACTACATCATGACTGTTCCCATATTAAAACATTCACTACATCATGACTGTTCCCATATTAAAACATTCACTACATCCTGACTGTTCCCATATTAAAACATTCTCTACATCATGACTGTTCCCATCAGTATTATTAAAACATTCACTACATCCTGGCTGTTCCCATATTAAAACATTCACTACATCCTGACTGTTCCCATATTAAAACATTCACTACATCATGACTGTTCCCATATTAAAACATTCACTACATCATGACTGTTCCCATCAGTATTATTAAAACATTCACTACATCATGACTGTTCCCATGTTAAAACATTCACTACATCATGACTGTTCCCATATTAAAACATTCACTACATCATGACTGTTCCCATATTAAAACATTCACTACATCATGACTGTTCCCATCAGTATTATTAAAACATTCACTACATCCTGACTGTTCCCATATTAAAACATTCACTACATCATGACTGTTCCCATATTAAAACATTCACTACATCATGACTGTTCCCATATTAAAACATTCACTACATCATGACTGTTCCCATATTAAAACATTCACTACATCTTGACTGTTCCCATATTAAAACATTCACTACATCATGACTGTTCCCATATTAAAACATTCACTACATCATGACTGTTCCCATCAGTATTATTAAAACATTAACTACATCATGACTGTTCCCATATTAAAACATTCACTACATCATGACTGTTCCCATCAGTATTATTAAAACATTCACTACATCATGAGTGTTCCCATATTAAAACATTCACTACATCATGACTGTTCCCATATTAAAACATTCACTACATCATGACTGTTCCCATCAGTATTATTAAAACATTCACTACATCATGACTGTTCCCATATTAAAACATTCACTACATCCTGACTGTTCCCATATTAAAACATTCACTACATCATGACTGTTCCCATATTAAAACATTCACTACATCATGACTGTTCCCATATTAAAACATTCACTACATCATGACTGTTCCCATATTAAAACATTCACTACATCATGACTGTTCCCATCAGTATTATTAAAACATTCACTACATCCTGGCTGTTCCCATATTAAAACATTCACTACATCATGACTGTTCCCATATTAAAACATTCACTACATCCTGACTGTTCCCATATTAAAACATTCACTACACCCTGACTGTTCCCATATTAAAACATTCACTACATCCTGACTGTTCCCATATTAAAACATTCACTATATCCTGACTGTTCCCATATTAAAACATTCACTACATCATTACTGTTCCCATCAGTATTATTAAAACATTCACTACATCATGACTGTTCCCATCAGTATTATTAAAACATTCACTACATCATGACTGTTCCCATCAGTATTATTAAAACATTCACTACATCATGACTGTTCCCATCAGTATTATTAAAACATTCACTACACCCTGACTGTTACCATATTAAACCATTCACTACATCATGACTGTTCCCATCAGTATTATTAAAACATTCACTACATCATGACTGTTCCCATATTAAAACATTCACTACATCCTGACTGTTCCCATATTAAAACATTCACTACATCCTGACTGTTCCCATATTAAAACATTCACTACATCATGACTGTTCCCATCAGTATTATTAAAACATTCACTACATCCTGACTGTTCCCATATTAAAACATTCACTACATCATGACTGTTCCCATATTAAAACATTCACTACATCATGACTGTTCCCATCAGTATTATTAAAACATTCACTACATCATGACTGTTCCCATGTTAAAACATTCACTACATCATGACTGTTCCCATATTAAAACATTCACTACATCATGACTGTTCCCATATTAAAACATTCACTACATCATGACTGTTCCCATCAGTATTATTAAAACATTCACTACATCCTGACTGTTCCCATATTAAAACATTCACTACATCATGACTGTTCCCATATTAAAACATTCACTACATCATGACTGTTCCCATCAGTATTATTAAAACATTCAATACATCATGACTGTTCCCATATTAAAACATTCAATTACATCATGACTGTTCCCATATTAAAACATTCACTACATCATGACTGTTCCCATATTAAAACATTCACTACATCATGACTGTTCCCATATTAAAACATTCACTACATCTTGACTGTTCCCATATTAAAACATTCACTACATCATGACTGTTCCCATATTAAAACATTCACTACATCATGACTGTTCCCATCAGTATTATTAAAACATTCACTACATCATGACTGTTCCCATATTAAAACATTCACTACATCATGACTGTTCCCATCAGTATTATTAAAACATTCACTACATCATGACTGTTCCGATATTAAAACATTCACTACATCATGACTGTTCCCATATTAAAACATTCACTACATCATGACTGTTCCCATCAGTATTATTAAAACATTCACTACATCATGACTGTTCCCATATTAAAACATTCACTACATCCTGACTGTTCCCATATTAAAACATTCACTACATCATGACTGTTCCCATATTAAAACATTCACTACATCATGACTGTTCCCATATTAAAACATTCACTACATCATGACTGTTCCCATATTAAAACATTCACTACATCATGACTGTTCCCATCAGTATTATTAAAACATTCACTACATCCTGGCTGTTCCCATATTAAAACATTCACTACATCATGACTGTTCCCATATTAAAACATTCACTACATCCTGACTGTTCCCATATTAAAACATTCACTACATCATGACTGTTCCCATCTTAAAACATTCACTACATCATGACTGTTCCCATATTAAAACATTCACTACATCATGACTGTTCCCATATTAAAACATTCACTACATCATGACTGTTCCCATATTAAAACATTCACTACATCATGACTGTTCCCATATTAAAACATTCACTACATCCTGACTGTTCCCATATTAAAACATTCACTACATCATGACTGTTCCCATCAGTATTATTAAAACATTCACTACATCCTGGCTGTTCCCATATTAAAACATTCACTACATCCTGACTGTTCCCATATTAAAACATTCACTACATCATGACTGTTCCAATATTAAAACATTCACTACATCATGACTGTTCCCATCAGTATTATTAAAACATTCACTACATCATGACTGTTCCCATGTTAAAACATTCACTACATCATGACTGTTCCCATATTAAAACATTCACTACATCATGACTGTTCCCATATTAAAACATTCACTACATCATGACTGTTCCCATCAGTATTATTAAAACATTCACTACATCCTGACTGTTCCCATATTAAAACATTCACTACATCATGACTGTTCCCATATTAAAACATTCACTACATCATGACTGTTCCCATATTAAAACATTCACTACATCATGACTGTTCCCATATTAAAACATTCACTACATCTTGACTGTTCCCATATTAAAACATTCACTACATCATGACTGTTCCCATATTAAAACATTCACTACATCATGACTGTTCCCATCAGTATTATTAAAACATTCACTACATCATGACTGTTCCCATATTAAAACATTCACTACATCATGACTGTTCCCATCAGTATTATTAAAACATTCACTACATCATGACTGTTCCCATATTAAAACATTCACTACATCATGACTGTTCCCATATTAAAACATTCACTACATCATGACTGTTCCCATCAGTATTATTAAAACATTCACTACATCATGACTGTTCCCATATTAAAACATTCACTACATCCTGACTGTTCCCATATTAAAACATTCACTACATCATGACTGTTCCCATATTAAAACATTCACTACATCATGACTGTTCCCATATTAAAACATTCACTACATCATGACTGTTCCCATATTAAAACATTCACTACATCATGACTGTTCCCATCAGTATTATTAAAACATTCACTACATCCTGGCTGTTCCCATATTAAAACATTCACTACATCATGACTGTTCCCATATTAAAACATTCACTACATCCTGACTGTTCCCATATTAAAACATTCACTACACCCTGACTGTTCCCATATTAAAACATTCACTACATCCTGACTGTTCCCATATTAAAACATTCACTACATCCTGACTGTTCCCATATTAAAACATTCACTACATCCTGACTGTTCCCATATTAAAACATTCACTACATCCTGACTGTTCCCATATTAAAACATTCACTACATCATTACTGTTCCCATCAGTATTATTAAAACATTCACTACATCATGACTGTTCCCATCAGTATTATTAAAACATTCACTACATCATGACTGTTCCCATCAGTATTATTAAAACATTCACTACATCATGACTGTTCCCATATTAAAACATTCACTACATCCTGACTGTTCCCATATTAAAACATTCACTACATCCTGACTGTTCCCATATTAAAACATTCACTACATCATGACTGTTCCCATATTAAAACATTCACTACATCATGACTGTTCCCATATTAAAACATTCACTACATCATGACTGTTCCCATATTAAAACATTCACTACATCATGACTGTTCCCATATTAAAACATTCACTACATCATGACTGTTCCCATATTAAAACATTCACTACATCCTGACTGTTCCCATATTAAAACATTCACTACATCATGACTGTTCCCATCAGTATTATTAAAACATTCACTACATCCTGGCTGTTCCCATATTAAAACATTCACTACATCCTGACTGTTCCCATATTAAAACATTCACTACATCATGACTGTTCCAATATTAAAACATTCACTACATCATGACTGTTCCCATCAGTATTATTAAAACATTCACTACATCATGACTGTTCCCATGTTAAAACATTCACTACATCATGACTGTTCCCATATTAAAACATTCACTACATCATGACTGTTCCCATATTAAAACATTCACTACATCATGACTGTTCCCATCAGTATTATTAAAACATTCACTACATCCTGACTGTTCCCATATTAAAACATTCACTACATCATGACTGTTCCCATATTAAAACATTCACTACATCATGACTGTTCCCATATTAAAACATTCACTACATCATGACTGTTCCCATATTAAAACATTCACTACATCTTGACTGTTCCCATATTAAAACATTCACTACATCATGACTGTTCCCATATTAAAACATTCACTACATCATGACTGTTCCCATCAGTATTATTAAAACATTCACTACATCATGACTGTTCCCATATTAAAACATTCACTACATCATGACTGTTCCCATCAGTATTATTAAAACATTCACTACATCATGACTGTTCCCATATTAAAACATTCACTACATCATGACTGTTCCCATATTAAAACATTCACTACATCATGACTGTTCCCATCAGTATTATTAAAACATTCACTACATCATGACTGTTCCCATATTAAAACATTCACTACATCCTGACTGTTCCCATATTAAAACATTCACTACATCATGACTGTTCCCATATTAAAACATTCACTACATCATGACTGTTCCCATATTAAAACATTCACTACATCATGACTGTTCCCATATTAAAACATTCACTACATCATGACTGTTCCCATCAGTATTATTAAAACATTCACTACATCCTGGCTGTTCCCATATTAAAACATTCACTACATCATGACTGTTCCCATATTAAAACATTCACTACATCCTGACTGTTCCCATATTAAAACATTCACTACACCCTGACTGTTCCCATATTAAAACATTCACTACATCCTGACTGTTCCCATATTAAAACATTCACTACATCCTGACTGTTCCCATATTAAAACATTCACTACATCCTGACTGTTCCCATATTAAAACATTCACTACATCCTGACTGTTCCCATATTAAAACATTCACTACATCATTACTGTTCCCATCAGTATTATTAAAACATTCACTACATCATGACTGTTCCCATCAGTATTATTAAAACATTCACTACATCATGACTGTTCCCATCAGTATTATTAAAACATTCACTACATCATGACTGTTCCCATCAGTATTATTAAAACATTCACTACATCATGACTGTTCCCATATTAAAACATTCACTACATCCTGACTGTTCCCATATTAAAACATTCACTACATCCTGACTGTTCCCATATTAAAACATTCACTACATCATGACTGTTCCCATATTAAAACATTCACTACATCATGACTGTTCCCATATTAAAACATTCACTACATCATGACTGTTCCCATATTAAAACATTCACTACATCATGACTGTTCCCATATTAAAACATTCACTACATCCTGACTGTTCCCATATTAAAACATTCACTACATCCTGACTGTTCCCATATTAAAACATTCACTACATCATGACTGTTCCCATATTAAAACATTCACTACATCATGACTGTTCCCATCAGTATTATTAAAACATTCACTACATCATGACTGTTCCCATGTTAAAACATTCACTACATCATGACTGTTCCCATATTAAAACATTCACTACATCATGACTGTTCCCATATTAAAACATTCACTACATCCTGACTGTTCCCATATTAAAACATTCACTACATCCTGACTGTTCCCATATTAAAACATTCACTACATCATGACTGTTCCCATATTAAAACATTCACTACATCATGACTGTTCCCATATTAAAACATTCACTACATCATGACTGTTCCCATCAGTATTATTAAAACATTCACTACATCATGACTGTTCCCATATTAAAACATTCACTACATCCTGACTGTTCCCATATTAAAACATTCACTACATCATGACTGTTCCCATCAGTATTATTAAAACATTCACTACATCCTGGCTGTTCCCATATTAAAACATTCACTACATCCTGACTGTTCCCATATTAAAACATTCACTACATCATGACTGTTCCCATATTAAAACATTCACTACATCCTGACTGTTCCCATATTAAAACATTCACTACATCATGACTGTTCCCATCAGTATTATTAAAACATTCACTACATCATGACTGTTCCCATATTAAAACATTCACTACATCATGACTGTTCCCATCAGTATTATTAAAACATTCACTACATCATGACTGTTCCCATATTAAAACATTCACTACATCATGACTGTTCCCATATTAAAACATTCACTACATCATGACTTCCCATCAGTATTATTAAAACATTCACTACATCATGACTGTTCCCATATTAAAACATTCACTACATCCTGACTGTTCCCATATTAAAACATTCACTACATCATGACTGTTCCCATATTAAAACATTCACTACATCATGACTGTTCCCATATTAAAACATTCACTACATCATGACTGTTACCATATTAAAACAATCACTACATCCTGACTGTTCCCATATTAAAACATTCACTACATCATGACTGTTCCCATATTAAAACATTCACTACATCATGACTGTTCCCATATTAAAACATTCACTACATCATGACTTTTCCCATATTAAAACATTCACTACATCATGACTGTTCCCATCAGTATTATTAAAACATTCACTACATCCTGACTGTTCCCATATTAAAACATTCACTACATCATGACTGTTCCCATATTAAAACATTCACTACATCATGACTGTTCCCATATTAAAACATTCACTACATCATGACTGTTCCCATATTAAAACATTCACTACATCTTGACTGTTCCCATATTAAAACATTCACTACATCATGACTGTTCCCATATTAAAACATTCACTACATCATGACTGTTCCCATCAGTATTATTAAAACATTCACTACATCATGACTGTTCCCATATTAAAACATTCACTACATCATGACTGTTCCCATCAGTATTATTAAAACATTCACTACATCATGACTGTTCCCATATTAAAACATTCACTACATCATGACTGTTCCCATATTAAAACATTCACTACATCATGACTGTTCCCATCAGTATTATTAAAACATTCACTACATCATGACTGTTCCCATATTAAAACATTCACTACATCCTGACTGTTCCCATATTAAAACATTCACTACATCATGACTGTTCCCATATTAAAACATTCACTACATCATGACTGTTCCCATATTAAAACATTCACTACATCATGACTGTTCCCATATTAAAACATTCACTACATCATGACTGTTCCCATCAGTATTATTAAAACATTCACTACATCCTGGCTGTTCCCATATTAAAACATTCACTACATCATGACTGTTCCCATATTAAAACATTCACTACATCCTGACTGTTCCCATATTAAAACATTCACTACACCCTGACTGTTCCCATATTAAAACATTCACTACATCCTGACTGTTCCCATATTAAAACATTCACTACATCCTGACTGTTCCCATATTAAAACATTCACTACATCATTACTGTTCCCATCAGTATTATTAAAACATTCACTACATCATGACTGTTCCCATCAGTATTATTAAAACATTCACTACATCATGACTGTTCCCATCAGTATTATTAAAACATTCACTACATCATGACTGTTCCCATCAGTATTATTAAAACATTCACTACATCATGACTGTTCCCATATTAAAACATTCACTACATCCTGACTGTTCCCATATTAAAACATTCACTACATCCTGACTGTTCCCATATTAAAACATTCACTACATCATGACTGTTCCCATATTAAAACATTCACTACATCATGACTGTTCCCATATTAAAACATTCACTACATCATGACTGTTCCCATATTAAAACATTCACTACATCATGACTGTTCCCATATTAAAACATTCACTACATCCTGACTGTTCCCATATTAAAACATTCACTACATCCTGACTGTTCCCATATTAAAACATTCACTACATCATGACTGTTCCCATATTAAAACATTCACTACATCATGACTGTTCCCATCAGTATTATTAAAACATTCACTACATCATGACTGTTCCCATGTTAAAACATTCACTACATCATGACTGTTCCCATATTAAAACATTCACTACATCATGACTGTTCCCATATTAAAACATTCACTACATCCTGACTGTTCCCATATTAAAACATTCACTACATCCTGACTGTTCCCATATTAAAACATTCACTACATCATGACTGTTCCCATAATAAAACATTCACTACATCATGACTGTTCCCATCAGTACTATTAAAACATTCACTACATCATGACTGTTCCCATGTTAAAACATTCACTACATCATGACTGTTCCCATGTTAAAACATTCACTACATCATGACTGTTCCCATATTAAAACATTCACTACATCATGACTGTTCCCATCAGTATTATTAAAACATTCACTACATCATGACTGTTCCCATATTAAAACATTCACTACATCATGACTGTTCCCATCTTAAAACATTCACTACATCATGACTGTTCCCATATTAAAACATTCACTACATCATGACTGTTCCCATATTAAAACATTCACTACATCATGACTGTTCCCATCAGTATTATTAAAACATTCACTACATCATGACTGTTCCCATATTAAAACATTCACTACATCCTGACTGTTCCCATATTAAAACATTCACTACATCATGACTGTTCCCATCAGTATTATTAAAACATTCACTACATCCTGGCTGTTCCCATATTAAAACATTCACTACATCCTGACTGTTCCCATATTAAAACATTCACTACATCATGACTGTTCCCATATTAAAACATTCACTACATCCTGACTGTTCCCATATTAAAACATTCACTACATCATGACTGTTCCCATCAGTATTATTAAAACATTCACTACATCATGACTGTTCCCATATTAAAACATTCACTACATCATGACTGTTCCCATCAGTATTATTAAAACATTCACTACATCATGACTGTTCCCATATTAAAACATTCACTACATCATGACTGTTCCCATATTAAAACATTCACTACATCATGACTTCCCATCAGTATTATTAAAACATTCACTACATCATGACTGTTCCCATATTAAAACATTCACTACATCCTGACTGTTCCCATATTAAAACATTCACTACATCATGACTGTTCCCATATTAAAACATTCACTACATCATGACTGTTCCCATATTAAAACATTCACTACATCATGACTGTTACCATATTAAAACAATCACTACATCCTGACTGTTCCCATATTAAAACATTCACTACATCATGACTGTTCCCATATTAAAACATTCACTACATCATGACTGTTCCCATATTAAAACATTCACTACATCATGACTGTTCCCATATTAAAACATTCACTACATCATGACTGTTCCCATATTAAAACATTCACTACATCATGACTGTTCCCATCAGTATTATTAAAACATTCACTACATCATGACTGTTCCCATATTAAAACATTCACTACATCCTGACTGTTCCCATATTAAAACATTCACTACATCATGACTGTTCCCATCAGTATTATTAAAACATTCACTACATCCTGGCTGTTCCCATATTAAAACATTCACTACATCCTGACTGTTCCCATATTAAAACATTCACTACATCATGACTGTTCCCATATTAAAACATTCACTACATCCTGACTGTTCCCATATTAAAACATTCACTACATCATGACTGTTCCCATCAGTATTATTAAAACATTCACTACATCATGACTGTTCCCATATTAAAACATTCACTACATCATGACTGTTCCCATCAGTATTATTAAAACATTCACTACATCATGACTGTTCCCATATTAAAACATTCACTACATCATGACTGTTCCCATATTAAAACATTCACTACATCATGACTTCCCATCAGTATTATTAAAACATTCACTACATCATGACTGTTCCCATATTAAAACATTCACTACATCCTGACTGTTCCCATATTAAAACATTCACTACATCATGACTGTTCCCATATTAAAACATTCACTACATCATGACTGTTCCCATATTAAAACATTCACTACATCATGACTGTTACCATATTAAAACAATCACTACATCCTGACTGTTCCCATATTAAAACATTCACTACATCATGACTGTTCCCATATTAAAACATTCACTACATCGTGACTGTTCCCATATTAAAACATTCACTACATCATGACTTTTCCCATATTAAAACATTCACTACATCATGACTGTTCCCATCAGTATTATTAAAACATTCACTACATCCTGACTGTTCCCATATTAAAACATTCACTACATCATGACTGTTCCCATATTAAAACATTCACTACATCATGACTGTTCCCATATTAAAACATTCACTACATCATGACTGTTCCCATCAGTATTATTAAAACATTCACTACATCATGACTGTTCCCATGTTAAAACATTCACTACATCATGACTGTTCCCATATTAAAACATTCACTACATCATGACTGTTCCCATAATAAAACATTCACTACATCATGACTGTTCCCATCAGTATTATTAAAACATTCACTACATCCTGACTGTTCCCATATTAAAACATTCACTACATCATGACTGTTCCCATATTAAAACATTCACTACATCATGACTGTTCCCATATTAAAACATTCACTACATCATGACTGTTCCCATATTAAAACATTCACTACATCTTGACTGTTCCCATATTAAAACATTCACTACATCATGACTGTTCCCATATTAAAACATTCACTACATCATGACTGTTCCCATCAGTATTATTAAAACATTCACTACATCATGACTGTTCCCATATTAAAACATTCACTACATCATGACTGTTCCCATCAGTATTATTAAAACATTCACTACATCATGACTGTTCCCATATTAAAACATTCACTACATCATGACTGTTCCCATATTAAAACATTCACTACATCATGACTGTTCCCATCAGTATTATTAAAACATTCACTACATCATGACTGTTCCCATATTAAAACATTCACTACATCCTGACTGTTCCCATATTAAAACATTCACTACATCATGACTGTTCCCATATTAAAACATTCACTACATCATGACTGTTCCCATATTAAAACATTCACTACATCATGACTGTTCCCATATTAAAACATTCACTACATCATGACTGTTCCCATCAGTATTATTAAAACATTCACTACATCCTGGCTGTTCCCATATTAAAACATTCACTACATCATGACTGTTCCCATATTAAAACATTCACTACATCCTGACTGTTCCCATATTAAAACATTCACTACACCCTGACTGTTCCCATATTAAAACATTCACTACATCCTGACTGTTCCCATATTAAAACATTCACTACATCCTGACTGTTCCCATATTAAAACATTCACTACATCATTACTGTTCCCATCAGTATTATTAAAACATTCACTACATCATGACTGTTCCCATCAGTATTATTAAAACATTCACTACATCATGACTGTTCCCATCAGTATTATTAAAACATTCACTACATCATGACTGTTCCCATCAGTATTATTAAAACATTCACTACATCATGACTGTTCCCATATTAAAACATTCACTACATCCTGACTGTTCCCATATTAAAACATTCACTACATCCTGACTGTTCCCATATTAAAACATTCACTACATCATGACTGTTCCCATATTAAAACATTCACTACATCATGACTGTTCCCATATTAAAACATTCACTACATCATGACTGTTCCCATATTAAAACATTCACTACATCATGACTGTTCCCATATTAAAACATTCACTACATCCTGACTGTTCCCATATTAAAACATTCACTACATCCTGACTGTTCCCATATTAAAACATTCACTACATCATGACTGTTCCCATATTAAAACATTTACTACATCATGACTGTTCCCATATTAAAACATTCACTACATCCTGACTGTTCCCATCAGTATTATTAAAACATTCACTACATCATGACTGTTCCCATATTAAAACATTCACTACATCATGACTGTTCCCATCAGTATTATTAAAACATTCACTACATCATGACTGTTCCCATATTAAAACATTCACTACATCATGACTGTTCCCATCAGTATTATTAAAACATTCACTACATCATGACTGTTCCCATATTAAAACATTCACTACATCATGACTGTTCCCATATTAAAACATTCACTACATCATGACTGTTCCCATCAGTATTATTAAAACATTCACTACATCATGACTGTTCCCATATTAAAACATTCACTACATCCTGACTGTTCCCATATTAAAACATTCACTACATCATGACTGTTCCCATATTAAAACATTCACTACATCATGACTGTTCCCATATTAAAACATTCACTACATCATGACTGTTCCCATATTAAAACATTCACTACATCATGACTGTTCCCATCAGTATTATTAAAACATTCACTACATCCTGGCTGTTCCCATATTAAAACATTCACTACATCATGACTGTTCCCATATTAAAACATTCACTACATCCTGACTGTTCCCATATTAAAACATTCACTACACCCTGACTGTTCCCATATTAAAACATTCACTACATCCTGACTGTTCCCATATTAAAACATTCACTACATCCTGACTGTTCCCATATTAAAACATTCACTACATCATTACTGTTCCCATCAGTATTATTAAAACATTCACTACATCATGACTGTTCCCATCAGTATTATTAAAACATTCACTACATCATGACTGTTCCCATCAGTATTATTAAAACATTCACTACATCATGACTGTTCCCATATTAAAACATTCACTACATCCTGACTGTTCCCATATTAAAACATTCACTACATCCTGACTGTTCCCATATTAAAACATTCACTACATCATGACTGTTCCCATATTAAAACATTCACTACATCATGACTGTTCCCATATTAAAACATTCACTACATCATGACTGTTCCCATATTAAAACATTCACTACATCATGACTGTTCCCATATTAAAACATTCACTACATCCTGACTGTTCCCATATTAAAACATTCACTACATCCTGACTGTTCCCATATTAAAACATTCACTACATCATGACTGTTCCCATATTAAAACATTCACTACATCATGACTGTTCCCATCAGTATTATTAAAACATTCACTACATCATGACTGTTCCCATGTTAAAACATTCACTACATCATGACTGTTCCCATATTAAAACATTCACTACATCATGACTGTTCCCATATTAAAACATTCACTACATCCTGACTGTTCCCATATTAAAACATTCACTACATCCTGACTGTTCCCATATTAAAACATTCACTACATCATGACTGTTCCCATAATAAAACATTCACTACATCATGACTGTTCCCATCAGTACTATTAAAACATTCACTACATCATGACTGTTCCCATGTTAAAACATTCACTACATCATGACTGTTCCCATGTTAAAACATTCACTACATCATGACTGTTCCCATATTAAAACATTCACTACATCATGACTGTTCCCATCAGTATTATTAAAACATTCACTACATCATGACTGTTCCCATATTAAAACATTCACTACATCATGACTGTTCCCATCTTAAAACATTCACTACATCATGACTGTTCCCATATTAAAACATTCACTACATCATGACTGTTCCCATATTAAAACATTCACTACATCATGACTGTTCCCATCAGTATTATTAAAACATTCACTACATCATGACTGTTCCCATATTAAAACATTCACTACATCCTGACTGTTCCCATATTAAAACATTCACTACATCATGACTGTTCCCATCAGTATTATTAAAACATTCACTACATCCTGGCTGTTCCCATATTAAAACATTCACTACATCCTGACTGTTCCCATATTAAAACATTCACTACATCATGACTGTTCCCATATTAAAACATTCACTACATCCTGACTGTTCCCATATTAAAACATTCACTACATCATGACTGTTCCCATCAGTATTATTAAAACATTCACTACATCATGACTGTTCCCATATTAAAACATTCACTACATCATGACTGTTCCCATCAGTATTATTAAAACATTCACTACATCATGACTGTTCCCATATTAAAACATTCACTACATCATGACTGTTCCCATATTAAAACATTCACTACATCATGACTTCCCATCAGTATTATTAAAACATTCACTACATCATGACTGTTCCCATATTAAAACATTCACTACATCCTGACTGTTCCCATATTAAAACATTCACTACATCATGACTGTTCCCATATTAAAACATTCACTACATCATGACTGTTCCCATATTAAAACATTCACTACATCATGACTGTTACCATATTAAAACAATCACTACATCCTGACTGTTCCCATATTAAAACATTCACTACATCATGACTGTTCCCATATTAAAACATTCACTACATCATGACTGTTCCCATATTAAAACATTCACTACATCATGACTGTTCCCATATTAAAACATTCACTACATCATGACTGTTCCCATATTAAAACATTCACTACATCATGACTGTTCCCATCAGTATTATTAAAACATTCACTACATCATGACTGTTCCCATATTAAAACATTCACTACATCCTGACTGTTCCCATATTAAAACATTCACTACATCATGACTGTTCCCATCAGTATTATTAAAACATTCACTACATCCTGGCTGTTCCCATATTAAAACATTCACTACATCCTGACTGTTCCCATATTAAAACATTCACTACATCATGACTGTTCCCATATTAAAACATTCACTACATCCTGACTGTTCCCATATTAAAACATTCACTACATCATGACTGTTCCCATCAGTATTATTAAAACATTCACTACATCATGACTGTTCCCATATTAAAACATTCACTACATCATGACTGTTCCCATCAGTATTATTAAAACATTCACTACATCATGACTGTTCCCATATTAAAACATTCACTACATCATGACTGTTCCCATATTAAAACATTCACTACATCATGACTTCCCATCAGTATTATTAAAACATTCACTACATCATGACTGTTCCCATATTAAAACATTCACTACATCCTGACTGTTCCCATATTAAAACATTCACTACATCATGACTGTTCCCATATTAAAACATTCACTACATCATGACTGTTCCCATATTAAAACATTCACTACATCATGACTGTTACCATATTAAAACAATCACTACATCCTGACTGTTCCCATATTAAAACATTCACTACATCATGACTGTTCCCATATTAAAACATTCACTACATCATGACTGTTCCCATATTAAAACATTCACTACATCATGACTTTTCCCATATTAAAACATTCACTACATCATGACTGTTCCCATCAGTATTATTAAAACATTCACTACATCCTGACTGTTCCCATATTAAAACATTCACTACATCATGACTGTTCCCATATTAAAACATTCACTACATCATGACTGTTCCCATATTAAAACATTCACTACATCATGACTGTTCCCATCAGTATTATTAAAACATTCACTACATCATGACTGTTCCCATGTTAAAACATTCACTACATCATGACTGTTCCCATATTAAAACATTCACTACATCATGACTGTTCCCATAATAAAACATTCACTACATCATGACTGTTCCCATCAGTATTATTAAAACATTCACTACATCCTGACTGTTCCCATATTAAAACATTCACTACATCATGACTGTTCCCATATTAAAACATTCACTACATCATGACTGTTCCCATATTAAAACATTCACTACATCATGACTGTTCCCATATTAAAACATTCACTACATCTTGACTGTTCCCATATTAAAACATTCACTACATCATGACTGTTCCCATATTAAAACATTCACTACATCATGACTGTTCCCATCAGTATTATTAAAACATTCACTACATCATGACTGTTCCCATATTAAAACATTCACTACATCATGACTGTTCCCATCAGTATTATTAAAACATTCACTACATCATGACTGTTCCCATATTAAAACATTCACTACATCATGACTGTTCCCATATTAAAACATTCACTACATCATGACTGTTCCCATCAGTATTATTAAAACATTCACTACATCATGACTGTTCCCATATTAAAACATTCACTACATCCTGACTGTTCCCATATTAAAACATTCACTACATCATGACTGTTCCCATATTAAAACATTCACTACATCATGACTGTTCCCATATTAAAACATTCACTACATCATGACTGTTCCAATATTAAAACATTCACTACATCATGACTGTTCCCATCAGTATTATTAAAACATTCACTACATCCTGGCTGTTCCCATATTAAAACATTCACTACATCATGACTGTTCCCATATTAAAACATTCACTACATCCTGACTGTTCCCATATTAAAACATTCACTACACCCTGACTGTTCCCATATTAAAACATTCACTACATCCTGACTGTTCCCATATTAAAACATTCACTACATCCTGACTGTTCCCATATTAAAACATTCACTACATCATTACTGTTCCCATCAGTATTATTAAAACATTCACTACATCATGACTGTTCCCATCAGTATTATTAAAACATTCACTACATCATGACTGTTCCCATCAGTATTATTAAAACATTCACTACATCATGACTGTTCCCATCAGTATTATTAAAACATTCACTACATCATGACTGTTCCCATATTAAAACATTCACTACATCCTGACTGTTCCCATATTAAAACATTCACTACATCCTGACTGTTCCCATATTAAAACATTCACTACATCATGACTGTTCCCATATTAAAACATTCACTACATCATGACTGTTCCCATATTAAAACATTCACTACATCATGACTGTTCCCATATTAAAACATTCACTACATCATGACTGTTCCCATATTAAAACATTCACTACATCCTGACTGTTCCCATATTAAAACATTCACTACATCCTGACTGTTCCCATATTAAAACATTCACTACATCATGACTGTTCCCATATTAAAACATTCACTACATCATGACTGTTCCCATCAGTATTATTAAAACATTCACTACATCATGACTGTTCCCATGTTAAAACATTCACTACATCATGACTGTTCCCATATTAAAACATTCACTACATCATGACTGTTCCCATATTAAAACATTCACTACATCCTGACTGTTCCCATATTAAAACATTCACTACATCCTGACTGTTCCCATATTAAAACATTCACTACATCATGACTGTTCCCATAATAAAACATTCACTACATCATGACTGTTCCCATCAGTACTATTAAAACATTCACTACATCATGACTGTTCCCATGTTAAAACATTCACTACATCATGACTGTTCCCATGTTAAAACATTCACTACATCATGACTGTTCCCATATTAAAACATTCACTACATCATGACTGTTCCCATCAGTATTATTAAAACATTCACTACATCATGACTGTTCCCATATTAAAACATTCACTACATCATGACTGTTCCCATCTTAAAACATTCACTACATCATGACTGTTCCCATATTAAAACATTCACTACATCATGACTGTTCCCATATTAAAACATTCACTACATCATGACTGTTCCCATATTAAAACATTCACTACATCATGACTGTTCCCATATTAAAACATTCACTACATCATGACTGTTCCCATCAGTATTATTAAAACATTCACTACATCATGACTGTTCCCATATTAAAACATTCACTACATCCTGACTGTTCCCATATTAAAACATTCACTACATCATGACTGTTCCCATCAGTATTATTAAAACATTCACTACATCCTGGCTGTTCCCATATTAAAACATTCACTACATCCTGACTGTTCCCATATTAAAACATTCACTACATCATGACTGTTCCCATATTAAAACATTCACTACATCCTGACTGTTCCCATATTAAAACATTCACTACATCATGACTGTTCCCATCAGTATTATTAAAACATTCACTACATCATGACTGTTCCCATATTAAAACATTCACTACATCATGACTGTTCCCATCAGTATTATTAAAACATTCACTACATCATGACTGTTCCCATATTAAAACATTCACTACATCATGACTGTTCCCATATTAAAACATTCACTACATCATGACTTCCCATCAGTATTATTAAAACATTCACTACATCATGACTGTTCCCATATTAAAACATTCACTACATCCTGACTGTTCCCATATTAAAACATTCACTACATCATGACTGTTCCCATATTAAAACATTCACTACATCATGACTGTTCCCATATTAAAACATTCACTACATCATGACTGTTACCATATTAAAACAATCACTACATCCTGACTGTTCCCATATTAAAACATTCACTACATCATGACTGTTCCCATATTAAAACATTCACTACATCATGACTGTTCCCATATTAAAACATTCACTACATCATGACTTTTCCCATATTAAAACATTCACTACATCATGACTGTTCCCATCAGTATTATTAAAACATTCACTACATCCTGACTGTTCCCATATTAAAACATTCACTACATCATGACTGTTCCCATATTAAAACATTCACTACATCATGACTGTTCCCATATTAAAACATTCACTACATCATGACTGTTCCCATCAGTATTATTAAAACATTCACTACATCATGACTGTTCCCATGTTAAAACATTCACTACATCATGACTGTTCCCATATTAAAACATTCACTACATCATGACTGTTCCCATATTAAAACATTAACTACATCATGACTGTTCCCATCAGTATTATTAAAACATTCACTACATCCTGACTGTTCCCATATTAAAACATTCACTACATCATGACTGTTCCCATATTAAAACATTCACTACATCATGACTGTTCCCATCAGTATTATTAAAACATTCAATACATCATGACTGTTCCCATATTAAAACATTCACTACATCATGACTGTTCCCATATTAAAACATTCACTACATCATGACTGTTCCCATATTAAAACATTCACTACATCTTGACTATTCCCATATTAAAACATTCACTACATCATGACTGTTGCCATATTAAAACATTCACTACATCATGACTGTTCCCATCAGTATTATTAAAACATTCACTACATCATGACTGTTCCCATATTAAAACATTCACTACATCCTGACTGTTCCCATATTAAAACATTCACTACATCCTGACTGTTCCCATATTAAAACATTCACTACATCATGACTGTTCCCATATTAAAACATTCACTACATCATGACTGTTCCCATATTAAAACATTCACTACATCATGACTGTTCCCATCAGTATTATTAAAACATTCACTACATCGTGGCTGTTCCCATATTAAAACATTCACTACATCATGACTGTTACCATATTAAAACATTCACTACATCATGACTGTTCCCATATTAAAACATTCACTACATCCTGACTGTTCCCATATTAAAACATTCACTACATCCTGACTGTTCCCATATTAAAACATTCACTACATCATTACTGTTCCCATCAGTATTATTATAACATTCACTACATCATGACTGTTCCCATCAGTATTATTAAAACATTCACTACATCATGACTGTTCCCATCAGTATTATTAAAACATTCACTACACCCTGACTGTTCCCATATTAAACCATTCACTACATCATGACTGTTCCCATCAGTATTATTAAAACATTCACTACATCATGACTGTTCCCATATTAAAACATTCACTACATCCTGACTGTTCCCATATTAAAACATTCACTACATCATGACTGTTCCCATCAGTATTATTAAAACATTCACTACATCCTGACTGTTCCCATATTAAAACATTCACTACATCATGACTGTTCCCATATTAAAACATTCACTACATCATAACTGTTCCCATATTAAAACATTCACTACATCATGACTGTTCCCATCAGTATTATTAAAACATTCACTACATCATGACTGTTCCCATGTTAAAACATTCACTACATCATGACTGTTCCCATATTAAAACATTCACTACATCATGACTGTTCCCATATTAAAACATTCACTACATCATTACTGTTCCCATCAGTATTATTAAAACATTCACTACATCATGACTGTTCCCATCAGTATTATTAAAACATTCACTACATCATGACTGTTCCCATCAGTATTATTAAAACATTCACTACACCCTGACTGTTCCCATATTAAACCATTCACTACATCATGACTGTTCCCATCAGTATTATTAAAACATTCACTACATCATGACTGTTCCCATATTAAAACATTCACTACATCCTGACTGTTCCCATATTAAAACATTCACTACATCCTGACTGTTCCCATATTAAAACATTCACTACATCATGACTGTTCCCATATTAAAACATTCACTACATCATGACTGTTCCCATATTAAAACATTCACTACATCATGACTGTTCCCATATTAAAACATTCACTACATCCTGACTGTTGCCATATTAAAACATTCACTACATCATGACTGTTCCCATATTAAAACATTCACTACATCCTGACTGTTCCCATATTAAAACATTCACTACATCATGACTGTTCCCATATTAAAACATTCACTACATCATGACTGTTCCCATATTAAAACATTCACTACATCCTGACTGTTCCCATATTAAAACATTCACTACATCCTGACTGTTCCCATATTAAAACATTCACTACATCCTGACTGTTCCCATATTAAAACATTCACTACATCATGACTGTTCCCATATTAAAACATTCACTACATCATGACTGTTCCCATCAGTATTATTAAAACATTCACTACATCATGACTGTTCCCATGTTAAAACATTCACTACATCATGACTGTTCCCATATTAAAACATTCACTACATCATGACTGTTCCCATATTAAAACATTCACTACATCATGACTGTTCCCATCAGTATTATTAAAACATTCACTACATCCTGACTGTTCCCATATTAAAACATTCACTACATCATGACTGTTCCCATATTAAAACATTCACTACATCATGACTGTTCCCATCAGTATTATTAAAACATTCACTACATCCTGACTGTTCCCACATTAAAACATTCACTACATCATGACTGTTCCCATATTAAAACATTCACTACATCATGACTGTTCCCATCAGTATTATTAAAACATTCACTACATCATGACTGTTCCCATATTAAAACATTCACTACATCATGACTGTTCCCATATTAAAACATTCACTACATCATGACTGTTCCCATATTAAAACATTCACTCATCATGACTGTTCCCATATTAAAACATTCACTACATCATGACTGTTCCCATATTAAAACATTCACCACATCATGACTGTTCCCATATTAAAACATTCACTACATCATGACTGTTCCCATATTAAAACATTCACTACATCATGACTGTTCCCATCAGTATTATTAAAACATTCACTACATCATGACTGTTCCCATATTAAAACATTCACTACATCATGACTGTTCCATTAGTATTATTAAAACATTCACTACATCATGACTGTTCCCATATTAAAACATTCACTACATCCTGACTGTTCCCATATTAAGACATTCACTACATCATGACTGTTCCCATCAGTATTATTAAAACATTCACTACATCCTGGCTGTTCCCATATTTAAACATTCACTACATCCTGACTGTTCCCATATTAAAACATTCACTACATCATGACTGTTCCCATATTAAAACATTCACTACATCATGACTGTTCCCATATTAAAACATTCACTACATCATGACTGTTCCCATCAGTATTATTAAAACATTCACTACATCATGACTGTTCCCATGTTAAAACATTCACTACATCATGACTGTTCCCATATTAAAACATTCACTACATCATGACTGTTCCCATCAGTATTATTAAAACATTCACTACATCATGACTGTTCACATATTAAAACATTCACTACATCATGACTGTTCCCATATTAAAACATTCACTACATCATGACTGTTCCATTAGTATTATTAAAACATTCACTACATCATGACTGTTCCCATATTAAAACATTCACCACATCATGACTGTTCCCATATTAAAACATTCACTACATCATGACTGTTCCCATATTAAAACATTCACTACATCATGACTGTTCCCATCAGTATTATTAAAACATTCACTACATCATGACTGTTCACATATTAAAACATTCACTACATCATGACTGTTCCATTAGTATTATTAAAACATTCACTACATCATGACTGTTCCCATATTAAAACATTCACTACATCCTGACTGTTCCCATATTAAGACATTCACTACATCATGACTGTTCCCATCAGTATTATTAAAACATTCACTACATCCTGGCTGTTCCCATATTTAAACATTCACTACATCCTGACTGTTCCCATATTAAAACATTCACTACATCATGACTGTTCCCATATTAAAACATTCACTACATCATGACTGTTCCCATATTAAAACATTCACTACATCATGACTGTTCCCATCAGTATTATTAAAACATTCACTACATCATGACTGTTCCCATGTTAAAACATTCACTACATCATGACTGTTCCCATATTAAAACATTCACTACATCATGACTGTTCCCATATTAAAACATTCACTACATCATGACTGTTCCCATATTAAAACATTCACTACATCATGACTGTTCCCATCAGTATTATTAAAACATTCACTACATCATGACTGTTCCCATGTTAAAACATTCACTACATCATGACTGTTCCCATATTAAAACATTCACTACATCCTGACTGTTCCCATATTAAAACACTCACAAATTCTGACTGTTCCCATATTAAAACATTCACTACATCATGACTGTTCCCATATTAAAACATTCACTACATCCTGACTGTTCCCATATTAAAACATTCACTACATCATGACTGTTCCCATATTAAAACATTCACTACATCATAACTGTTCCCATATTAAAACATTCACTACATCATGACTGTTCCCATATTAAAACATTCACTACATCATGACTGTTCCCATCAGTATTATTAAAACATTCACTACATCCTGGCTGTTCCCATATTAAAACATTCACTACATCATGACTGTTCCCATATTAAAACATTCACTATATCCTGACTGTTCCCATATTAAAACATTCACTACATCCTGACTGTTCCCATATTAAAACATTCACTACATCATTACTGTTCCCATCAGTATTATTAAAACATTCACTACATCATGACTGTTCCCATCATTATTATTAAAACATTCACTACATCATGACTGTTCCCATCAGTATTATTAAAACATTCACTACATCATGACTGTTCCCATCAGTATTATTAAAACATTCACTACACCCTGACTGTTACCATATTAAACCATTCACTACATCATGACTGTTCCCATCAGTATTATTAAAACATTTACTACATCATGACTGTTCCCATATTAAAACATTCACTACATCCTGACTGTTCCCATATTAAAACATTCACTACATCATGACTGTTCCCATATTAAAACATTCACTACATCATGACTGTTCCCATATTAAAACATTCACTACATCCTGACTGTTCCCATATTAAAACATTCACTACATCATGACTGTTCCCATATTAAACCATTCACTACATCATGACTGTTCCCATCAGTATTATTAAAACATTCACTACATCCTGGCTGTTCCCATATTAAAACATTCACTACATCATGACTGTTCCCATATTAAAACATTCACTATATCCTGACTGTTCCCATATTAAAACATTCACTACATCCTGACTGTTCCCATATTAAAACATTCACTACATCATTACTGTTCCCATCAGTATTATTAAAACATTCACTACATCATGACTGTTCCCATCATTATTATTAAAACATTCACTACATCATGACTGTTCCCATCAGTATTATTAAAACATTCACTACATCATGACTGTTCCCATCAGTATTATTAAAACATTCACTACACCCTGACTGTTACCATATTAAACCATTCACTACATCATGACTGTTCCCATCAGTATTATTAAAACATTTACTACATCATGACTGTTCCCATATTAAAACATTCACTACATCCTGACTGTTCCCATATTAAAACATTCACTACATCATGACTGTTCCCATATTAAAACATTCACTACATCATGACTGTTCCCATATTAAAACATTCACTACATCCTGACTGTTCCCATATTAAAACATTCACTACATCATGACTGTTCCCATATTAAACCATTCACTACATCATGACTGTTCCCATCAGTATTATTAAAACATTCACTACATCATGACTGTTCCCATATTAAAACATTCACTACATCCTGAATGTTCCCATATTAAAACATTCACTACATCCTGACTGTTCCCATATTAAAACATTCACTACATCATGACTGTTCCTATATTAAAACATTCACTACATCATGACTGTTCCCATATTAAAACATTCACTACATCATGACTGTTCCCATATTAAAACATTCACTACATCATGACTGTTCCCATATTAAAACATTCACTACATCCTGACTGTTCCCATATTAAAACATTCACTACATCATGACTGTTCCCATATTAAAACATTCACTACATCATGACTGTTCCCATCAGTATTATTAAAACATTCACTACATCATGACTGTTCCCATGTTAAAACATTCACTACATCATGACTGTTCCCATATTAAAACATTCACTACATCATGACTGTTCCCATATTAAAACATTCACTACATCATGACTGTTCCCATATTAAAACATTCACCAAATCATGACTGTTCCCATATTAAAACATTCACTACATCATGACTGTTCCCATCAGTATTATTAAAACATTGACTACATCCTGACTGTTCCCATATTAAAACATTAACTACATCCTGACTGTTCCCATATTAAAACATTCACTACATCATGACTGTTCCCATATTAAAACATTCACTACATCATGACTGTTCCCATCAGTATTATTAAAACATTCACTACATCATGACTGTTCCCATGTTAAAACATTCACTACATCATGACTGTTCCCATGTTAAAACATTCACTACATCATGACTGTTCCCATATTAAAACATTCACTACATCATGACTGTTCCCATCAGTATTATTAAAACATTCACTACATCATGACTGTTCCCATATTAAAACATTCACTACATCATGACTGTTCCCATATTAAAACATTCACTACATCATGACTGTTCCCATATTAAAACATTCACTACATCATGACTGTTCCCATATTAAAACATTCACTACATCCTGACTGTTCCCATATTAAAACATTCACTACATCATGACTGTTCCCATATTAAAACATTCACTACATCATGACTGTTCCCATCAGTATTATTAAAACATTCACTACATCATGACTGTTCCCATATTAAAACATTCACTACATCCTGACTGTTCCCATATTAAAACATTAACTACATCCTGACTGTTCCCATATTAAAACATTCACTACATCATGACTGTTCCCATATTAAAACATTCACTACATCATGACTGTTCCCATCAGTATTATTAAAACATTCACTACATCATGACTGTTCCCATGTTAAAACATTCACTACATCATGACTGTTCCCATGTTAAAACATTCACTACATCATGACTGTTCCCATATTAAAACATTCACTACATCATGACTGTTCCCATCAGTATTATTAAAACATTCACTACATCATGACTGTTCCCATATTAAAACATTCACTACATCATGACTGTTCCCATATTAAAACATTCACTACATCATGACTGTTCCCATATTAAAACATTCACTACATCATGACTGTTCCCATATTAAAACATTCACTACATCCTGACTGTTCCCATATTAAAACATTCACTACATCATGACTGTTCCCATATTAAAACATTCACTACATCATGACTGTTCCCATCAGTATTATTAAAACATTCACTACATCATGACTGTTCCCATGTTAAAACATTCACTACATCATGACTGTTCCCATATTAAAACATTCACTACATCATGACTGTTCCCATATTAAAACATTCACTACATCATGACTGTTCCCATCAGTATTATTAAAACATTCACTACATCCTGACTGTTCCCATATTAAAACATTCACTACATCATGACTGTTCCCATATTAAAACATTCACTACATCATGACTGTTCCCATCAGTATTATTAAAACATTCAATACATCATGACTGTTCCCATATTAAAACATTCACTACATCATGACTGTTCCCATATTAAAACATTCACTACATCATGACTGTTCCCATATTAAAACATTCACTACATCATGACTGTTCCCATATTAAAACATTCACTACATCCTGACTGTTCCCATATTAAAACATTCACTACATCATGACTGTTCCCATATTAAACCATTCACTACATCATGACTGTTCCCATCAGTATTATTAAAACATTCACTACATCATGACTGTTCCCATATTAAAACATTCACTACATCCTGACTGTTCCCATATTAAAACATTCACTACATCATGACTGTTCCCATATTAAAACATTCACTACATCATGACTGTTCCCATATTAAAACATTCACTACATCATGACTGTTCCCATATTAAAACATTCACTACATCATGACTGTTCCCATATTAAAACATTCACTACATCCTGACTGTTCCCATATTAAAACATTCACTACATCATGACTGTTCCCATATTAAAACATTCACTACATCATGACTGTTCCCATCAGTATTATTAAAACATTCACTACATCATGACTGTTCCCATGTTAAAACATTCACTACATCATGACTGTTCCCATATTAAAACATTCACTACATCATGACTGTTCCCATATTAAAACATTCACTACATCATGACTGTTCCCATATTAAAACATTCACTACATCATGACTGTTCCCATATTAAAACATTCACTACATCATGACTGTTCCCATCAGTATTATTAAAACATTGACTACATCCTGACTGTTCCCATATTAAAACATTCACTACATCATGACTGTTCCCATATTAAAACATTCACTACATCATGACTGTTCCCATCAGTATTATTAAAACATTCACTACATCATGACTGTTCCCATATTAAAACATTCACTACATCATGACTGTTCCCATATTAAAACATTCACTACATCCTGACTGTTCCCATATTAAAACATTAACTACATCCTGACTGTTCCCATATTAAAACATTCACTACATCATGACTGTTCCCATATTAAAACATTCACTACATCATGACTGTTCCCATCAGTATTATTAAAACATTCACTACATCATGACTGTTCCCATGTTAAAACATTCACTACATCATGACTGTTCCCATGTTAAAACATTCACTACATCATGACTGTTCCCATATTAAAACATTCACTACATCATGACTGTTCCCATCAGTATTATTAAAACATTCACTACATCATGACTGTTCCCATATTAAAACATTCACTACATCATGACTGTTCCCATCTTAAAACATTCACTACATCATGACTGTTCCCATATTAAAACATTCACTACATCATGACTGTTCCCATATTAAAACATTCACTACATCATGACTGTTCCCATATTAAAACATTCACTACATCATGACTGTTCCCATATTAAAACATTCACTACATCCTGACTGTTCCCATATTAAAACATTCACTACATCATGACTGTTCCCATCAGTATTATTAAAACATTCACTACATCCTGGCTGTTCCCATATTAAAACATTCACTACATCCTGACTGTTCCCATATTAAAACATTCACTACATCATGACTGTTCCCATATTAAAACATTCACTACATCATGACTGTTCCCATCAGTATTATTAAAACATTCACTACATCATGACTGTTCCCATGTTAAAACATTCACTACATCATGACTGTTCCCATATTAAAACATTCACTACATCATGACTGTTCCCATATTAAAACATTCACTACATCATGACTGTTCCCATCAGTATTATTAAAACATTCACTACATCCTGAATGTTCCCATATTAAAACATTCACTACATCATGACTGTTCCCATATTAAAACATTCACTACATCATGACTGTTCCCATCAGTATTATTAAAACATTCAATACATCATGACTGTTCCCATATTAAAACATTCACTACATCATGACTGTTCCCATATTAAAACATTCACTACATCATGACTGTTCCCATATTAAAACATTCACTACATCATGACTGTTCCCATATTAAAACATTCACTACATCTTGACTGTTCCCATATTAAAACATTCACTACATCATGACTGTTCCCATATTAAAACATTCACTACATCATGACTGTTCCCATCAGTATTATTAAAACATTCACTACATCATGACTGTTCCCATATTAAAACATTCACTACATCATGACTGTTCCCATCAGTATTATTAAAACATTCACTACATCATGACTGTTCCCATATTAAAACATTCACTACATCATGACTGTTCCCATATTAAAACATTCACTACATCATGACTGTTCCCATCAGTATTATTAAAACATTCACTACATCATGACTGTTCCCATATTAAAACATTCACTACATCCTGACTGTTCCCATATTAAAACATTCACTACATCATGACTGTTCCCATATTAAAACATTCACTACATCATGACTGTTCCCATATTAAAACATTCACTACATCATGACTGTTCCCATATTAAAACATTCACTACATCATGACTGTTCCCATCAGTATTATTAAAACATTCACTACATCCTGGCTGTTCCCATATTAAAACATTCACTACATCATGACTGTTCCCATATTAAAACATTCACTACATCCTGACTGGTCCCATATTAAAACATTCACTACATCATGACTGTTCCCATCTTAAAACATTCACTACATCATGACTGTTCCCATATTAAAACATTCACTACATCATGACTGTTCCCATATTAAAACATTCACTACATCATGACTGTTCCCAGATATTAAAACATTCACTACATCATGGCTGTTCCCATATTAAAACATTCACTACATCCTGACTGTTCCCATATTAAAACATTCACTACATCATGACTGGTCCCATCAGTATTAAAACATTCACTACATCATGACTGTTCCCATCTTAAAACATTCACTACATCCTGACTGTTCCCATATTAAAACATTCACTACATCATGACTGTTCCCATATTAAAACATTCACTACATCATGACTGTTCCCATATTAAAACATTCACTACATCATGACTGTTCCCATATTAAAACATTCACTACATCTTGACTGTTCCCATATTAAAACATTCACTACATCATGACTGTTCCCATATTAAAACATTCACTACATCATGACTGTTCCCATCAGTATTATTAAAACATTCACTACATCATGACTGTTCCCATATTAAACATTCACTACATCATGACTGTTCCCATCAGTATTATTAAAACATTCACTACATCATGACTGTTCCCATATTAAAACATTCACTACATCATGACTGTTCCCATATTAAAACATTCACTACATCATGACTGTTGCCATCAGTATTATTAAAACATTCACTACATCATGACTGTTCCCATATTAAAACATTCACTACATCCTGACTGTTCCCATATTAAAACATTCACTACATCCTGACTGTTCCCATATTAAAACATTCACTACATCCTGACTGTTCCCATATTAAAACATTCACTACATCCTGACTGTTCCCATATTAAAACATTCACTACATCATGACTGTTGCCATCAGTATTATTAAAACATTCACTACATCATGACTGTTCCCATATTAAAACATTCACTACATCCTGACTGTTCCCATATTAAAACATTAACTACATCCTGACTGTTCCCATATTAAAACATTCACTACATCATGACTGTTCCCATATTAAAACATTCACTACATCATGACTGTTCCCATCAGTATTATTAAAACATTCACTACATCATGACTGTTCCCATGTTAAAACATTCACTACATCATGACTGTTCCCATGTTAAAACATTCACTACATCATGACTGTTCCCATATTAAAACATTCACTACATCATGACTGTTCCCATCAGTATTATTAAAACATTCACTACATCATGACTGTTCCCATATTAAAACATTCACTACATCATGACTGTTCCCATCTTAAAACATTCACTACATCATGACTGTTCCCATATTAAAACATTCACTACATCATGACTGTTCCCATATTAAAACATTCACTACATCATGACTGTTCCCATATTAAAACATTCACTACATCATGACTGTTCCCATATTAAAACATTCACTACATCCTGACTGTTCCCATATTAAAACATTCACTACATCATGACTGTTCCCATCAGTATTATTAAAACATTCACTACATCCTGGCTGTTCCCATATTAAAACATTCACTACATCCTGACTGTTCCCATATTAAAACATTCACTACATCATGACTGTTCCCATATTAAAACATTCACTACATCATGACTGTTCCCATCAGTATTATTAAAACATTCACTACATCATGACTGTTCCCATGTTAAAACATTCACTACATCATGACTGTTCCCATATTAAAACATTCACTACATCATGACTGTTCCCATATTAAAACATTCACTACATCATGACTGTTCCCATCAGTATTATTAAAACATTCACTACATCCTGAATGTTCCCATATTAAAACATTCACTACATCATGACTGTTCCCATATTAAAACATTCACTACATCATGACTGTTCCCATCAGTATTATTAAAACATTCAATACATCATGACTGTTCCCATATTAAAACATTCACTACATCATGACTGTTCCCATATTAAAACATTCACTACATCATGACTGTTCCCATATTAAAACATTCACTACATCATGACTGTTCCCATATTAAAACATTCACTACATCTTGACTGTTCCCATATTAAAACATTCACTACATCATGACTGTTCCCATATTAAAACATTCACTACATCATGACTGTTCCCATCAGTATTATTAAAACATTCACTACATCATGACTGTTCCCATATTAAAACATTCACTACATCATGACTGTTCCCATCAGTATTATTAAAACATTCACTACATCATGACTGTTCCCATATTAAAACATTCACTACATCATGACTGTTCCCATATTAAAACATTCACTACATCATGACTGTTCCCATCAGTATTATTAAAACATTCACTACATCATGACTGTTCCCATATTAAAACATTCACTACATCCTGACTGTTCCCATATTAAAACATTCACTACATCATGACTGTTCCCATATTAAAACATTCACTACATCATGACTGTTCCCATATTAAAACATTCACTACATCATGACTGTTCCCATATTAAAACATTCACTACATCATGACTGTTCCCATCAGTATTATTAAAACATTCACTACATCCTGGCTGTTCCCATATTAAAACATTCACTACATCATGACTGTTCCCATATTAAAACATTCACTACATCCTGACTGGTCCCATATTAAAACATTCACTACATCATGACTGTTCCCATCTTAAAACATTCACTACATCATGACTGTTCCCATATTAAAACATTCACTACATCATGACTGTTCCCATATTAAAACATTCACTACATCATGACTGTTCCCATATTAAAACATTCACTACATCATGACTGTTCCCATATTAAAACATTCACTACATCCTGACTGTTCCCATATTAAAACATTCACTACATCATGACTGTTCCCATCAGTATTATTAAAACATTCACTACATCCTGGCTGTTCCCATATTAAAACATTCACTACATCCTGACTGTTCCCATATTAAAACATTCACTACATCATGACTGTTCCCATATTAAAACATTCACTACATCATGACTGTTCCCATCAGTATTATTAAAACATTCACTACATCATGACTGTTCCCATGTTAAAACATTCACTACATCATGACTGTTCCCATATTAAAACATTCACTACATCATGACTGTTCCCATATTAAAACATTCACTACATCATGACTGTTCCCATCAGTATTATTAAAACATTCACTACATCCTGACTGTTCCCATATTAAAACATTCACTACATCATGACTGTTCCCATATTAAAACATTCACTACATCATGACTGTTCCCATATTAAAACATTCACTACATCATGACTGTTCCCATATTAAAACATTCACTACATCTTGACTGTTCCCATATTAAAACATTCACTACATCATGACTGTTCCCATATTAAAACATTCACTACATCATGACTGTTCCCATCAGTATTATTAAAACATTCACTACATCATGACTGTTCCCATATTAAACATTCACTACATCATGACTGTTCCCATCAGTATTATTAAAACATTCACTACATCATGACTGTTCCCATATTAAAACATTCACTACATCATGACTGTTCCCATATTAAAACATTCACTACATCATGACTGTTGCCATCAGTATTATTAAAACATTCACTACATCATGACTGTTCCCATATTAAAACATTCACTACATCCTGACTGTTCCCATATTAAAACATTCACTACATCCTGACTGTTCCCATATTAAAACATTCACTACATCCTGACTGTTCCCATATTAAAACATTCACTACATCCTGACTGTTCCCATATTAAAACATTCACTACATCATTACTGTTCCCATCAGTATTATTAAAACATTCACTACATCATGACTGTTCCCATCAGTATTATTAAAACATTCACTACATCATGACTGTTCCCATCAGTATTATTAAAACATTCACTACATCATGACTGTTCCCATCAGTATTATTAAAACATTCACTACACCCTGACTGTTACCATATTAAACCATTCACTACATCATGACTGTTCCCATCAGTATTATTAAAACATTCACTACATCATGACTGTTCCCATATTAAAACATTCACTACATCCTGACTGTTCCCATATTAAAACATTCACTACATCCTGACTGTTCCCATATTAAAACATTCACTACATCATGACTGTTCCCATATTAAAACATTCACTACATCATGACTGTTCCCATATTAAAACATTCACTACATCATGACTGTTCCCATATTAAAACATTCACTACATCATGACTGTTCCCATATTAAAACATTCACTACATCCTGACTGTTCCCATATTAAAACATTCACTACATCCTGACTGTTCCCATATTAAAACATTCACTACATCATGACTGTTCCCATATTAAAACATTCACTACATCATGACTGTTCCCATCAGTATTATTAAAACATTCACTACATCATGACTGTTCCCATGTTAAAACATTCACTACATCATGACTGTTCCCATATTAAAACATTCACTACATCATGACTGTTCCCATATTAAAACATTCACTACATCCTGACTGTTCCCATATTAAAACATTCACTACATCCTGACTGTTCCCATATTAAAACATTCACTACATCATGACTGTTCCCATATTAAAACATTCACTACATCATGACTGTTCCCATCAGTATTATTAAAACATTCACTACATCATGACTGTTCCCATGTTAAAACATTCACTACATTATGACTGTTCCCATGTTAAAACATTCACTACATCATGACTGTTCCCATATTAAAACATTCACTACATCATGACTGTTCCCATCAGTATTATTAAAACATTCACTACATCATGACTGTTCCCATATTAAAACATTCACTACATCATGACTGTTCCCATCTTAAAACATTCACTACATCATGACTGTTCCCATATTAAAACATTCACTACATCATGACTGTTCCCATATTAAAACATTCACTACATCATGACTGTTCCCATATTAAAACATTCACTACATCATGACTGTTCCCATATTAAAACATTCACTACATCATGACTGTTCCCATCAGTATTATTAAAACATTCACTACATCATGACTGTTCCCATATTAAAACATTCACTACATCCTGACTGTTCCCATATTAAAACATTCACTACATCATGACTGTTCCCATCAGTATTATTAAAACATTCACTACATCCTGGCTGTTCCCATATTAAAACATTCACTACATCCTGACTGTTCCCATATTAAAACATTCACTACATCATGACTGTTCCCATATTAAAACATTCACTACATCCTGACTGTTCCCATATTAAAACATTCACTACATCATGACTGTTCCCATCAGTATTATTAAAACATTCACTACATCATGACTGTTCCCATATTAAAACATTCACTACATCATGACTGTTCCCATCAGTATTATTAAAACATTCACTACATCATGACTGTTCCCATATTAAAACATTCACTACATCATGACTGTTCCCATATTAAAACATTCACTACATCATGACTTCCCATCAGTATTATTAAAACATTCACTACATCATGACTGTTCCCATATTAAAACATTCACTACATCCTGACTGTTCCCATATTAAAACATTCACTACATCATGACTGTTCCCATATTAAAACATTCACTACATCATGACTGTTCCCATATTAAAACATTCACTACATCATGACTGTTACCATATTAAAACAATCACTACATCCTGACTGTTCCCATATTAAAACATTCACTACATCATGACTGTTCCCATATTAAAACATTCACTACATCATGACTGTTCCCATATTAAAACATTCACTACATCATGACTTTTCCCATATTAAAATATTCACTACATCATGACTGTTCCCATCAGTATTATTAAAACATTCACTACATCCTGACTGTTCCCATATTAAAACATTCACTACATCATGACTGTTCCCATATTAAAACATTCACTACATCATGACTGTTCCCATATTAAAACATTCACTACATCATGACTGTTCCCATCAGTATTATTAAAACATTCACTACATCATGACTGTTCCCATGTTAAAACATTCACTACATCATGACTGTTCCCATATTAAAACATTCACTACATCATGACTGTTCCCATATTAAAACATTAACTACATCATGACTGTTCCCATCAGTATTATTAAAACATTCACTACATCCTGACTGTTCCCATATTAAAACATTCACTACATCATGACTGTTCCCATATTAAAACATTCACTACATCATGACTGTTCCCATCAGTATTATTAAAACATTCAATACATCATGACTGTTCCCATATTAAAACATTCACTACATCATGACTGTTCCCATATTAAAACATTCACTACATCATGACTGTTCCCATATTAAAACATTCACTACATCATGACTGTTCCCATATTAAAACATTCACTACATCCTGACTGTTCCCATATTAAAACATTCACTACATCATGACTGTTCCCATATTAAAACATTCACTACATCATGACTGTTCCCATCAGTATTATTAAAACATTCACTACATCATGACTGTTCCCATGTTAAAACATTCACTACATCATGACTGTTCCCATATTAAAACATTCACTACATCATGACTGTTCCCATATTAAAACATTCACTACATCCTGACTGTTCCCATATTAAAACATTCACTACATCCTGACTGTTCCCATATTAAAACATTCACTACATCATGACTGTTCCCATATTAAAACATTCACTACATCATGACTGTTCCCATCAGTATTATTAAAACATTCACTACATCATGACTGTTCCCATGTTAAAACATTCACTACATCATGACTGTTCCCATGTTAAAACATTCACTACATCATGACTCTTCCCATATTAAAACATTCACTACATCATGACTGTTCCCATCAGTATTATTAAAACATTCACTACATCATGACTGTTCCCATATTAAAACATTCACTACATCATGACTGTTCCCATCTTAAAACATTCACTACATCATGACTGTTCCCATATTAAAACATTCACTACATCATGACTGTTCCCATATTAAAACATTCACTACATCATGACTGTTCCCATATTAAAACATTCACTAAATCATGACTGTTCCCATATTAAAACATTCACTACATCATGACTGTTCCCATCAGTATTATTAAAACATTCACTACATCATGACTGTTCCCATATTAAAACATTCACTACATCCTGACTGTTCCCATATTAAAACATTCACTACATCATGACTGTTCCCATCAGTATTATTAAAACATTCACTACATCCTGGCTGTTCCCATATTAAAACATTCACTACATCCTGACTGTTCCCATATTAAAACATTCACTACATCATGACTGTTCCCATATTAAAACATTCACTACATCCTGACTGTTCCCATATTAAAACATTCACTACATCATGACTGTTCCCATCAGTATTATTAAAACATTCACTACATCATGACTGTTCCCATATTAAAACATTCACTACATCATGACTGTTCCCATCAGTATTATTAAAACATTCACTACATCATGACTGTTCCCATATTAAAACATTCACTACATCATGACTGTTCCCATATTAAAACATTCACTACATCATGACTTCCCATCAGTATTATTAAAACATTCACTACATCATGACTGTTCCCATATTAAAACATTCACTACATCCTGACTGTTCCCATATTAAAACATTCACTACATCATGACTGTTCCCATATTAAAACATTCACTACATCATGACTGTTCCCATATTAAAACATTCACTACATCATGACTGTTACCATATTAAAACAATCACTACATCCTGACTGTTCCCATATTAAAACATTCACTACATCATGACTGTTCCCATATTAAAACATTCACTACATCATGACTGTTCCCATATTAAAACATTCACTACATCATGACTTTTCCCATATTAAAACATTCACTACATCATGACTGTTCCCATCAGTATTATTAAAACATTCACTACATCCTGACTGTTCCCATATTAAAACATTCACTACATCATGACTGTTCCCATATTAAAACATTCACTACATCATGACTGTTCCCATATTAAAACATTCACTACATCATGACTGTTCCCATCAGTATTATTAAAACATTCACTACATCATGACTGTTCCCATGTTAAAACATTCACTACATCATGACTGTTCCCATATTAAAACATTCACTACATCATGACTGTTCCCATATTAAAACATTAACTACATCATGACTGTTCCCATCAGTATTATTAAAACATTCACTACATCCTGACTGTTCCCATATTAAAACATTCACTACATCATGACTGTTCCCATATTAAAACATTCACTACATCATGACTGTTCCCATCAGTATTATTAAAACATTCAATACATCATGACTGTTCCCATATTAAAACATTCACTACATCATGACTGTTCCCATATTAAAACATTCACTACATCATGACTGTTCCCATATTAAAACATTCACTACATCATGACTGTTCCCATATTAAAACATTCACTACATCTTGACTATTCCCATATTAAAACATTCACTACATCATGACTGTTGCCATATTAAAACATTCACTACATCATGACTGTTCCCATCAGTATTATTAAAACATTCACTACATCATGACTGTTCCCATATTAAAACATTCACTACATCCTGACTGTTCCCATATTAAAACATTCACTACATCATGACTGTTCCCATATTAAAACATTCACTACATCATGACTGTTCCCATATTAAAACATTCACTACATCATGACTGTTCCCATATTAAAACATTCACTACATCATGACTGTTCCCATCAGTATTATTAAAACATTCACTACATCGTGGCTGTTCCCATATTAAAACATTCACTACATCATGACTGTTCCCATATTAAAACATTCACTACATCCTGACTGTTCCCATATTAAAACATTCACTACATCCTGACTGTTCCCATATTAAAACATTCACTACATCCTGACTGTTCCCATATTAAAACATTCACTACATCCTGACTGTTCCCATATTAAAACATTCACTACATCATTACTGTTCCCATCAGTATTATTAAAACATTCACTACATCATGACTGTTCCCATCAGTATTATTAAAACATTCACTACATCATGACTGTTCCCATCAGTATTATTAAAACATTCACTACATCATGACTGTTCCCATCAGTATTATTAAAACATTCACTACATCATGACTGTTCCCATATTAAAACATTCACTACATCATGACTGTTCCCATCAGTATTATTAAAACATTCACTACATCATGACTGTTCCCATATTAAAACATTCACTACATCATGACTGTTCCCATCAGTATTATTAAAACATTCACTACATCATGACTGTTCCCATATTAAAACATTCACTACATCATGACTGTTCCCATATTAAAACATTCACTACATCATGACTGTTCCCATCAGTATTATTAAAACATTCACTACATCATGACTGTTCCCATATTAAAACATTCACTACATCCTGACTGTTCCCATATTAAAACATTCACTACATCATGACTGTTCCCATATTAAAACATTCACTACATCATGACTGTTCCCATATTAAAACATTCACTACATCATGACTGTTCCCATATTAAAACATTCACTACATCATGACTGTTCCCATCAGTATTATTAAAACATTCACTACATCCTGGCTGTTCCCATATTAAAACATTCACTACATCATGACTGTTCCCATATTAAAACATTCACTACATCCTGACTGGTCCCATATTAAAACATTCACTACATCATGACTGTTCCCATCTTAAAACATTCACTACATCATGACTGTTCCCATATTAAAACATTCACTACATCATGACTGTTCCCATATTAAAACATTCACTACATCATGACTGTTCCCATATTAAAACATTCACTACATCATGACTGTTCCCATATTAAAACATTCACTACATCCTGACTGTTCCCATATTAAAACATTCACTACATCATGACTGTTCCCATCAGTATTATTAAAACATTCACTACATCCTGGCTGTTCCCATATTAAAACATTCACTACATCCTGACTGTTCCCATATTAAAACATTCACTACATCATGACTGTTCCCATATTAAAACATTCACTACATCATGACTGTTCCCATCAGTATTATTAAAACATTCACTACATCATGACTGTTCCCATGTTAAAACATTCACTACATCATGACTGTTCCCATATTAAAACATTCACTACATCATGACTGTTCCCATATTAAAACATTCACTACATCATGACTGTTCCCATCAGTATTATTAAAACATTCACTACATCCTGACTGTTCCCATATTAAAACATTCACTACATCATGACTGTTCCCATATTAAAACATTCACTACATCATGACTGTTCCCATATTAAAACATTCACTACATCATGACTGTTCCCATATTAAAACATTCACTACATCTTGACTGTTCCCATATTAAAACATTCACTACATCATGACTGTTCCCATATTAAAACATTCACTACATCATGACTGTTCCCATCAGTATTATTAAAACATTCACTACATCATGACTGTTCCCATATTAAAACATTCACTACATCATGACTGTTCCCATCAGTATTATTAAAACATTCACTACATCATGACTGTTCCCATATTAAAACATTCACTACATCATGACTGTTCCCATATTAAAACATTCACTACATCATGACTGTTCCCATCAGTATTATTAAAACATTCACTACATCATGACTGTTCCCATATTAAAACATTCACTACATCCTGACTGTTCCCATATTAAAACATTCACTACATCCTGACTGTTCCCATATTAAAACATTCACTACATCCTGACTGTTCCCATATTAAAACATTCACTACATCCTGACTGTTCCCATATTAAAACATTCACTACATCATTACTGTTCCCATCAGTATTATTAAAACATTCACTACATCATGACTGTTCCCATCAGTATTATTAAAACATTCACTACATCATGACTGTTCCCATCAGTATTATTAAAACATGCACTACATCATGACTGTTCCCATCAGTATTATTAAAACATTCACTACACCCTGACTGTTACCATATTAAACCATTCACTACATCATGACTGTTCCCATCAGTATTATTAAAACATTCACTACATCATGACTGTTCCCATATTAAAACATTCACTACATCCTGACTGTTCCCATATTAAAACATTCACTACATCCTGACTGTTCCCATATTAAAACATTCACTACATCATGACTGTTCCCATATTAAAACATTCACTACATCATGACTGTTCCCATATTAAAACATTCACTACATCATGACTGTTCCCATATTAAAACATTCACTACATCATGACTGTTCCCATATTAAAACATTCACTACATCCTGACTGTTCCCATATTAAAACATTCACTACATCCTGACTGTTCCCATATTAAAACATTCACTACATCATGACTGTTCCCATATTAAAACATTCACTACATCATGACTGTTCCCATCAGTATTATTAAAACATTCACTACATCATGACTGTTCCCATGTTAAAACATTCACTACATCATGACTGTTCCCATATTAAAACATTCACTACATCATGACTGTTCCCATATTAAAACATTCACTACATCCTGACTGTTCCCATATTAAAACATTCACTACATCCTGACTGTTCCCATATTAAAACATTCACTACATCATGACTGTTCCCATATTAAAACATTCACTACATCATGACTGTTCCCATCAGTATTATTAAAACATTCACTACATCATGACTGTTCCCATGTTAAAACATTCACTACATCATGACTGTTCCCATGTTAAAACATTCACTACATCATGACTGTTCCCATATTAAAACATTCACTACATCATGACTGTTCCCATCAGTATTATTAAAACATTCACTACATCATGACTGTTCCCATATTAAAACATTCACTACATCATGACTGTTCCCATCTTAAAACATTCACTACATCATGACTGTTCCCATATTAAAACATTCACTACATCATGACTGTTCCCATATTAAAACATTCACTACATCATGACTGTTCCCATATTAAAACATTCACTACATCATGACTGTTCCCATATTAAAACATTCACTACATCATGACTGTTCCCATCAGTATTATTAAAACATTCACTACATCATGACTGTTCCCATATTAAAACATTCACTACATCCTGACTGTTCCCATATTAAAACATTCACTACATCATGACTGTTCCCATCAGTATTATTAAAACATTCACTACATCCTGGCTGTTCCCATATTAAAACATTCACTACATCCTGACTGTTCCCATATTAAAACATTCACTACATCATGACTGTTCCCATATTAAAACATTCACTACATCCTGACTGTTCCCATATTAAAACATTCACTACATCATGACTGTTCCCATCAGTATTATTAAAACATTCACTACATCATGACTGTTCCCATATTAAAACATTCACTACATCATGACTGTTCCCATCAGTATTATTAAAACATTCACTACATCATGACTGTTCCCATATTAAAACATTCACTACATCATGACTGTTCCCATATTAAAACATTCACTACATCATGACTTCCCATCAGTATTATTAAAACATTCACTACATCATGACTGTTCCCATATTAAAACATTCACTACATCCTGACTGTTCCCATATTAAAACATTCACTACATCATGACTGTTCCCATATTAAAACATTCACTACATCATGACTGTTCCCATATTAAAACATTCACTACATCATGACTGTTACCATATTAAAACAATCACTACATCCTGACTGTTCCCATATTAAAACATTCACTACATCATGACTGTTCCCATATTAAAACATTCACTACATCATGACTGTTCCCATATTAAAACATTCACTACATCATGACTTTTCCCATATTAAAACATTCACTACATCATGACTGTTCCCATCAGTATTATTAAAACATTCACTACATCCTGACTGTTCCCATATTAAAACATTCACTACATCATGACTGTTCCCATATTAAAACATTCACTACATCATGACTGTTCCCATATTAAAACATTCACTACATCATGACTGTTCCCATCAGTATTATTAAAACATTCACTACATCATGACTGTTCCCATGTTAAAACATTCACTACATCATGACTGTTCCCATATTAAAACATTCACTACATCATGACTGTTCCCATATTAAAACATTAACTACATCATGACTGTTCCCATCAGTATTATTAAAACATTCACTACATCCTGACTGTTCCCATATTAAAACATTCACTACATCATGACTGTTCCCATATTAAAACATTCACTACATCATGACTGTTCCCATCAGTATTATTAAAACATTCAATACATCATGACTGTTCCCATATTAAAACATTCACTACATCATGACTGTTCCCATATTAAAACATTCACTACATCATGACTGTTCCCATATTAAAACATTCACTACATCATGACTGTTCCCATATTAAAACATTCACTACATCTTGACTATTCCCATATTAAAACATTCACTACATCATGACTGTTGCCATATTAAAACATTCACTACATCATGACTGTTCCCATCAGTATTATTAAAACATTCACTACATCATGACTGTTCCCATATTAAAACATTCACTACATCCTGACTGTTCCCATATTAAAACATTCACTACATCATGACTGTTCCCATATTAAAACATTCACTACATCATGACTGTTCCCATATTAAAACATTCACTACATCATGACTGTTCCCATATTAAAACATTCACTACATCATGACTGTTCCCATCAGTATTATTAAAACATTCACTACATCGTGGCTGTTCCCATATTAAAACATTCACTACATCATGACTGTTCCCATATTAAAACATTCACTACATCCTGACTGTTCCCATATTAAAACATTCACTACATCCTGACTGTTCCCATATTAAAACATTCACTACATCCTGACTGTTCCCATATTAAAACATTCACTACATCCTGACTGTTCCCATATTAAAACATTCACTACATCATTACTGTTCCCATCAGTATTATTAAAACATTCACTACATCATGACTGTTCCCATCAGTATTATTAAAACATTCACTACATCATGACTGTTCCCATCAGTATTATTAAAACATTCACTACATCATGACTGTTCCCATCAGTATTATTAAAACATTCACTACACCCTGACTGTTACCATATTAAACCATTCACTACATCATGACTGTTCCCATCAGTATTATTAAAACATTCACTACATCATGACTGTTCCCATATTAAAACATTCACTACATCCTGACTGTTCCCATATTAAAACATTCACTACATCCTGACTGTTCCCATATTAAAACATTCACTACATCATGACTGTTCCCATATTAAAACATTCACTACATCATGACTGTTCCCATATTAAAACATTCACTACATCATGACTGTTCCCATATTAAAACATTCACTACATCATGACTGTTCCCATATTAAAACATTCACTACATCCTGACTGTTCCCATATTAAAACATTCACTACATCCTGACTGTTCCCATATTAAAACATTCACTACATCATGACTGTTCCCATATTAAAACATTCACTACATCATGACTGTTCCCATCAGTATTATTAAAACATTCACTACATCATGACTGTTCCCATGTTAAAACATTCACTACATCATGACTGTTCCCATATTAAAACATTCACTACATCATGACTGTTCCCATATTAAAACATTCACTACATCATGACTGATCCCATATTAAAACATTCACTACATCATGACTGTTCCCATATTAAAACATTCACTACATCATGACTGTTCCCATCAGTATTATTAAAACATTGACTACATCCTGACTGTTCCCATATTAAAACATTCACTACATCCTGACTGTTCCCATATTAAAACATTCACTACATCATGACTGTTCCCATCAGTATTATTAAAACATTCACTACATCATGACTGTTCCCATATTAAAACATTCACTACATCCTGACTGTTCCCATATTAAAACATTCACTACATCCTGACTGTTCCCATATTAAAACATTCACTACATCCTGACTGTTCCCATATTAAAACATTCACTACATCATGACTGTTCCCATATTAAAACATTCACTACATCATGACTGTTCCCATCAGTATTATTAAAACATTCACTACATCATGACTGTTCCCATGTTAAAACATTCACTACATCATGACTGTTCCCATGTTAAAACATTCACTACATCATGACTGTTCCCATATTAAAACATTCACTACATCATGACTGTTCCCATCAGTATTATTAAAACATTCACTACATCATGACTGTTCCCATATTAAAACATTCACTACATCATGACTGTTCCCATCTTAAAACATTCACTACATCATGACTGTTCCCATATTAAAACATTCACTACATCATGACTGTTCCCATATTAAAACATTCACTACATCATGACTGTTCCCATATTAAAACATTCACTACATCATGACTGTTCCCATATTAAAACATTCACTACATCATGACTGTTCCCATCAGTATTATTAAAACATTCACTACATCATGACTGTTCCCATATTAAAACATTCACTACATCCTGACTGTTCCCATATTAAAACATTCACTACATCATGACTGTTCCCATCAGTATTATTAAAACATTCACTACATCCTGGCTGTTCCCATATTAAAACATTCACTACATCCTGACTGTTCCCATATTAAAACATTCACTACATCATGACTGTTCCCATATTAAAACATTCACTACATCCTGACTGTTCCCATATTAAAACATTCACTACATCATGACTGTTCCCATCAGTATTATTAAAACATTCACTACATCATGACTGTTCCCATATTAAAACATTCACTACATCATGACTGTTCCCATCAGTATTATTAAAACATTCACTACATCATGACTGTTCCCATATTAAAACATTCACTACATCATGACTGTTCCCATGTTAAAACATTCACTACATCATGACTGTTCCCATATTAAAACATTCACTACATCATGACTGTTCCCATATTAAAACATTCACTACATCATGACTGTTCCCATATTAAAACATTCACTACATCATGACTGTTCCCATATTAAAACATTCACTACATCATGACTTCCCATCAGTATTATTAAAACATTCACTACATCATGACTGTTCCCATATTAAAACATTCACTACATCCTGACTGTTCCCATATTAAAACATTCACTACATCCTGACTGTTCCCATATTAAAACATTCACTACATCATGACTGTTCCCATATTAAAACATTCACTACATCATGACTGTTCCCATATTAAAACATTCACTACATCATGACTGTTCCCATATTAAAACATTCACTACATCATGACTGTTCCCATATTAAAACATTCACTACATCCTGACTGTTCCCATATTAAAACATTCACTACATCCTGACTGTTCCCATATTAAAACATTCACTACATCATGACTGTTCCCATATTAAAACATTCACTACATCATGACTGTTCCCATCAGTATTATTAAAACATTCACTACATCATGACTGTTCCCATGTTAAAACATTCACTACATCATGACTGTTCCCATATTAAAACATTCACTACATCATGACTGTTCCCATATTAAAACATTCACTACATCATGACTGTTCCCATATTAAAACATTCACTACATCATGACTGTTCCCATATTAAAACATTCACTACATCATGACTGTTCCCATCAGTATTATTAAAACATTGACTACATCCTGACTGTTCCCATATTAAAACATTCACTACATCATGACTGTTCACATATTAAAACATTCACTACATCATGACTGTTCCCATCAGTGTTATTAAAACATTCACTACATCATGACTGTTCCCATATTAAAACATTCACTACATCATGACTGTTCCCATATTAAAACATTCACTACATCCTGACTGTTCCCATATTAAAACATTCACTACATCCTGACTGTTCCCATATTAAAACATTCACTACATCATGACTGTTCCCATATTAAAACATTCACTACATCATGACTGTTCCCATCAGTATTATTAAAACATTCACTACATCATGACTGTTCCCATGTTAAAACATTCACTACATCATGACTGTTCCCATGTTAAAACATTCACTACATCATGACTGTTCCCATATTAAAACATTCACTACATCATGACTGTTCCCATCAGTATTATTAAAACATTCACTACATCATGACTGTTCCCATATTAAAACATTCACTACATCATGACTGTTCCCATCTTAAAACATTCACTACATCATGACTGTTCCCATATTAAAACATTCACTACATCATGACTGTTCCCATATTAAAACATTCACTACATCATGACTGTTCCCATATTAAAACATTCACTACATCATGACTGTTCCCATATTAAAACATTCACTACATCATGACTGTTCCCATCAGTATTATTAAAACATTCACTACATCATGACTGTTCCCATATTAAAACATTCACTACATCCTGACTGTTCCCATATTAAAACATTCACTACATCATGACTGTTCCCATCAGTATTATTAAAACATTCACTACATCCTGGCTGTTCCCATATTAAAACATTCACTACATCCTGACTGTTCCCATATTAAAACATTCACTACATCATGACTGTTCCCATATTAAAACATTCACTACATCCTGACTGTTCCCATATTAAAACATTCACTACATCATGACTGTTCCCATCAGTATTATTAAAACATTCACTACATCATGACTGTTCCCATATTAAAACATTCACTACATCATGACTGTTCCCATCAGTATTATTAAAACATTCACTACATCATGACTGTTCCCATATTAAAACATTCACTACATCATGACTGTTCCCATATTAAAACATTCACTACATCATGACTTCCCATCAGTATTATTAAAACATTCACTACATCATGAATGTTCCCATATTAAAACATTCACTACATCCTGACTGTTCCCATATTAAAACATTCACTACATCATGACTGTTCCCATATTAAAACATTCACTACATCATGACTGTTCCCATATTAAAACATTCACTACATCATGACTGTTACCATATTAAAACAATCACTACATCCTGACTGTTCCCATATTAAAACATTCACTACATCATGACTGTTCCCATATTAAAACATTCACTACATCATGACTGTTCCCATATTAAAACATTCACTACATCATGACTTTTCCCATATTAAACATTCACTACATCATGACTGTTCCCATCAGTATTATTAAAACATTCACTACATCCTGACTGTTCCCATATTAAAACATTCACTACATCATGACTGTTCCCATATTAAAACATTCACTACATCATGACTGTTCCCATATTAAAACATTAACTACATCATGACTGTTCCCATCAGTATTATTAAAACATTCACTACATCCTGACTGTTCCCATATTAAAACATTCACTACATCATGACTGTTCCCATATTAAAACATTCACTACATCATGACTGTTCCCATCAGTATTATTAAAACATTCAATACATCATGACTGTTCCCATATTAAAACATTCACTACATCATGACTGTTCCCATATTAAAACATTCACTACATCATGACTGTTCCCATATTAAAACATTCACTACATCTTGACTATTCCCATATTAAAACATTCACTACATCATGACTGTTCCCATATTAAAACATTCACTACATCATGACTGTTCCCATCAGTATTATTAAAACATTCACTACATCATGACTGTTCCCATATTAAAACATTCACTACATCATGACTGTTCCCATCAGTATTATTAAAACATTCACTACATCATGACTGTTCCCATATTAAAACATTCACTACATCCTGACTGTTCCCATATTAAAACATTCACTACATCGTGACTGTTCCCATCAGTATTATTAAAACATTCACTACATCCTGGCTGTTCCCATATTAAAACATTCACTACATCATGACTGTTCCCATATTAAAACATTCACTACATCCTGACTGTTCCCATATTAAAACATTCACTACATCCTGACTGTTCCCATATTAAAACATTCACTACATCCTGACTGTTCCCATATTAAAACATTCACTACATCCTGACTGTTCCCATATTAAAACATTCACTACATCATTACTGTTCCCATCAGTATTATTAAAACATTCACTACATCATGACTGTTCCCATCAGTATTATTAAAACATTCACTACATCATGACTGTTCCCATCAGTATTATTAAAACATTCACTACATCATGACTGTTCCCATATTAAAACATTCACTACATCCTGACTGTTCCCATATTAAAACATTCACTACATCATGACTGTTCCCATCAGTATTATTAAAACATTCACTACATCATGACTGTTCCCATATTAAAACATTCACTACATCCTGACTGTTCCCATATTAAAACATTCACTACATCCTGACTGTTCCCATATTAAAACATTCACTACATCCTGACTGTTCCCATATTAAAACATTCACTACATCATTACTGTTCCCATCAGTATTATTAAAACATTCACTACATCATGACTGTTCCCATCAGTATTATTAAAACATTCACTACATCCTGACTGTTCCCATATTAAAACATTCACTACATCCTGACTGTTCCCATATTAAAACATTCACTACATCCTGACTGTTCCCATATTAAAACATTCACTACATCCTGACTGTTCCCATATTAAAACATTCACTACATCATTACTGTTCCCATCAGTATTATTAAAACATTCACTACATCATGACTGTTCCCATCAGTATTATTAAAACATTCACTACATCATGACTGTTCCCATCAGTATTATTAAAACATTCACTACATCATGACTGTTCCCATATTAAAACATTCACTACATCCTGACTGTTCTCATATTAAAACATTCACTACATCATGACTGTTCCCATATTAAAACATTCACTACATCCTGACTGTTCCCATATTAAAACATTCACTACATCCTGACTGTTCCCATATTAAAACATTCACTACATCCTGACTGTTCCCATATTAAAACATTCACTACATCATTACTGTTCCCATCAGTATTATTAAAACATTCACTACATCATGACTGTTCCCATCAGTATTATTAAAACATTCACTACATCATGACTGTTCCCATCAGTATTATTAAAACATTCACTACACCCTGACTGTTACCATATTAAACCATTCACTACATCATGACTGTTCCCATCAGTATTATTAAAACATTCACTACATCATGACTGTTCCCATATTAAAACATTCACTACATCCTGACTGTTCCCATATTAAAACATTCACTACATCCTGACTGTTCCCATATTAAAACATTCACTACATCATGACTGTTCCCATATTAAAACATTCACTACATCATGACTGTTCCCATATTAAAACATTCACTACATCATGACTGTTCCCATATTAAAACATTCACTACATCATGACTGTTCCCATATTAAAACATTCACTACATCATGACTGTTCCCATATTAAAACATTCACTACATCATGACTGTTCCCATATTAAAACATTCACTACATCATGACTGTTCCCATATTAAAACATTCACTACATCATGACTGTTCCCATATTAAAACATTCACTACATCCTGACTGTTCCCATATTAAAACATTCACTACATCCTGACTGTTCCCATATTAAAACATTCACTACATCATGACTGTTCCCATATTAAAACATTCACTACATCATGACTGTTCCCATCAGTATTATTAAAACATTCACTACATCATGACTGTTCCCATGTTAAAACATTCACTACATCATGACTGTTCCCATATTAAAACATTCACTACATCATGACTGTTCCCATATTAAAACATTCACTACATCATGACTGTTCCCATATTAAAACATTCACTACATCATGACTGTTCCCATATTAAAACATTCACTACATCATGACTGTTCCCATCAGTATTATTAAAACATTGACTACATCCTGACTGTTCCCATATTAAAACATTCACTACATCATGACTGTTCACATATTAAAACATTCACTACATCATGACTGTTCCCATCAGTATTATTAAAACATTCACTACATCATGACTGTTCCCAAATTAAAACATTCACTACATCATGACTGTTCCCATATTAAAACATTCACTACATCCTGACTGTTCCCATATTAAAACATTCACTACATCCTGACTGTTCCCATATTAAAACATTCACTACATCATGACTGTTCCCATATTAAAACATTCACTACATCATGACTGTTCCCATCAGTATTATTAAAACATTCACTACATCATGACTGTTCCCATGTTAAAACATTCACTACATCATGACTGTTCCCATGTTAAAACATTCACTACATCATGACTGTTCCCATATTAAAACATTCACTACATCATGACTGTTCCCATCAGTATTATTAAAACATTCACTACATCATGACTGTTCCCATATTAAAACATTCACTACATCATGACTGTTCCCATCTTAAAACATTCACTACATCATGACTGTTCCCATATTAAAACATTCACTACATCATGACTGTTCCCATATTAAAACATTCACTACATCATGACTGTTCCCATATTAAAACATTCACTACATCATGACTGTTCCCATATTAAAACATTCACTACATCATGACTGTTCCCATCAGTATTATTAAAACATTCACTACATCATGACTGTTCCCATATTAAAACATTCACTACATCCTGACTGTTCCCATATTAAAACATTCACTACATCATGACTGTTCCCATCAGTATTATTAAAACATTCACTACATCCTGGCTGTTCCCATATTAAAACATTCACTACATCCTGACTGTTCCCATATTAAAACATTCACTACATCATGACTGTTCCCATATTAAAACATTCACTACATCCTGACTGTTCCCATATTAAAACATTCACTACATCATGACTGTTCCCATCAGTATTATTAAAACATTCACTACATCATGACTGTTCCCATATTAAAACATTCACTACATCATGACTGTTCCCATCAGTATTATTAAAACATTCACTACATCATGACTGTTCCCATATTAAAACATTCACTACATCATGACTGTTCCCATATTAAAACATTCACTACATCATGACTTCCCATCAGTATTATTAAAACATTCACTACATCATGACTGTTCCCATATTAAAACATTCACTACATCCTGACTGTTCCCATATTAAAACATTCACTACATCATGACTGTTCCCATCAGTATTATTAAAACATTCACTACATCATGACTGTTCCCATATTAAAACATTCACTACATCCTGACTGTTCCCATATTAAAACATTCACTACATCCTGACTGTTCCCATATTAAAACATTCACTACATCCTGACTGTTCCCATATTAAAACATTCACTACATCATTACTGTTCCCATCAGTATTATTAAAACATTCACTACATCATGACTGTTCCCATCAGTATTATTAAAACATTCACTACATCATGACTGTTCCCATCAGTATTATTAAAACATTCACTACATCCTGACTGTTACCATATTAAACCATTCACTACATCATGACTGTTCCCATCAGTATTATTAAAACATTCACTACATCATGACTGTTCCCATATTAAAACATTCACTACATCCTGACTGTTCCCATATTAAAACATTCACTACATCCTGACTGTTCCCATATTAAAACATTCACTACATCATGACTGTTCCCATATTAAAACATTCACTACATCATGACTGTTCCCATATTAAAACATTCACTACATCATGACTGTTCCCATATTAAAACATTCACTACATCCTGACTGTTCCCATATTAAAACATTCACTACATCATGACTGTTCCCATATTAAAACATTCACTACATCATGACTGTTCCCATATTAAAACATTCACTACATCATGACTGTTCCCATATTAAAACATTCACTACATCATGACTGTTCCCATATTAAAACATTCACTACATCATGACTGTTCCCATATTAAAACATTCACTACATCCTGACTGTTCCCATATTAAAACATTCACTACATCCTGACTGTTCCCATATTAAAACATTCACTACATAATGACTGTTCCCATATTAAAACATTCACTACATCATGACTGTTCCCATCAGTATTATTAAAACATTCACTACATCATGACTGTTCCCATGTTAAAACATTCACTACATCATGACTGTTCCCATATTAAAACATTCACTACATCATGACTGTTCCCATATTAAAACATTCACTACATCATGACTGTTCCCATATTAAAACATTCACTACATCATGACTGTTCCCATATTAAAACATTCACTACATCATGACTGTTCCCATCAGTATTATTAAAACATTGACTACATCATGACTGTTCCCATATTAAAACATTCACTACATCATGACTGTTCACATATTAAAACATTCACTACATCATGACTGTTCCCATCAGTATTATTAAAACATTCACTACATCATGACTGTTCCCATATTAAAACATTCACTACATCATGACTGTTCCCATATTAAAACATTCACTACATCCTGACTGTTCCCATATTAAAACATTCACTACATCCTGACTGTTCCCATATTAAAACATTCACTACATCATGACTGTTCCCATATTAAAACATTCACTACATCATGACTGTTCCCATCAGTATTATTAAAACATTCACTACATCATGACTGTTCCCATGTTAAAACATTCACTACATCATGACTGTTCCCATGTTAAAACATTCACTACATCATGACTGTTCCCATATTAAAACATTCACTACATCATGACTGTTCCCATCAGTATTATTAAAACATTCACTACATCATGACTGTTCCCATATTAAAACATTCACTACATCATGACTGTTCCCATCTTAAAACATTCACTACATCATGACTGTTCCCATATTAAAACATTCACTACATCATGACTGTTCCCATATTAAAACATTCACTACATCATGACTGTTCCCATATTAAAACATTCACTACATCATGACTGTTCCCATATTAAAACATTCACTACATCATGACTGTTCCCATCAGTATTATTAAAACATTCACTACATCATGACTGTTCCCATATTAAAACATTCACTACATCCTGACTGTTCCCATATTAAAACATTCACTACATCATGACTGTTCCCATCAGTATTATTAAAACATTCACTACATCCTGGCTGTTCCCATATTAAAACATTCACTACATCCTGACTGTTCCCATATTAAAACATTCACTACATCATGACTGTTCCCATATTAAAACATTCACTACATCCTGACTGTTCCCATATTAAAACATTCACTACATCATGACTGTTCCCATCAGTATTATTAAAACATTCACTACATCATGACTGTTCCCATATTAAAACATTCACTACATCATGACTGTTCCCATCAGTATTATTAAAACATTCACTACATCATGACTGTTCCCATATTAAAACATTCACTACATCATGACTGTTCCCATATTAAAACATTCACTACATCATGACTTCCCATCAGTATTATTAAAACATTCACTACATCATGACTGTTCCCATATTAAAACATTCACTACATCCTGACTGTTCCCATATTAAAACATTCACTACATCATGACTGTTCCCATATTAAAACATTCACTACATCATGACTGTTACCATATTAAAACAATCACTACATCCTGACTGTTCCCATATTAAAACATTCACTACATCATGACTGTTCCCATATTAAAACATTCACTACATCATGACTTTTCCCATATTAAAACATTCACTACATCATGACTGTTCCCATCAGTATTATTAAAACATTCACTACATCATGACTGTTCCCATATTAAAACATTCACTACATCATGACTGTTCCCATCAGTATTATTAAAACATTCACTACATCATGACTGTTCCCATATTAAAACATTCACTACATCATGACTGTTCCCATATTAAAACATTCACTACATCATGACTTCCCATCAGTATTATTAAAACATTCACTACATCATGACTGTTCCCATATTAAAACATTCACTACATCCTGACTGTTCCCATATTAAAACATTCACTACATCATGACTGTTCCCATATTAAAACATTCACTACATCATGACTGTTACCATATTAAAACAATCACTACATCCTGACTGTTCCCAGTATTAAAACATTCACTACATCATGACTGTTCCCATATTAAAACATTCACTACATCATGACTTTTCCCATATTAAAACATTCACTACATCATGACTGTTCCCATCAGTATTATTAAAACATTTACTACATCCTGACTGTTCCCATATTAAAACATTCACTACATCATGACTGTTCCCATATTAAAACATTCACTACATCATTACTGTTCCCATATTAAAACATTCACTACATCATGACTGTTCCCATCAGTATTATTAAAACATTCACTACATCATGACTGTTCCCATGTTAAAACATTCACTACATCATGACTGTTCCCATATTAAAACATTCACTACATCATGACTGTTCCCATATTAAAACATTAACTACATCATGACTGTTCCCATCAGTATTATTAAAACATTCACTACATCCTGACTGTTCCCATATTAAAACATTCACTACATCATGACTGTTCCCATATTAAAACATTCACTACATCATGACTGTTCCCATCAGTATTATTAAAACATTCAATACATCATGACTGTTCCCATATTAAAACATTCACTACATCATGACTGTTCCCATATTAAAACATTCACTACATCATGACTGTTCCCATATTAAAACATTCACTACATCATGACTGTTCCCATATTAAAACATTCACTACATCTTGACTATTCCCATATTAAAACATTCAATTCATCATGACTGTTCCCATATTAAAACATTCACTACATCATGACTGTTCCCATCAGTATTATTAAAACATTCACTACATCATGTCTGTTCCCATATTAAAACATTCACTACATCATGACTGTTCCCATCAGTATTATTAAAACATTCACTACATCATGACTGTTCCCATATTAAAACATTCACTACATCCTGACTGTTCCCATATTAAAACATTCACTACATCGTGACTGTTCCCATCAGTATTATTAAAACATTCACTACATCCTGGCTGTTCCCATATTAAAACATTCACTACATCATGACTGTTCCCATATTAAAACATTCACTACATCCTGACTGTTCCCATATTAAAACATTCACTACATCCTGACTGTTCCCATATTAAAACATTCACTACATCATGACTGTTACCATATTAAAACAATCACTACATCCTGACTGTTCCCATATTAAAACATTCACTACATCATGACTGTTCCCATATTAAAACATTCACTACATCATGACTTTTCCCATATTAAAACATTCACTACATCATGACTGTTCCCATCAGTATTATTAAAACATTTACTACATCCTGACTGTTCCCATATTAAAACATTCACTACATCATGACTGTTCCCATATTAAAACATTCACTACATCATGACTGTTCCCATATTAAAACATTCACTACATCATGACTGTTCCCATCAGTATTATTAAAACATTCACTACATCATGACTGTTCCCATGTTAAAACATTCACTACATCATGACTGTTCCCATATTAAAACATTCACTACATCATGACTGTTCCCATATTAAAACATTAACTACATCATGACTGTTCCCATCAGTATTATTAAAACATTCACTACATCCTGACTGTTCCCATATTAAAACATTCACTACATCATGACTGTTCCCATATTAAAACATTCACTACATCATGACTGTTCCCATCAGTATTATTAAAACATTCAATACATCATGACTGTTCCCATATTAAAACATTCACTACATCATGACTGTTCCCATATTAAAACATTCACTACATCATGACTGTTCCCATATTAAAACATTCACTACATCATGACTGTTCCCATATTAAAACATTCACTACATCTTGACTATTCCCATATTAAAACATTCAATTCATCATGACTGTTCCCATATTAAAACATTCACTACATCATGACTGTTCCCATCAGTATTATTAAAACATTCACTACATCATGTCTGTTCCCATATTAAAACATTCACTACATCATGACTGTTCCCATCAGTATTATTAAAACATTCACTACATCATGACTGTTCCCATATTAAAACATTCACTACATCCTGACTGTTCCCATATTAAAACATTCACTACATCGTGACTGTTCCCATCAGTATTATTAAAACATTCACTACATCCTGGCTGTTCCCATATTAAAACATTCACTACATCATGACTGTTCCCATATTAAAACATTCACTACATCCTGACTGTTCCCATATTAAAACATTCACTACATCCTGACTGTTCCCATATTAAAACATTCACTACATCCTGACTGTTCCCATATTAAAACATTCACTACATCCTGACTGTTCCCATATTAAAACATTCACTACATCATTACTGTTCCCATCAGTATTATTAAAACATTCACTACATCATGACTGTTCCCATCAGTATTATTAAAACATTCACTACATCATGACTGTTCCCATCAGTATTATTAAAACATTCACTACATCATGACTGTTCCCATATTAAAACATTCACTACATCCTGACTGTTCCCATATTAAAACATTCACTACATCATGACTGTTCCCATCAGTATTATTAAAACATTCACTACATCCTGGCTGTTCCCATATTAAAACATTCACTACATCCTGACTGTTCCCATATTAAAACATTCACTACATCATGACTGTTCCCATATTAAAACATTCACTACATCCTGACTGTTCCCATATTAAAACATTCACTACATCATGACTGTTCCCATCAGTATTATTAAAACATTCACTACATCATGACTGTTCCCATATTAAAACATTCACTACATCCTGGCTGTTCCCATATTAAAACATTCACTACATCCTGACTGTTCCCATATTAAAACATTCACTACATCATGACTGTTCCCATATTAAAACATTCACTACATCCTGACTGTTCCCATATTAAAACATTCACTACATCATGACTGTTCCCATCAGTATTATTAAAACATTCACTACATCATGACTGTTCCCATATTAAAACATTCACTACATCATGACTGTTCCCATATTAAAACATTCACTACATCATGACTTCCCATCAGTATTATTAAAACATTCACTACATCATGACTGTTCCCATATTAAAACATTCACTACATCCTGACTGTTCCCATATTAAAACATTCACTACATCATGACTGTTCCCATATTAAAACATTCACTACATCATGACTGTTCCCATATTAAAACATTCACTACATCATGACTGTTACCATATTAAAACAATCACTACATCCTGACTGTTCCCATATTAAAACATTCACTACATCATGACTGTTCCCATATTAAAACATTCACTACATCATGACTGTTCCCATATTAAAACATTCACTACATCATGACTGTTCCCATCAGTATTATTAAAACATTCACTACATCCTGACTGTTCCCATATTAAAACATTCACTACATCATGACTGTTCCCATATTAAAACATTCACTACATCATGACTGTTCCCATATTAAAACATTCACTACATCATGACTGTTCCCATCAGTATTATTAAAACATTCACTACATCATGACTGTTCCCATGTTAAAACATTCACTACATCATGACTGTTCCCATATTAAAACATTCACTACATCATGACTGTTCCCATATTAAAACATTCACTACATCCTGACTGTTCCCATATTAAAACATTCACTACATCATGACTGTTCCCATATTAAAACATTCACTACATCATGACTGTTCCCATATTAAAACATTCACTACATCATGACTGTTCCCATCAGTATTATTAAAACATTCACTACATCATGACTGTTCCCATATTAAAACATTCACTACATCATGACTGTTCCCATCAGTATTATTAAAACATTCACTACATCATGACTGTTCCCATATTAAAACATTCACTACATCATGACTGTTCCCATATTAAAACATTCACTACATCATGACTTCCCATCAGTATTATTAAAACATTCACTACATCTTGACTGTTCCCATATTAAAACATTCACTACATCCTGACTGTTCCCATATTAAAACATTCACTACATCATGACTGTTCCCATATTAAAACATTCACTACATCATGACTGTTCCCATATTAAAACATTCACTACATCATGACTGTTACCATATTAAAACAATCACTACATCCTGACTGTTCCCATATTAAAACATTCACTACATCATGACTGTTCCCATATTAAAACATTCACTACATCATGACTGTTCCCATATTAAAACATTCACTACATCATGACTTTTCCCATATTAAAACATTCACTACATCATGACTGTTCCCATCAGTATTATTAAAACATTTACTACATCCTGACTGTTCCCATATTAAAACATTCACTACATCATGACTGTTCCCATATTAAAACATTCACTACATCATGACTGTTCCCATATTAAAACATTCACTACATCATGACTGTTCCCATCAGTATTATTAAAACATTCACTACATCATGACTGTTCCCATGTTAAAACATTCACTACATCATGACTGTTCCCATATTAAAACATTCACTACATCATGACTGTTCCCATATTAAAACATTAACTACATCATGACTGTTCCCATCAGTATTATTAAAACATTCACTACATCATGACTGTTCCCAAATTAAAACTTTCACTACATAATGACTGTTCCCATATTAAAACATTCACTACATCCTGACTGTTCCCATATTAAAACATTCACTACATCCTGACTGTTCCCATATTAAAACATTCACTACATCATGACTGTTCCCATATTAAAACATTCACTACATCATGACTGTTCCCATCAGTATTATTAAAACATTCACTACATCATGACTGTTCCCATGTTAAAACATTCACTACATCATGACTGTTCCCATGTTAAAACATTCACTACATCATGACTGTTCCCATATTAAAACATTCACTACATCATGACTGTTCCCATCAGTATTATTAAAACATTCACTACATCATGACTGTTCCCATATTAAAACATTCACTACATCATGACTGTTCCCATCTTAAAACATTCACTACATCATGACTGTTCCCATATTAAAACATTCACTACATCAAGACTGTTCCCATATTAAAACATTCACTACATCATGACTGTTCCCATATTAAAACATTCACTACATCATGACTGTTCCCATATTAAAACATTCACTACATCATGACTGTTCCCATCAGTATTATTAAAACATTCACTACATCATGACTGTTCCCATATTAAAACATTCACTACATCCTGACTGTTCCCATATTAAAACATTCACTACATCATGACTGTTCCCATCAGTATTATTAAAACATTCACTACATCCTGGCTGTTCCCATATTAAAACATTCACTACATCCTGACTGTTCCCATATTAAAACATTCACTACATCATGACTGTTCCCATATTAAAACATTCACTACATCCTGACTGTTCCCATATTAAAACATTCACTACATCATGACTGTTCCCATCAGTATTATTAAAACATTCACTACATCATGACTGTTCCCATATTAAAACATTCCCTACATCATGACTGTTCCCATCAGTATTATTAAAACATTCACTACATCATGACTGTTCCCATATTAAAACATTCACTACATCATGACTGTTCCCATATTAAAACATTCACTACATCATGACTTCCCATCAGTATTATTAAAACATTCACTACATCATGACTGTTCCCATATTAAAACATTCACTACATCCTGACTGTTCCCATATTAAAACATTCACTACATCATGACTGTTCCCATATTAAAACATTCACTACATCCTGACTGTTCCCATATTAAAACATTCACTACATCATGACTGTTCCCATATTAAAACATTCACTACATCATGACTGTTCCCATATTAAAACATTCACTACATCATGACTGTTCCCATCAGTATTATTAAAACATTCACTACATCATGACTGTTCCCATGTTAAAACATTCACTACATCATGACTGTTCCCATATTAAAACATTCACTACATCATGACTGTTCCCATATTAAAACATTAACTACATCATGACTGTTCCCATCAGTATTATTAAAACATTCACTACATCCTGACTGTTCCCATATTAAAACATTCACTACATCATGACTGTTCCCATATTAAAACATTCACTACATCATGACTGTTCCCATCAGTATTATTAAAACATTCAATACATCATGACTGTTCCCATATTAAAACATTCACTACATCATGACTGTTCCCATAAAACATTCACTACATCATGACTGTTCCCATATTAAAACATTCACTACATCATGACTGTTCCCATATTAAAACATTCACTACATCTTGACTATTCCCATATTAAAACATTCACTACATCATGACTGTTCCCATATTAAAACATTCACTACATCATGACTGTTCCCATCAGTATTATTAAAACATTCACTACATCATGTCTGTTCCCATATTAAAACATTCACTACATCATGACTGTTCCCATCAGTATTATTAAAACATTCACTACATCATGACTGTTCCCATATTAAAACATTCACTACATCCTGACTGTTCCCATATTAAAACATTCACTACATCCTGACTGTTCCCATATTAAAACATTCACTACATCCTGACTGTTCCCATATTAAAACATTCACTACATCATTACTGTTCCCATCAGTATTATTAAAACATTCACTACATCATGACTGTTCCCATCAGTATTATTAAAACATTCACTACATCATGACTGTTCCCATCAGTATTATTAAAACATTCACTACATCATGACTGTTCCCATATTAAAACATTCACTACATCCTGACTGTTCCCATATTAAAACATTCACTACATCATGACTGTTCCCATCAGTATTATTAAAACATTCACTACATCCTGGCTGTTCCCATATTAAAACATTCACTACATTCTGACTGTTCCCATATTAAAACATTCACTACATCATGACTGTTCCCATATTAAAACATTCACTACATCCTGACTGTTCCCATATTAAAACATTCACTACATCATGACTGTTCCCATCAGTATTATTAAAACATTCACTACATCATGACTGTTCCCATATTAAAACATTCACTACATCATGACTGTTCCCATCAGTATTATTAAAACATTCACTACATCATGACTGTTCCCATATTAAAACATTCACTACATCATGACTGTTCCCATATTAAAACATTCACTACATCATGACTTCCCATCAGTATTATTAAAACATTCACTACATCATGACTGTTCCCATATTAAAACATTCACTACATCCTGACTGTTCCCATATTAAAACATTCACTACATCATGACTGTTCCCATATTAAAACATTCACTACATCATGACTGTTCCCATATTAAAACATTCACTACATCATGACTGTTACCATATTAAAACAATCACTACATCCTGACTGTTCCCATATTAAAACATTCACTACATCATGACTGTTCCCATATTAAAACATTCACTACATCATGACTGTTCCCATATTAAAACATTCACTACATCATGACTTTTCCCATATTAAAACATTCACTACATCATGACTGTTCCCATCAGTATTATTAAAACATTTACTACATCCTGACTGTTCCCATATTAAAACATTCACTACATCATGACTGTTCCCATATTAAAACATTCACTACATCATGACTGTTCCCATATTAAAACATTCACTACATCATGACTGTTCCCATCAGTATTATTAAAACATTCACTACATCATGACTGTTCCCATGTTAAAACATTCACTACATCATGACTGTTCCCATATTAAAACATTCACTACATCATGACTGTTCCCATATTAAAACATTAACTACATCATGACTGTTCCCATCAGTATTATTAAAACATTCACTACATCCTGACTGTTCCCATATTAAAACATTCACTACATCATGACTGTTCCCATATTAAAACATTCACTACATCATGACTGTTCCCATCAGTATTATTAAAACATTCAATACATCATGACTGTTCCCATATTAAAACATTCACTACATCATGACTGTTCCCATATTAAAACATTCACTACATCATGACTGTTCCCATATTAAAACATTCACTACATCATGACTGTTCCCATATTAAAACATTCACTACATCTTGACTATTCCCATATTAAAACATTCACTACATCATGACTGTTCCCATATTAAAACATTCACTACATCATGACTGTTCCCATCAGTATTATTAAAACATTCACTACATCATGACTGTTCCCATATTAAAACATTCACTACATCATGACTGTTCCCATCAGTATTATTAAAACATTCACTATATCATGACTGTTCCCATATTAAAACATTCACTACATCCTGACTGTTCCCATATTAAAACATTCACTACATCGTGACTGTTCCCATCAGTATTATTAAAACATTCACTACATCCTGGCTGTTCCCATATTAAAACATTCACTACATCATGACTGTTCCCATATTAAAACATTCACTACATCCTGACTGTTCCCATATTAAAACATTCACTACATCCTGACTGTTCCCATATTAAAACATTCACTACATCCTGACTGTTCCCATATTAAAACATTCACTACATCCTGACTGTTCCCATATTAAAACATTCACTACATCATTACTGTTCCCATCAGTATTATTAAAACATTCACTACATCATGACTGTTCCCATCAGTATTATTAAAACATTCACTACATCATGACTGTTCCCATCAGTATTATTAAAACATTCACTACATCATGACTGTTCCCATATTAAAACATTCACTACATCCTGACTGTTCCCATATTAAAACATTCACTACATCATGACTGTTCCCATCAGTATTTTTAAAACATTCACTACATCATGACTGTTCCCATATTAAAACATTCACTACATCCTGACTGTTCCCATATTAAAACATTCACTACATCCTGACTGTTCCCATATTAAAACATTCACTACATCCTGACTGTTCCCATATTAAAACATTCACTACATCCTGACTGTTCCCATATTAAAACATTCACTACATCATTACTGTTCCCATCAGTATTATTAAAACATTCACTACATCATGACTGTTCCCATCAGTATTATTAAAACATTCACTACATCATGACTGTTCCCATCAGTATTATTAAAACATTCACTACACCCTGACTGTTACCATATTAAACCATTCACTACATCATGACTGTTCCCATCAGTATTATTAAAACATTCACTACATCATGACTGTTCCCATATTAAAACATTCACTACATCCTGACTGTTCCCATATTAAAACATTCACTACATCCTGACTGTTCCCATATTAAAACATTCACTACATCATGACTGTTCCCATATTAAAACATTCACTACATCATGACTGTTCCCATATTAAAACATTCACTACATCATGACTGTTCCCATTTTAAAACATTCACTACATCATGACTGTTCCCATATTAAAACATTCACTACATCATGACTGTTCCCATATTAAAACATTCACTACATCCTGACTGTTCCCATATTAAAACATTCACTACATCATGACTGTTCCCATATTAAAACATTCACTACATCTTGACTGTTCCCATATTAAAACATTCACTACATAATGACTGTTCCCATATTAAAACATTCACTACATCATGACTGTTCCCATATTAAAACATTCACTACATCATGACTGTTCCCATCAGTATTATTGAAACATTCACTACATCATGACTGTTCCCATGTTAAAACATTCACTACATCATGACTGTTCCCGTATTAAAACATTCACTACATCATGACTGTTCCCATATTAAAACATTCACTACATCATGACTGTTCCCATATTAAAACATTCACTACATCATGACTGTTCCCATCAGTATTATTAAAACATTCACTACATCATGACTGTTCCCATATTAAAACATTCACTACATCATGACTGTTCCCATCAGTATTATTAAAACATTCACTACATCATGACTGTTCCCATCAGTATTATTAAAACATTCACTACACCCTGACTGTTCCCATATTAAAACATTCACTACATCATGACTGTTCCCATCAGTATTATTAAAACATTCACTACATCATGACTGTTCCCATATTAAAACATTCACTACATCCTGACTGTTCCCATATTAAAACATTCACTACATCCTGACTGTTCCCATATTAAAACATTCACTACATCCTGACTGTTCCCATATTAAAACATTCACTACATCCTGACTGTTCCCATATTAAAACATTCACTACATCATTACTGTTCCCATCAGTATTATTAAAACATTCACTACATCCTGGCTGTTCCCATATTAAAACATTCACTACATCATGACTGTTCCCATATTAAAACATTCACTACATCCTGACTGTTCCCATATTAAAACATTCACTACATCATGACTGTTCCCATCAGTATTATTAAAACATTCACTACATCATGACTGTTCCCATCAGTATTATTAAAACATTTACTACATCCTGACTGTTCCCATATTAAAACATTCACTACATCATGACTGTTCCCATATTAAAACATTCACTACATCATGACTGTTCCCATATTAAAACATTCACTACATCATGACTGTTCCCATCAGTATTATTAAAACATTCACTACATCATGACTCTTCCCATGTTAAAACATTCACTACATCATGACTGTTCCCATATTAAAACATTCACTACATCATGACTGTTCCCATATTAAAACATTAACTACATCATGACTGTTCCCATCAGTATTATTAAAACATTCACTACATCCTGACTGTTCCCATATTAAAACATTCACTACATCATGACTGTTCCCATATTAAAACATTCACTACATCATGACTGTTCCCATCAGTATTATTAAAACATTCAATACATCATGACTGTTCCCATATTAAAACATTCACTACATCATGACTGTTCCCATAAAACATTCACTACATCATGACTGTTCCCATATTAAAACATTCACTACATCCTGACTGTTCCCATATTAAAACATTCACTACATCCTGACTGTTCCCATATTAAAACATTCACTACATCCTGACTGTTCCCATATTAAAACATTCACTACATCATTACTGTTCCCATCAGTATTATTAAAACATTCACTACATCCTGGCTGTTCCCATATTAAAACATTCACTACATCATGACTGTTCCCATATTAAAACATTCACTACATCCTGACTGTTCCCATATTAAAACATTCACTACATCATGACTGTTCCCATCAGTATTATTAAAACATTCACTACATCATGACTGTTCCCATCAGTATTATTAAAACATTTACTACATCCTGACTGTTCCCATATTAAAACATTCACTACATCATGACTGTTCCCATATTAAAACATTCACTACATCATGACTGTTCCCATATTAAAACATTCACTACATCATGACTGTTCCCATCAGTATTATTAAAACATTCACTACATCATGACTCTTCCCATGTTAAAACATTCACTACATCATGACTGTTCCCATATTAAAACATTCACTACATCATGACTGTTCCCATATTAAAACATTAACTACATCATGACTGTTCCCATCAGTATTATTAAAACATTCACTACATCCTGACTGTTCCCATATTAAAACATTCACTACATCATGACTGTTCCCATATTAAAACATTCACTACATCCTGACTGTTCCCATATTAAAACATTCACTACATCCTGACTGTTCCCATATTAAAACATTCACTACATCATTACTGTTCCCATCAGTATTATTAAAACATTCACTACATCCTGGCTGTTCCCATATTAAAACATTCACTACATCATGACTGTTCCCATATTAAAACATTCACTACATCCTGACTGTTCCCATATTAAAACATTCACTACATCATGACTGTTCCCATCAGTATTATTAAAACATTCACTACATCATGACTGTTCCCATCAGTATTATTAAAACATTTACTACATCCTGACTGTTCCCATATTAAAACATTCACTACATCATGACTGTTCCCATATTAAAACATTCACTACATCATGACTGTTCCCATATTAAAACATTCACTACATCATGACTGTTCCCATCAGTATTATTAAAACATTCACTACATCATGACTCTTCCCATGTTAAAACATTCACTACATCATGACTGTTCCCATATTAAAACATTCACTACATCATGACTGTTCCCATATTAAAACATTAACTACATCATGACTGTTCCCATCAGTATTATTAAAACATTCACTACATCCTGACTGTTCCCATATTAAAACATTCACTACATCATGACTGTTCCCATATTAAAACATTCACTACATCATGACTGTTCCCATCAGTATTATTAAAACATTCAATACATCATGACTGTTCCCATATTAAAACATTCACTACATCATGACTGTTCCCATAAAACATTCACTACATCATGACTGTTCCCATATTAAAACATTCACTACATCATGACTGTTCCCATATTAAAACATTCACTACATCTTGACTATTCCCATATTAAAACATTCACTACATCATGACTGTTCCCATATTAAAACATTCACTACATCATGACTGTTCCCATCAGTATTATTAAAACATTCACTACATCATGTCTGTTCCCATATTAAAACATTCACTACATCATGACTGTTCCCATCAGTATTATTAAAACATTCACTACATCATGACTGTTCCCATATTAAAACATTCACTACATCCTGACTGTTCCCATATTAAAACATTCACTACATCGTGACTGTTCCCATCAGTATTATTAAAACATTCACTACATCCTGGCTGTTCCCATATTAAAACATTCACTACATCATGACTGTTCCCATATTAAAACATTCACTACATCCTGACTGTTCCCATATTAAAACATTCACTACATCCTGACTGTTCCCATATTAAAACATTCACTACATCCTGACTGTTCCCATATTAAAACATTCACTACATCCTGACTGTTCCCATATTAAAACATTCACTACATCATTACTGTTCCCATCAGTATTATTAAAACATTCACTACATCATGACTGTTCCCATCAGTATTATTAAAACATTCACTACATCATGACTGTTCCCATCAGTATTATTAAAACATTCACTACATCATGACTGTTCCCATATTAAAACATTCACTACATCCTGACTGTTCCCATATTAAAACATTCACTACATCATGACTGTTCCCATCAGTATTATTAAAACATTCACTACATCCTGGCTGTTCCCATATTAAAACATTCACTACATCCTGACTGTTCCCATATTAAAACATTCACTACATCATGACTGTTCCCATATTAAAACATTCACTACATCCTGACTGTTCCCATATTAAAACATTCACTACATCATGACTGTTCCCATCAGTATTATTAAAACATTCACTACATCATGACTGTTCCCATATTAAAACATTCACTACATCATGACTGTTCCCATCAGTATTATTAAAACATTCACTACATCATGACTGTTCCCATATTAAAACATTCACTACATCATGACTGTTCCCATATTAAAACATTCACTACATCATGACTGTTCCCATATTAAAACATTCACTACATCTTGACTATTCCCATATTAAAACATTCACTACATCATGACTGTTCCCATATTAAAACATTCACTACATCATGACTGTTCCCATCAGTATTATTAAAACATTCACTACATCATGACTGTTCCCATATTAAAACATTCACTACATCATGACTGTTCCCATCAGTATTATTAAAACATTCACTATATCATGACTGTTCCCATATTAAAACATTCACTACATCCTGACTGTTCCCATATTAAAACATTCACTACATCGTGACTGTTCCCATCAGTATTATTAAAACATTCACTACATCCTGGCTGTTCCCATATTAAAACATTCACTACATCATGACTGTTCCCATATTAAAACATTCACTACATCCTGACTGTTCCCATATTAAAACATTCACTACATCCTGACTGTTCCCATATTAAAACATTCACTACATCCTGACTGTTCCCATATTAAAACATTCACTACATCCTGACTGTTCCCATATTAAAACATTCACTACATCATTACTGTTCCCATCAGTATTATTAAAACATTCACTACATCATGACTGTTCCCATCAGTATTATTAAAACATTCACTACATCATGACTGTTCCCATCAGTATTATTAAAACATTCACTACATCATGACTGTTCCCATATTAAAACATTCACTACATCCTGACTGTTCCCATATTAAAACATTCACTACATCATGACTGTTCCCATCAGTATTTTTAAAACATTCACTACATCATGACTGTTCCCATATTAAAACATTCACTACATCCTGACTGTTCCCATATTAAAACATTCACTACATCCTGACTGTTCCCATATTAAAACATTCACTACATCCTGACTGTTCCCATATTAAAACATTCACTACATCCTGACTGTTCCCATATTAAAACATTCACTACATCATTACTGTTCCCATCAGTATTATTAAAACATTCACTACATCATGACTGTTCCCATCAGTATTATTAAAACATTCACTACATCATGACTGTTCCCATCAGTATTATTAAAACATTCACTACACCCTGACTGTTACCATATTAAACCATTCACTACATCATGACTGTTCCCATCAGTATTATTAAAACATTCACTACATCATGACTGTTCCCATATTAAAACATTCACTACATCCTGACTGTTCCCATATTAAAACATTCACTACATCCTGACTGTTCCCATATTAAAACATTCACTACATCATGACTGTTCCCATATTAAAACATTCACTACATCATGACTGTTCCCATATTAAAACATTCACTACATCATGACTGTTCCCATTTTAAAACATTCACTACATCATGACTGTTCCCATATTAAAACATTCACTACATCATGACTGTTCCCATATTAAAACATTCACTACATCCTGACTGTTCCCATATTAAAACATTCACTACATCATGACTGTTCCCATATTAAAACATTCACTACATCATGACTGTTCCCATATTAAAACATTCACTACATAATGACTGTTCCCATATTAAAACATTCACTACATCATGACTGTTCCCATATTAAAACATTCACTACATCATGACTGTTCCCATCAGTATTATTGAAACATTCACTACATCATGACTGTTCCCATGTTAAAACATTCACTACATCATGACTGTTCCCGTATTAAAACATTCACTACATCATGACTGTTCCCATATTAAAACATTCACTACATCATGACTGTTCCCATATTAAAACATTCACTACATCATGACTGTTCCCATCAGTATTATTAAAACATTCACTACATCATGACTGTTCCCATATTAAAACATTCACTACATCATGACTGTTCCCATCAGTATTATTAAAACATTCACCACATCATGACTGTTCCCATCAGTATTATTAAAACATTCACTACATCATGACTGTTCCCATCAGTATTATTAAAACATTCACTACACCCTGACTGTTCCCATATTAAAACATTCACTACATCATGACTGTTCCCATCAGTATTATTAAAACATTCACTACATCATGACTGTTCCCATATTAAAACATTCACTACATCCTGACTGTTCCCATATTAAAACATTCACTACATCCTGACTGTTCCCATATTAAAACATTCACTACATCCTGACTGTTCCCATATTAAAACATTCACTACATCCTGACTGTTCCCATATTAAAACATTCACTACATCATTACTGTTCCCATCAGTATTATTAAAACATTCACTACATCCTGGCTGTTCCCATATTAAAACATTCACTACATCATGACTGTTCCCATATTAAAACATTCACTACATCCTGACTGTTCCCATATTAAAACATTCACTACATCATGACTGTTCCCATCAGTATTATTAAAACATTCACTACATCATGACTGTTCCCATCAGTATTATTAAAACATTTACTACATCCTGACTGTTCCCATATTAAAACATTCACTACATCATGACTGTTCCCATATTAAAACATTCACTACATCATGACTGTTCCCATATTAAAACATTCACTACATCATGACTGTTCCCATCAGTATTATTAAAACATTCACTACATCATGACTCTTCCCATGTTAAAACATTCACTACATCATGACTGTTCCCATATTAAAACATTCACTACATCATGACTGTTCCCATATTAAAACATTAACTACATCATGACTGTTCCCATCAGTATTATTAAAACATTCACTACATCCTGACTGTTCCCATATTAAAACATTCACTACATCATGACTGTTCCCATATTAAAACATTCACTACATCATGACTGTTCCCATCAGTATTATTAAAACATTCAATACATCATGACTGTTCCCATATTAAAACATTCACTACATCATGACTGTTCCCATAAAACATTCACTACATCATGACTGTTCCCATATTAAAACATTCACTACATCATGACTGTTCCCATATTAAAACATTCACTACATCTTGACTATTCCCATATTAAAACATTCACTACATCATGACTGTTCCCATATTAAAACATTCACTACATCATGACTGTTCCCATCAGTATTATTAAAACATTCACTACATCATGTCTGTTCCCATATTAAAACATTCACTACATCATGACTGTTCCCATCAGTATTATTAAAACATTCACTACATCATGACTGTTCCCATATTAAAACATTCACTACATCCTGACTGTTCCCATATTAAAACATTCACTACATCGTGACTGTTCCCATCAGTATTATTAAAACATTCACTACATCCTGGCTGTTCCCATATTAAAACATTCACTACATCATGACTGTTCCCATATTAAAACATTCACTACATCCTGACTGTTCCCATATTAAAACATTCACTACATCCTGACTGTTCCCATATTAAAACATTCACTACATCCTGACTGTTCCCATATTAAAACATTCACTACATCCTGACTGTTCCCATATTAAAACATTCACTACATCATTACTGTTCCCATCAGTATTATTAAAACATTCACTACATCATGACTGTTCCCATCAGTATTATTAAAACATTCACTACATCATGACTGTTCCCATCAGTATTATTAAAACATTCACTACATCATGACTGTTCCCATATTAAAACATTCACTACATCCTGACTGTTCCCATATTAAAACATTCACTACATCATGACTGTTCCCATCAGTATTATTAAAACATTCACTACATCCTGGCTGTTCCCATATTAAAACATTCACTACATCCTGACTGTTCCCATATTAAAACATTCACTACATCATGACTGTTCCCATATTAAAACATTCACTACATCATGACTGTTCCCATCAGTATTATTAAAACATTCACTACATCATGTCTGTTCCCATATTAAAACATTCACTACATCATGACTGTTCCCATCAGTATTATTAAAACATTCACTACATCATGACTGTTCCCATATTAAAACATTCACTACATCCTGACTGTTCCCATATTAAAACATTCACTACATCGTGACTGTTCCCATCAGTATTATTAAAACATTCACTACATCCTGGCTGTTCCCATATTAAAACATTCACTACATCATGACTGTTCCCATATTAAAACATTCACTACATCCTGACTGTTCCCATATTAAAACATTCACTACATCCTGACTGTTCCCATATTAAAACATTCACTACATCCTGACTGTTCCCATATTAAAACATTCACTACATCCTGACTGTTCCCATATTAAAACATTCACTACATCATTACTGTTCCCATCAGTATTATTAAAACATTCACTACATCATGACTGTTCCCATCAGTATTATTAAAACATTCACTACATCATGACTGTTCCCATCAGTATTATTAAAACATTCACTACATCATGACTGTTCCCATATTAAAACATTCACTACATCCTGACTGTTCCCATATTAAAACATTCACTACATCATGACTGTTCCCATCAGTATTATTAAAACATTCACTACATCCTGGCTGTTCCCATATTAAAACATTCACTACATCCTGACTGTTCCCATATTAAAACATTCACTACATCATGACTGTTCCCATATTAAAACATTCACTACATCCTGACTGTTCCCATATTAAAACATTCACTACATCATGACTGTTCCCATCAGTATTATTAAAACATTCACTACATCATGACTGTTCCCATATTAAAACATTCACTACATCATGACTGTTCCCATCAGTATTATTAAAACATTCACTACATCATGACTGTTCCCATATTAAAACATTCACTACATCATGACTGTTCCCATATTAAAACATTCACTACATCATGACTTCCCATCAGTATTATTAAAACATTCACTACATCATGACTGTTCCCATATTAAAACATTCACTACATCCTGATCGTTCCCATATTAAAACATTCACTACATCATGACTGTTCCCATATTAAAACATTCACTACATCATGACTGTTCCCATATTAAAACATTCACTACATCATGACTGTTACCATATTAAAACAATCACTACATCCTGACTGTTCCCATATTAAAACATTCACTACATCATGACTGTTCCCATATTAAAACATTCACTACATCATGACTGTTCCCATATTAAAACATTCACTACATCATGACTTTTCCCATATTAAAACATTCACTACATCATGACTGTTCCCATCAGTATTATTAAAACATTTACTACATCCTGACTGTTCCCATATTAAAACATTCACTACATCATGACTGTTCCCATATTAAAACATTCACTACATCATGACTGTTCCCATATTAAAACATTCACTACATCATGACTGTTCCCATCAGTATTATTAAAACATTCACTACATCATGACTGTTCCCATGTTAAAACATTCACTACATCATGACTGTTCCCATCAGTATTATTAAAACATTCACTACATCATGACTCTTCCCATGTTAAAACATTCACTACATCATGACTGTTCCCATATTAAAACATTCACTACATCATGACTGTTCCCATATTAAAACATTAACTACATCATGACTGTTCCCATCAGTATTATTAAAACATTCACTACATCCTGACTGTTCCCATATTAAAACATTCACTACATCATGACTGTTCCCATATTAAAACATTCACTACATCATGACTGTTCCCATCAGTATTATTAAAACATTCAATACATCATGACTGTTCCCATATTAAAACATTCACTACATCATGACTGTTCCCATAAAACATTCACTACATCATGACTGTTCCCATATTAAAACATTCACTACATCATGACTGTTCCCATATTAAAACATTCACTACATCTTGACTATTCCCATATTAAAACATTCACTACATCATGACTGTTCCCATATTAAAACATTCACTACATCATGACTGTTCCCATCAGTATTATTAAAACATTCACTACATCATGTCTGTTCCCATATTAAAACATTCACTACATCATGACTGTTCCCATCAGTATTATTAAAACATTCACTACATCATGACTGTTCCCATATTAAAACATTCACTACATCCTGACTGTTCCCATATTAAAACATTCACTACATCGTGACTGTTCCCATCAGTATTATTAAAACATTCACTACATCCTGGCTGTTCCCATATTAAAACATTCACTACATCATGACTGTTCCCATATTAAAACATTCACTACATCCTGACTGTTCCCATATTAAAACATTCACTACATCCTGACTGTTCCCATATTAAAACATTCACTACATCCTGACTGTTCCCATATTAAAACATTCACTACATCCTGACTGTTCCCATATTAAAACATTCACTACATCATTACTGTTCCCATCAGTATTATTAAAACATTCACTACATCATGACTGTTCCCATCAGTATTATTAAAACATTCACTACATCATGACTGTTCCCATCAGTATTATTAAAACATTCACTACATCATGACTGTTCCCATATTAAAACATTCACTACATCCTGACTGTTCCCATATTAAAACATTCACTACATCATGACTGTTCCCATCAGTATTATTAAAACATTCACTACATCCTGGCTGTTCCCATATTAAAACATTCACTACATCCTGACTGTTCCCATATTAAAACATTCACTACATCATGACTGTTCCCATATTAAAACATTCACTACATCATGACTGTTCCCATCAGTATTATTAAAACATTCACTACATCATGTCTGTTCCCATATTAAAACATTCACTACATCATGACTGTTCCCATCAGTATTATTAAAACATTCACTACATCATGACTGTTCCCATATTAAAACATTCACTACATCCTGACTGTTCCCATATTAAAACATTCACTACATCGTGACTGTTCCCATCAGTATTATTAAAACATTCACTACATCCTGGCTGTTCCCATATTAAAACATTCACTACATCATGACTGTTCCCATATTAAAACATTCACTACATCCTGACTGTTCCCATATTAAAACATTCACTACATCCTGACTGTTCCCATATTAAAACATTCACTACATCCTGACTGTTCCCATATTAAAACATTCACTACATCCTGACTGTTCCCATATTAAAACATTCACTACATCATTACTGTTCCCATCAGTATTATTAAAACATTCACTACATCATGACTGTTCCCATCAGTATTATTAAAACATTCACTACATCATGACTGTTCCCATCAGTATTATTAAAACATTCACTACATCATGACTGTTCCCATATTAAAACATTCACTACATCCTGACTGTTCCCATATTAAAACATTCACTACATCATGACTGTTCCCATCAGTATTATTAAAACATTCACTACATCCTGGCTGTTCCCATATTAAAACATTCACTACATCCTGACTGTTCCCATATTAAAACATTCACTACATCATGACTGTTCCCATATTAAAACATTCACTACATCCTGACTGTTCCCATATTAAAACATTCACTACATCATGACTGTTCCCATCAGTATTATTAAAACATTCACTACATCATGACTGTTCCCATATTAAAACATTCACTACATCATGACTGTTCCCATCAGTATTATTAAAACATTCACTACATCATGACTGTTCCCATATTAAAACATTCACTACATCATGACTGTTCCCATATTAAAACATTCACTACATCATGACTTCCCATCAGTATTATTAAAACATTCACTACATCATGACTGTTCCCATATTAAAACATTCACTACATCCTGATCGTTCCCATATTAAAACATTCACTACATCATGACTGTTCCCATATTAAAACATTCACTACATCATGACTGTTCCCATATTAAAACATTCACTACATCATGACTGTTACCATATTAAAACAATCACTACATCCTGACTGTTCCCATATTAAAACATTCACTACATCATGACTGTTCCCATATTAAAACATTCACTACATCATGACTGTTCCCATATTAAAACATTCACTACATCATGACTTTTCCCATATTAAAACATTCACTACATCATGACTGTTCCCATCAGTATTATTAAAACATTTACTACATCCTGACTGTTCCCATATTAAAACATTCACTACATCATGACTGTTCCCATATTAAAACATTCACTACATCATGACTGTTCCCATATTAAAACATTCACTACATCATGACTGTTCCCATCAGTATTATTAAAACATTCACTACATCATGACTGTTCCCATGTTAAAACATTCACTACATCATGACTGTTCCCATATTAAAACATTCACTACATCATGACTGTTCCCATATTAAAACATTAACTACATCATGACTGTTCCCATCAGTATTATTAAAACATTCACTACATCCTGACTGTTCCCATATTAAAACATTCACTACATCATGACTGTTCCCATATTAAAACATTCACTACATCATGACTGTTCCCATCAGTATTATTAAAACATTCAATACATCATGACTGTTCCCATATTAAAACATTCACTACATCATGACTGTTCCCATATTAAAACATTCACTACATCATGACTGTTCCCATATTAAAACATTCACTACATCATGACTGTTCCCATATTAAAACATTCACTACATCTTGACTATTCCCATATTAAAACATTCACTACATCATGACTGTTCCCATATTAAAACATTCACTACATCATGACTGTTCCCATCAGTATTATTAAAACATTCACTACATCATGACTGTTCCCATATTAAAACATTCACTACATCATGACTGTTCCCATCAGTATTATTAAAACATTCACTACATCATGACTGTTCCCATCAGTATTATTAAAACATTTACTACATCCTGACTGTTCCCATATTAAAACATTCACTACATCATGACTGTTCCCATATTAAAACATTCACTACATCATGACTGTTCCCATATTAAAACATTCACTACATCATGACTGTTCCCATCAGTATTATTAAAACATTCACTACATCATGACTCTTCCCATGTTAAAACATTCACTACATCATGACTGTTCCCATATTAAAACATTCACTACATCATGACTGTTCCCATATTAAAAAATTAACTACATCATGACTGTTCCCATCAGTATTATTAAAACATTCACTACATCCTGACTGTTCCCATATTAAAACATTCACTACATCATGACTGTTCCCATATTAAAACATTCACTACATCATGACTGTTCCCATCAGTATTATTAAAACATTCAATACATCATGACTGTTCCCATATTAAAACATTCACTACATCATGACTGTTCCCATAAAACATTCACTACATCATGACTGTTCCCATATTAAAACATTCACTACATCATGACTGTTCCCATATTAAAACATTCACTACATCTTGACTATTCCCATATTAAAACATTCACTACATCATGACTGTTCCCATATTAAAACATTCACTACATCATGACTGTTCCCATCAGTATTATTAAAACATTCACTACATCATGTCTGTTCCCATATTAAAACATTCACTACATCATGACTGTTCCCATCAGTATTATTAAAACATTCACTACATCATGACTGTTCCCATATTAAAACATTCACTACATCCTGACTGTTCCCATATTAAAACATTCACTACATCGTGACTGTTCCCATCAGTATTATTAAAACATTCACTACATCCTGGCTGTTCCCATATTAAAACATTCACTACATCATGACTGTTCCCATATTAAAACATTCACTACATCCTGACTGTTCCCATATTAAAACATTCACTACATCCTGACTGTTCCCATATTAAAACATTCACTACATCCTGACTGTTCCCATATTAAAACATTCACTACATCCTGACTGTTCCCATATTAAAACATTCACTACATCATTACTGTTCCCATCAGTATTATTAAAACATTCACTACATCATGACTGTTCCCATCAGTATTATTAAAACATTCACTACATCATGACTGTTCCCATCAGTATTATTAAAACATTCACTACATCATGACTTTTCCCATATTAAAACATTCACTACATCCTGACTGTTCCCATATTAAAACATTCACTACATCATGACTGTTCCCATCAGTATTATTAAAACATTCACTACATCCTGGCTGTTCCCATATTAAAACATTCACTACATCCTGACTGTTCCCATATTAAAACATTCACTACATCATGACTGTTCCCATATTAAAACATTCACTACATCCTGACTGTTCCCATATTAAAACATTCACTACATCATGACTGTTCCCATCAGTATTATTAAAACATTCACTACATCATGACTGTTCCCATATTAAAACATTCACTACATCATGACTGTTCCCATCAGTATTATTAAAACATTCACTACATCATGACTGTTCCCATATTAAAACATTCACTACATCATGACTGTTCCCATATTAAAACATTCACTACATCATGACTTCCCATCAGTATTATTAAAACATTCACTACATCATGACTGTTCCCATATTAAAACATTCACTACATCCTGATCGTTCCCATATTAAAACATTCACTACATCATGACTGTTCCCATATTAAAACATTCACTACATCATGACTGTTCCCATATTAAAACATTCACTACATCATGACTGTTACCATATTAAAACAATCACTACATCCTGACTGTTCCCATATTAAAACATTCACTACATCATGACTGTTCCCATATTAAAACATTCACTACATCATGACTGTTCCCATATTAAAACATTCACTACATCATGACTTTTCCCATATTAAAACATTCACTACATCATGACTGTTCCCATCAGTATTATTAAAACATTTACTACATCCTGACTGTTCCCATATTAAAACATTCACTACATCATGACTGTTCCCATATTAAAACATTCACTACATCATGACTGTTCCCATATTAAAACATTCACTACATCATGACTGTTCCCATCAGTATTATTAAAACATTCACTACATCATGACTGTTCCCATGTTAAAACATTCACTACATCATGACTGTTCCCATATTAAAACATTCACTACATCATGACTGTTCCCATATTAAAACATTAACTACATCATGACTGTTCCCATCAGTATTATTAAAACATTCACTACATCCTGACTGTTCCCATATTAAAACATTCACTACATCATGACTGTTCCCATATTAAAACATTCACTACATCATGACTGTTCCCATCAGTATTATTAAAACATTCAATACATCATGACTGTTCCCATATTAAAACATTCACTACATCATGACTGTTCCCATATTAAAACATTCACTACATCATGACTGTTCCCATATTAAAACATTCACTACATCATGACTGTTCCCATATTAAAACATTCACTACATCTTGACTATTCCCATATTAAAACATTCACTACATCATGACTGTTCCCATATTAAAACATTCACTACATCATGACTGTTCCCATCAGTATTATTAAAACATTCACTACATCATGACTGTTCCCATATTAAAACATTCACTACATCATGACTGTTCCCATCAGTATTATTAAAACATTCACTATATCATGACTGTTCCCATATTAAAACATTCACTACATCCTGACTGTTCCCATATTAAAACATTCACTACATCGTGACTGTTCCCATCAGTATTATTAAAACATTCACTACATCCTGGCTGTTCCCATATTAAAACATTCACTACATCATGACTGTTCCCATATTAAAACATTCACTACATCCTGACTGTTCCCATATTAAAACATTCACTACATCCTGACTGTTCCCATATTAAAACATTCACTACATCCTGACTGTTCCCATATTAAAACATTCACTACATCCTGACTGTTCCCATATTAAAACATTCACTACATCATTACTGTTCCCATCAGTATTATTAAAACATTCACTACATCATGACTGTTCCCATCAGTATTATTAAAACATTCACTACATCATGACTGTTCCCATCAGTATTATTAAAACATTCACTACATCATGACTGTTCCCATATTAAAACATTCACTACATCCTGACTGTTCCCATATTAAAACATTCACTACATCATGACTGTTCCCATCAGTATTTTTAAAACATTCACTACATCATGACTGTTCCCATACTAAAACATTCACTACATCCTGACTGTTCCCATATTAAAACATTCACTACATCCTGACTGTTCCCATATTAAAACATTCACTACATCCTGACTGTTCCCATATTAAAACATTCACTACATCCTGACTGTTCCCATATTAAAACATTCACTACATCATTACTGTTCCCATCAGTATTATTAAAACATTCACTACATCATGACTGTTCCCATCAGTATTATTAAAACATTCACTACATCATGACTGTTCCCATCAGTATTATTAAAACATTCACTACACCCTGACTGTTACCATATTAAACCATTCACTACATCATGACTGTTCCCATCAGTATTATTAAAACATTCACTACATCATGACTGTTCCCATATTAAAACATTCACTACATCCTGACTGTTCCCATATTAAAACATTCACTACATCCTGACTGTTCCCATATTAAAACATTCACTACATCATGACTGTTCCCATATTAAAACATTCACTACATCATGACTGTTCCCATATTAAAACATTCACTACATCATGACTGTTCCCATATTAAAACATTCACTACATCATGACTGTTCCCATATTAAAACATTCACTACATCCTGACTGTTCCCATATTAAAACATTCACTACATCATGACTGTTCCCATATTAAAACATTCACTACATCATGACTGTTCCCATATTAAAACATTCACTACATCATGACTGTTCCCATATTAAAACATTCACTACATCATGACTGTTCCCATCAGTATTATTAAAACATTCACTACATCATGACTGTTCCCATGTTAAAACATTCACTACATCATGACTGTTCCCATATTAAAACATTCACTACATAATGACTGTTCCCATATTAAAACATTCACTACATCATGACTGTTCCCATATTAAAACATTCACTACATCCTGACTGTTCCCATATTAAAACATTCACTACATTCTGACTGTTCCCATATTAAAACATTCACTACATCATGACTGTTCCCATCAGTATTATTAAAACATTCACTACATCATGACTGTTCCCATCAGTATTATTAAAACATTCACTACATCATGACTGTTCCCATCAGTATTATTAAAACATTCACTACATCATGACTGTTCCCATCAGTATTATTAAAACATTCAATACATCATGACTGTTCCCATATTAAAACATTCACTACATCATGACTGTTCCCATATTAAAACATTCACTACATCATGACTGTTCCCATATTAAAACATTCACTACATCATGACTGTTCCCATATTAAAACATTCACTACATCTTGACTGTTCCCATATTAAAACATTCACTACATCATGACTGTTCCCATATTAAAACATTCACTACATCATGACTGTTCCCATATTAAAACATTCACTACATCATGACTGTTCCCATCAGTATTATTAAAACATTCACTACATCATGACTGTTCCCATATTAAAACATTCACTACATCCTGAACTGTTCCCATATTAAAACATTCACTACATCGTGACTGTTCCCATCAGTATTATTAAAACATTCACTACATCCTGGCTGTTCCCATATTAAAACATTCACTACATCATGACTGTTCCCATATTAAAACATTCACTACATCCTGACTGTTCCCATATTTAAACATTCACTACATCCTGACTGTTCCCATATTAAAACATTCACTACATCCTGACTGTTCCCATATTAAAACATTCACTACATCCTGACTGTTCCCATATTAAAACATTCACTACATCATTACTGTTCCCATCAGTATTATTAAAACATTCACTACATCATGACTGTTCCCATCAGTATTATTAAAACATTCACTACATCATGACTGTTCCCATCAGTATTATTAAAACATTCACTACACCCTGACTGTTACCATATTAAACCATTCACTACATCATGACTGTTCCCATCAGTATTATTAAAACATTCACTACATCATGACTGTTCCCATATTAAAACATTCACTACATCCTGACTGTTCCCATATTAAAACATTCACTACATCCTGACTGTTCCCATATTAAAACATTCACTACATCATGACTGTTCCCATATTAAAACATTCACTACATCATGACTGTTCCCATATTAAAACATTCACTACATCCTGACTGTTCCCATATTAAAACATTCACTACATCATGACTGTTCCCATATTAAAACATTCACTACATCATGACTGTTCCCATATTAAAACATTCACTACATCATGACTGTTCCCATATTAAAACATTCACTACATCATGACTGTTCCCATCAGTATTATTAAAACATTCACTACATCATGACTGTTCCCATGTTAAAACATTCACTACATCATGACTGTTCCCATATTAAAACATTCACTACATCATGACTGTTCCCATATTAAAACATTCACTACATCATGACTGTTCCCATATTAAAACATTCACTACATCATGACTGTTCCCATCAGTATTATTAAAACATTCACTACATCATGACTGTTCCCATATTAAAACATTCACTACATCATGACTGTTCCCATCAGTATTATTAAAACATTCACCACATCATGACTGTTCCCATCAGTATTATTAAAACATTCACTACATCATGACTGTTCCGATCAGTATTATTAAAACATTCATTACACCCTGACTGTTCCCATATTAAAACATTCACTACATCATGACTGTTCCCATCAGTATTATTAAAACATTCACTACATCATGACTGTTCCCATCAGTATTATTAAAACATTCACTACACCCTGACTGTTACCATATTAAACCATTCACTACATCATGACTGTTCCCATCAGTATTATTAAAACATTCACTACATCATGACTGTTCCCATATTAAAACATTCACTACATCCTGACTGTTCCCATATTAAAACATTCACTACATCCTGACTGTTCCCATATTAAAACATTCACTACATCATGACTGTTCCCATATTAAAACATTCACTACATCATGACTGTTCCCATCAGTATTATTAAAACATTCACTACATCATGACTGTTCCCATCAGTATTATTAAAACATTCACTACATCATGACTGTTCCCATCAGTATTATTAAAACATTCACTACACCCTGACTGTTCCCATATTAAAACATTCACTACATCATGACTGTTCCCATCAGTATTATTAAAACATTCACTACATCATGACTGTTCCCATATTAAAACATTCACTACATGCTGACTGTTCCCATATTAAAACATTCACTACATCCTGACTGTTCCCATATTAAAACATTCACTACATCATGACTGTTCCCATATTAAAACATTCACTACATCATGACTGTTCCCATATTAAAACATTCACTACATCATGACTGTTCCCATATTAAAACATTCAATACATCATGACTGTTCCCATATTAAAACATTCACTACATCATGACTGTTCCCATATTAAAACATTCACTACATCCTGACTGTTCCGATATTAAAACATTCACTACATCCTGACTGTTCCCATATTAAAACATTCACTACATCCTGACTGTTCCCATATTAAAACATTCACTACATCCTGACTGTTCCCATATTAAAACATTCACTACATCATTACTGTTCCCATCAGTATTATTAAAACATTCACAACATCCTGGCTGTTCCCATATTAAAACATTCACTACATCATGACTGTTCCCATATTAAAACATTCACTACATCCTGACTGTTCCCATATTAAAACATTCACTACATCCTGACTGTTCCCATATTAAAACATTCACTACATCCTGACTGTTCCCATATTAAAACATTCACTACATCATGACTGTTCCCATCAGTATTATTAAAACATTCACTACATCATGACTGTTCCCATCAGTATTATTAAAACATTCACTACATCATGACTGTTCCCATCAGTATTATTAAAACATTCACTACATCATGACTGTTCCCATCAGTATTATTAAAACATTCACTACACCCTGACTGTTACCATATTAAACCATTCACTACATCATGAATGTTCCCATCAGTATTATTAAAACATTCACTACATCATGACTGTTCCCATATTAAAACATTCACTACATCCTGACTGTTCCCATATTAAAACATTCACTACATCCTGACTGTTCCCATATTAAAACATTCACTACATCATGACTGTTCCCATATTAAAACATTCACTACATCATGACTGTTCCCATCAGTATTATTAAAACATTCACTACATCATGACTGTTCCCATCAGTATTATTAAAACATTCACTACATCATGACTGTTCCCATCAGTATTATTAAAACATTCACTACACCCTGACTGTTCCCATATTAAAACATTCACTACATCATGACTGTTCCCATCAGTATTATTAAAACATTCACTACATCATGACTGTTCCCATATTAAAACATTCACTACATGCTGACTGTTCCCATATTAAAACATTCACTACATCCTGACTGTTCCCATATTAAAACATTCACTACATCATGACTGTTCCCATATTAAAACATTCACTACATCATGACTGTTCCCATATTAAAACATTCACTACATCATGACTGTTCCCATATTAAAACATTCAATACATCATGACTGTTCCCATATTAAAACATTCACTACATCATGACTGTTCCCATATTAAAACATTCACTACATCATGACTGTTCCCATATTAAAACATTCACTACATCATGACTGTTCCCATCAGTATTATTAAAACATTCACTACATCATGACTGTTCCCATGTTAAAACATTCACTACATCATGACTGTTCCCATATTAAAACATTCACTACATCATGACTGTTCCCATATTAAAACATTCACTACATCATGACTGTTCCCATATTAAAACATTCACTACATCATGACTGTTCCCATCAGTATTATTAAAACATTCACTACATCATGACTGTTCCCATATTAAAACATTCACTACATCATGACTGTTCCCATCAGTATTATTAAAACATTCACTACATCATGACTGTTCCCATATTAAAACATTCACTACATCCTGACTGTTCCCATATTAAAACATTCACTACATCCTGACTGTTCCCATATTAAAACATTCACTACATCATGACTGTTCCCATATTAAAACATTCACTACATCATGACTTTTCCCATATTAAAACATTCACTACATCATGACTGTTCCCATCAGTATTATTAAAACATTTACTACATCCTGACTGTTCCCATATTAAAACATTCACTACATCATGACTGTTCCCATATTAAAACATTCACTACATCATGACTGTTCCCATCAGTATTATTAAAACATTCACTACATCATGACTGTTCCCATGTTAAAACATTCACTACATCATGACTGTTCCCATATTAAAACATTCACTACATCATGACTGTTCCCATATTAAAACATTCACTACATCATGACTGTTCCCATCAGTATTATTAAAACATTCACTACATCATGTCTGTTCCCATATTAAAACATTCACTACATCATGACTGTTCCCATCAGTATTATTAAAACATTCACTACATCATGACTGTTCCCATATTAAAACATTCACTACATCCTGACTGTTCCCATATTAAAACATTCACTACATCGTGACTGTTCCCATCAGTATTATTAAAACATTCACTACATCCTGGCTGTTCCCATATTAAAACATTCACTACATCATGACTGTTCCCATATTAAAACATTCACTACATCCTGACTGTTCCCATATTAAAACATTCACTACATCCTGACTGTTCCCATATTAAAACATTCACTACATCCTGACTGTTCCCATATTAAAACATTCACTACATCCTGACTGTTCCCATATTAAAACATTCACTACATCATTACTGTTCCCATCAGTATTATTAAAACATTCACTACATCATGACTGTTCCCATCAGTATTATTAAAACATTCACTACATCATGACTGTTCCCATCAGTATTATTAAAACATTCACTACATCATGACTGTTCCCATATTAAAACATTCACTACATCCTGACTGTTCCCATATTAAAACATTCACTACATCATGACTGTTCCCATCAGTATTATTAAAACATTCACTACATCCTGGCTGTTCCCATATTAAAACATTCACTACATCCTGACTGTTCCCATATTAAAACATTCACTACATCATGACTGTTCCCATATTAAAACATTCACTACATCCTGACTGTTCCCATATTAAAACATTCACTACATCATGACTGTTCCAATCAGTATTATTAAAACATTCACTACATCATGACTGTTCCCATATTAAAACATTCACTACATCATGGCTGTTCCCATCAGTATTATTAAAACATTCACTACATCATGACTGTTCCCATATTAAAACATTCACTACATCATGACTGTTCCCATATTAAAACATTCACTACATCATGACTTCCCATCAGTATTATTAAAACATTCACTACATCATGACTGTTCCCATATTAAAACATTCACTACATCCTGACTGTTCCCATATTAAAACATTCACTACATCAAGACTGTTCCCATATTAAAACATTCACTACATCATGACTGTTCCCATATTAAAACATTCACTACATCATGACTGTTACCATATTAAAACAATCACTACATCCTGACTGTTCCCATATTAAAACATTCACTACATCATGACTGTTCCCATATTAAAACATTCACTACATCATGACTGTTCCCATATTAAAACATTCACTACATCATGACTTTTCCCATATTAAAACATTCACTACATCATGACTGTTCCCATCAGTATTATTAAAACATTTACTACATCCTGACTGTTCCCATATTAAAACATTCACTACATCATGACTGTTCCCATATTAAAACATTCACTACATCATGACTGTTCCCATCAGTATTATTAAAACATTCACTACATCATGACTGTTCCCATCAGTATTATTAAAACATTCACTACATCATGACTGTTCCCATCAGTATTATTAAAACATTCACTACACCCTGACTGTTCCCATATTAAAACATTCACTACATCATGACTGTTCCCATATTAAAACATTCACTACATCATGACTGTTCCCATATTAAAACATTCACTACATCATGACTTTTCCCATATTAAAACATTCACTACATCATGACTGTTCCCATCAGTATTATTAAAACATTTACTACATCCTGACTGTTCCCATATTAAAACATTCACTACATCATGACTGTTCCCATATTAAAACATTCACTACATCATGACTGTTCCCATCAGTATTATTAAAACATTCACTACATCATGACTGTTCCCATCAGTATTATTAAAACATTCACTACATCATGACTGTTCCCATATTAAAACATTCACTACATGCTGACTGTTCCCATATTAAAACATTCACTACATCCTGACTGTTCCCATATTAAAACATTCACTACATCATGACTGTTCCCATATTAAAACATTCACTACATCATGACTGTTCCCATATTAAAACATTCACTACATCATGACTGTTCCCATATTAAAACATTCAATACATCATGACTGTTCCCATATTAAAACATTCACTACATCATGACTGTTCCCATATTAAAACATTCACTACATCATGACTGTTCCCATATTAAAACATTCACTACATCATGACTGTTCCCATCAGTATTATTAAAACATTCACTACATCATGACTGTTCCCATGTTAAAACATTCACTACATCATGACTGTTCCCATATTAAAACATTCACTACATCATGACTGTTCCCATATTAAAACATTCACTACATCATGACTGTTCCCATATTAAAACATTCACTACATCATGACTGTTCCCATCAGTATTATTAAAACATTCACTACATCATGACTGTTCCCATATTAAAACATTCACTACATCATGACTGTTCCCATCAGTATTATTAAAACATTCACTACATCATGACTGTTCCCATATTAAAACATTCACTACATCCTGACTGTTCCCATATTAAAACATTCACTACATCATGACTGTTCCCATATTAAAACATTCACTACATCATGACTTTTCCCATATTAAAACATTCACTACATCATGACTGTTCCCATCAGTATTATTAAAACATTTACTACATCCTGACTGTTCCCATATTAAAACATTCACTACATCATGACTGTTCCCATATTAAAACATTCACTACATCATGACTGTTCCCATATTAAAACATTCACTACATCATGACTGTTCCCATCAGTATTATTAAAACATTCACTACATCATGACTGTTCCCATGTTAAAACATTCACTACATCATGACTGTTCCCATATTAAAACATTCACTACATCATGACTGTTCCCATATTAAAACATTAACTACATCATGACTGTTCCCATCAGTATTATTAAAACATTCACTACATCCTGACTGTTCCCATATTAAAACATTCACTACATCATGACTGTTCCCATATTAAAACATTCACTACATCATGACTGTTCCCATCAGTATTATTAAAACATTCAATACATCATGACTGTTCCCATATTAAAACATTCACTACATCATGACTGTTCCCATATTAAAACATTCACTACATCATGACTGTTCCCATATTAAAACATTCACTACATCATGACTGTTCCCATATTAAAACATTCACTACATCTTGACTATTCCCATATTAAAACATTCACTACATCATGACTGTTCCCATATTAAAACATTCACTACATCATGACTGTTCCCATCAGTATTATTAAAACATTCACTACATCATGTCTGTTCCCATATTAAAACATTCACTACATCATGACTGTTCCCATCAGTATTATTAAAACATTCACTACATCATGACTGTTCCCATATTAAAACATTCACTACATCCTGACTGTTCCCATATTAAAACATTCACTACATCGTGACTGTTCCCATCAGTATTATTAAAACATTCACTACATCCTGGCTGTTCCCATATTAAAACATTCACTACATCATGACTGTTCCCATATTAAAACATTCACTACATCCTGACTGTTCCCATATTAAAACATTCACTACATCCTGACTGTTCCCATATTAAAACATTCACTACATCCTGACTGTTCCCATATTAAAACATTCACTACATCATTACTGTTCCCATCAGTATTATTAAAACATTCACTACATCATGACTGTTCCCATCAGTATTATTAAAACATTCACTACATCATGACTGTTCCCATCAGTATTATTAAAACATTCACTACATCATGACTGTTCCCATATTAAAACATTCACTACATCCTGACTGTTCCCATATTAAAACATTCACTACATCATGACTGTTCCCATCAGTATTATTAAAACATTCACTACATCCTGGCTGTTCCCATATTAAAACATTCACTACATCCTGACTGTTCCCATATTAAAACATTCACTACATCATGACTGTTCCCATATTAAAACATTCACTACATCCTGACTGTTCCCATATTAAAACATTCACTACATCATGACTGTTCCCATCAGTATTATTAAAACATTCACTACATCATGACTGTTCCCATATTAAAACATTCACTACATCATGACTGTTCCCATCAGTATTATTAAAACATTCACTACATCATGACTGTTCCCATATTAAAACATTCACTACATCATGACTGTTCCCATATTAAAACATTCACTACATCATGACTTCCCATCAGTATTATTAAAACATTCACTACATCATGACTGTTCCCATATTAAAACATTCACTACATCCTGACTGTTCCCATATTAAAACATTCACTACATCATGACTGTTCCCATATTAAAACATTCACTACATCATGACTGTTCCCATATTAAAACATTCACTACATCATGACTGTTACCATATTAAAACAATCACTACATCCTGACTGTTCCCATATTAAAACATTCACTACATCATGACTGTTCCCATATTAAAACATTCACTACATCATGACTGTTCCCATATTAAAACATTCACTACATCATGACTTTTCCCATATTAAAACATTCACTATATCATGACTGTTCCCATCAGTATTATTAAAACATTTACTACATCCTGACTGTTCCCATATTAAAACATTCACTACATCATGACTGTTCCCATATTAAAACATTCACTACATCATGACTGTTCCCATATTAAAACATTCACTACATCATGACTGTTCCCATCAGTATTATTAAAACATTCACTACATCATGACTGTTCCCATGTTAAAACATGCACTACATCATGACTGTTCCCATATTAAAACATTCACTACATCATGACTGTTCCCATATTAAAACATTAACTACATCATGACTGTTCCCATCAGTATTATTAAAACATTCACTACATCCTGACTGTTCCCATATTAAAACATTCACTACATCATGACTGTTCCCATATTAAAACATTCACTACATCATGACTGTTCCCATCAGTATTATTAAAACATTCAATACATCATGACTGTTCCCATATTAAAACATTCACTACATCATGACTGTTCCCATATTAAAACATTCACTACATCATGACTGTTCCCATATTAAAACATTCACTACATCATGACTGTTCCCATATTAAAACATTCACTACATCATGACTGTTACCATATTAAAACAATCACTACATCCTGACTGTTCCCATATTAAAACATTCACTACATCATGACTGTTCCCATATTAAAACATTCACTACATCATGACTGTTCCCATATTAAAACATTCACTACATCATGACTTTTCCCATATTAAAACATTCACTATATCATGACTGTTCCCATCAGTATTATTAAAACATTTACTACATCCTGACTGTTCCCATATTAAAACATTCACTACATCATGACTGTTCCCATATTAAAACATTCACTACATCATGACTGTTCCCATATTAAAACATTCACTACATCATGACTGTTCCCATCAGTATTATTAAAACATTCACTACATCATGACTGTTCCCATGTTAAAACATGCACTACATCATGACTGTTCCCATATTAAAACATTCACTACATCATGACTGTTCCCATATTAAAACATTAACTACATCATGACTGTTCCCATCAGTATTATTAAAACATTCACTACATCCTGACTGTTCCCATATTAAAACATTCACTACATCATGACTGTTCCCATATTAAAACATTCACTACATCATGACTGTTCCCATCAGTATTATTAAAACATTCAATACATCATGACTGTTCCCATATTAAAACATTCACTACATCATGACTGTTCCCATATTAAAACATTCACTACATCATGACTGTTCCCATATTAAAACATTCACTACATCATGACTGTTCCCATATTAAAACATTCACTACATCTTGACTATTCCCATATTAAAACATTCACTACATCATGACTGTTCCCATATTAAAACATTCACTACATCATGACTGTTCCCATCAGTATTATTAAAACATTCACTACATCATGACTGTTCCCATATTAAAACATTCACTACATCATGACTGTTCCCATCAGTATTATTAAAACATTCACTACATCATGACTGTTCCCATATTAAAACATTCACTACATCCTGACTGTTCCCATATTAAAACATTCACTACATCGTGACTGTTCCCATCAGTATTATTAAAACATTCACTACATCCTGGCTGTTCCCATATTAAAACATTCACTACATCATGACTGTTCCCATATTAAAACATTAACTACATCATGACTGTTCCCATCAGTATTATTAAAACATTCACTACATCCTGACTGTTCCCATATTAAAACATTCACTACATCATGACTGTTCCCATATTAAAACATTCACTACATCATGACTGTTCCCATCAGTATTATTAAAACATTCAATACATCATGACTGTTCCCATATTAAAACATTCACTACATCATGACTGTTCCCATATTAAAACATTCACTACATCATGACTGTTCCCATATTAAAACATTCACTACATCATGACTGTTCCCATATTAAAACATTCACTACATCTTGACTATTCCCATATTAAAACATTCACTACATCATGACTGTTCCCATATTAAAACATTCACTACATCATGACTGTTCCCATCAGTATTATTAAAACATTCACTACATCATGACTGTTCCCATATTAAAACATTCACTACATCATGACTGTTCCCATCAGTATTATTAAAACATTCACTACATCATGACTGTTCCCATATTAAAACATTCACTACATCCTGACTGTTCCCATATTAAAACATTCACTACATCGTGACTGTTCCCATCAGTATTATTAAAACATTCACTACATCATGACTGTTCCCATGTTAAAACATGCACTACATCATGACTGTTCCCATATTAAAACATTCACTACATCATGACTGTTCCCATATTAAAACATTAACTACATCATGACTGTTCCCATCAGTATTATTAAAACATTCACTACATCCTGACTGTTCCCATATTAAAACATTCACTACATCATGACTGTTCCCATATTAAAACATTCACTACATCATGACTGTTCCCATCAGTATTATTAAAACATTCAATACATCATGACTGTTCCCATATTAAAACATTCACTACATCATGACTGTTCCCATATTAAAACATTCACTACATCATGACTGTTCCCATATTAAAACATTCACTACATCATGACTGTTCCCATATTAAAACATTCACTACATCTTGACTATTCCCATATTAAAACATTCACTACATCATGACTGTTCCCATATTAAAACATTCACTACATCATGACTGTTCCCATCAGTATTATTAAAACATTCACTACATCATGACTGTTCCCATATTAAAACATTCACTACATCATGACTGTTCCCATCAGTATTATTAAAACATTCACTACATCATGACTGTTCCCATATTAAAACATTCACTACATCCTGACTGTTCCCATATTAAAACATTCACTACATCGTGACTGTTCCCATCAGTATTATTAAAACATTCACTACATCCTGGCTGTTCCCATATTAAAACATTCACTACATCATGACTGTTCCCATATTAAAACATTAACTACATCATGACTGTTCCCATCAGTATTATTAAAACATTCACTACATCCTGACTGTTCCCATATTAAAACATTCACTACATCATGACTGTTCCCATATTAAAACATTCACTACATCATGACTGTTCCCATCAGTATTATTAAAACATTCAATACATCATGACTGTTCCCATATTAAAACATTCACTACATCATGACTGTTCCCATATTAAAACATTCACTACATCATGACTGTTCCCATATTAAAACATTCACTACATCATGACTGTTCCCATATTAAAACATTCACTACATCTTGACTATTCCCATATTAAAACATTCACTACATCATGACTGTTCCCATATTAAAACATTCACTACATCATGACTGTTCCCATCAGTATTATTAAAACATTCACTACATCATGACTGTTCCCATATTAAAACATTCACTACATCATGACTGTTCCCATCAGTATTATTAAAACATTCACTACATCATGACTGTTCCCATATTAAAACATTCACTACATCCTGACTGTTCCCATATTAAAACATTCACTACATCGTGACTGTTCCCATCAGTATTATTAAAACATTCACTACATCCTGGCTGTTCCCATATTAAAACATTCACTACATCATGACTGTTCCCATATTAAAACATTCACTACATCCTGACTGTTCCCATATTAAAACATTCACTACATCCTGACTGTTCCCATATTAAAACATTCACTACATCCTGACTGTTCCCATATTAAAACATTCACTACATCCTGACTGTTCCCATATTAAAACATTCACTACATCATTACTGTTCCCATCAGTATTATTAAAACATTCACTACATCATGACTGTTCCCATCAGTATTATTAAAACATTCACTACATCATGACTGTTCCCATCAGTATTATTAAAACATTCACTACATCATGACTGTTCCCATATTAAAACATTCACTACATCCTGACTGTTCCCATATTAAAACATTCACTACATCATGTCTGTTCCCATCAGTATTATTAAAACATTCACTACATCATGACTGTTCCCATATTAAAACATTCACTACATCCTGACTGTTCCCATATTAAAACATTCACTACATCCTGACTGTTCCCATATTAAAACATTCATTACATCCTGACTGTTCCCATATTAAAACATTCACTACATCCTGACTGTTCCCATATTAAAACATTCACTACATCATTACTGTTCCCATCAGTATTATTAAAACATTCACTACATCATGACTGTTCCCATCAGTATTATTAAAACATTCACTACATCATGACTGTTCCCATCAGTATTATTAAAACATTCACTACACCCTGACTGTTACCATATTAAACCATTCACTACATCATGACTGTTCCCATCAGTATTATTAAAACATTCACTACATCATGACTGTTCCCATATTAAAACATTCACTACATCCTGACTGTTCCCATATTAAAACATTCACTACATCCTGACTGTTCCCATATTAAAACATTCACTACATCATGACTGTTCCCATATTAAAACATTCACTACATCATGACTGTTCCCATATTAAAACATTCACTACATCATGACTGTTCCCATATTAAAACATTCACTACATCATGACTGTTCCCATATTAAAACATTCACTACATCATGACTGTTCCCATATTAAAACATTCACTACATCCTGACTGTTCCCATATTAAAACATTCACTACATCATGACTGTTCCCATATTAAAACATTCACTACATCATGACTGTTCCCATCAGTATTATTAAAACATTCACTACATCATGACTGTTCCCATGTTAAAACATTCACTACATCATGACTGTTCCCGTATTAAAACATTCACTACATCATGACTGTTCCCATATTAAAACATTCACTACATCATGACTGTTCCCATATTAAAACATTCACTACATCATGACTGTTCCCATCAGTATTATTAAAACATTCACTACATCATGACTGTTCCCATATTAAAACATTCACTACATCATGACTGTTCCCATCAGTATTATTAAAACATTCACCACATCATGACTGTTCCCATCAGTATTATTAAAACATTCACTACATCATGACTGTTCCCATCAGTATTATTAAAACATTCACTACACCCTGACTGTTCCCATATTAAAACATTCACTACATCATGACTGTTCCCATCAGTATTATTAAAACATTCACTACATCATGACTGTTCCCATATTAAAACATTCACTACATCCTGACTGTTCCCATATTAAAACATTCACTACATCCTGACTGTTCCCATATTAAAACATTCACTACATCCTGACTGTTCCCATATTAAAACATTCACTACATCCTGACTGTTCCCATATTAAAACATTCACTACATCATTACTGTTCCCATCAGTATTATTAAAACATTCACTACATCCTGGCTGTTCCCATATTAAAACATTCACTACATCATGACTGTTCCCATATTAAAACATTCACTACATCCTGACTGTTCCCATATTAAAACATTCACTACATCATGACTGTTCCCATCAGTATTATTAAAACATTCACTACATCATGACTGTTCCCATCAGTATTATTAAAACATTCACTACATCATGACTGTTCCCATCAGTATTATTAAAACATTCACTACATCATGACTGTTCCCATCAGTATTATTAAAACATTCAATACATCATGACTGTTCCCATATTAAAACATTCACTACATCATGACTGTTCCCATATTAAAACATTCACTACATCATGACTGTTCCCATATTAAAACATTCACTACATCATGACTGTTCCCATATTAAAACATTCACTACATCCTGACTGTTCCCATATTAAAACATTCACTACATCATGACTGTTCCCATATTAAAACATTCACTACATCATGACTGTTCCCATCAGTATTATTAAAACATTCACTACATCATGACTGTTCCCATCAGTATTATTAAAACATTCAATACATCATGACTGTTCCCATATTAAAACATTCACTACATCATGACTGTTCCCATATTAAAACATTCACTACATCATGACTGTTCCCATATTAAAACATTCACTACATCATGACTGTTCCCATCAGTATTATTAAAACATTCACTACATCATGACTGTTCCCATATTAAAACATTCACTACATCATGACTGTTCCCATCAGTATTATTAAAACATTCACTACATCATGACTGTTCCCATATTAAAACATTCACTACATCATGACTGTTCCCATATTAAAACATTCACTACATCGTGACTGTTCCCATCAGTATTATTAAAACATTCACTACATCCTGGCTGTTCCCATATTAAAACATTCACTACATCATGACTGTTCCCATATTAAAACATTCACTACATCCTGACTGTTCCCATATTAAAACATTCACTACATCCTGACTGTTCCCATATTAAAACATTCACTACATCCTGACTGTTCCCATATTAAAACATTCACTACATCCTGACTGTTCCCATATTAAAACATTCACTACATCATTACTGTTCCCATCAGTATTATTAAAACATTCACTACATCATGACTGTTCCCATCAGTATTATTAAAACATTCACTACATCATGACTGTTCCCATCAGTATTATTAAAACATTCACTACATCATGACTGTTCCCATATTAAAACATTCACTACATCCTGACTGTTCCCATATTAAAACATTCACTACATCATGACTGTTCCCATCAGTATTATTAAAACATTCACTACATCATGACTGTTCCCATATTAAAACATTCACTACATCCTGACTGTTCCCATATTAAAACATTCACTACATCCTGACTGTTCCCATATTAAAACATTCATTACATCCTGACTGTTCCCATTTTAAAACATTCATTACATCCTGACTGTTCCCATATTAAAACATTCACTACATCCTGACTGTTCCCATATTAAAACATTCACTACATCATTACTGTTCCCATCAGTATTATTAAAACATTCACTACATCATGACTGTTCCCATCAGTATTATTAAAACATTCACTACACCCTGACTGTTACCATATTAAACCATTCACTACATCATGACTGTTCCCATCAGTATTATTAAAACATTCACTACATCATGACTGTTCCCATATTAAAACATTCACTACATCCTGACTGTTCCCATATTAAAACATTCACTACATCCTGACTGTTCCCATATTAAAACATTCACTACATCATGACTGTTCCCATATTAAAACATTCACTACATCATGACTGTTCCCATATTAAAACATTCACTACATCATGACTGTTCCCATATTAAAACATTCACTACATCATGACTGTTCCCATATTACAACATTCACTACATCATGACTGTTCCCATATTAAAACATTCACTACATCCTGACTGTTCCCATATTAAAACATTCACTACATCATGACTGTTCCCATATTAAAACATTCACTACATCATGACTGTTCCCATATTAAAACATTCACTACATCATGACTGTTCCCATATTAAAACATTCACTACATCATGACTGTTCCCATATTAAAACATTCACTACATCATGACTGTTCCCATCAGTATTATTAAAACATTCACTACATCATGACTGTTCCCATGTTAAAACATTCACTACATCATGACTGTTCCCATATTAAAACATTCACTACATCATGAATGTTCCCATATTAAAACATTCACTACATCATGACTGTTCCCATATTAAAACATTCACTACATCATGACTGTTCCCATCAGTATTATTAAAACATTCACTACATCATGACTGTTCCCATATTAAAACATTCACTACATCATGACTGTTCCCATCAGTATTATTAAAACATTCACTACATCATGACTGTTCCCATCAGTATTATTAAAACATTCACTACATCATGACTGTTCCCATATTAAAACATTCACTACATCCTGACTGTTCCCATATTAAAACATTCACTACATCCTGACTGTTCCCATATTAAAACATTCACTACATCCTGACTGTTCCCATATTAAAACATTCACTACATCATTACTGTTCCCATCAGTATTATTAAAACATTCACTACATCCTGGCTGTTCCCATATTAAAACATTCACTACATCATGACTGTTCCCATATTAAAACATTCACTACATCCTGACTGTTCCCATATTAAAACATTCACTACATCATGACTGTTCCCATCAGTATTATTAAAACATTCACTACATCATGACTGTTCCCATCATTATTATTAAAACATTCACTACATCATGACTGTTCCCATCAGTATTATTAAAACATTCACTACATCATGACTGTTCCCATCAGTATTATTAAAACATTCAATACATCATGACTGTTCCCATATTAAAACATTCACTACATCATGACTGTTCCCATATTAAAACATTCACTACATCATGACTGTTCCCATATTAAAACATTCACTACATCATGACTGTTCCCATATTAAAACATTCACTACATCTTGACTGTTCCCATATTAAAACATTCACTACATCCTGGCTGTTCCCATATTAAAACATTCACTACATCATGACTGTTCCCATATTAAAACATTCACTACATCCTGACTGTTCCCATATTAAAACATTCACTACATCATGACTGTTCCCATCAGTATTATTAAAACATTCACTACATCATGACTGTTCCCATCAGTATTATTAAAACATTCACTACATCCTGACTGTTCCCATATTAAAACATGCACTACATCCTGACTGTTCCCATATTAAAACATTCACTACATCATGACTGTTCCCATCAGTATTATTAAAACATTCACTACATCATGACTGTTCCCATCAGTATTATTTAAACATTCACTACATCATGACTGTTCCCATCAGTATTATTAAAACATTCACTACATCATGACTGTTCCCATCAGTATTATTAAAACATTCAATACATCATGACTGTTCCCATATTAAAACATTCACTACATCATGACTGTTCCCATATTAAAACATTCACTACATCATGACTGTTCCCATATTAAAACATTCACTACATCTTGACTGTTCCCATATTAAAACATTCACTACATCCTGGCTGTTCCCATATTAAAACATTCACTACATCATGACTGTTCCCATATTAAAACATTCACTACATCCTGACTGTTCCCATATTAAAACATTCACTACATCCTGACTGTTCCCATATTAAAACATTCACTACATCCTGACTGTTCCCATATTAAAACATTCACTACATCATGACTGTTCCCATCAGTATTATTAAAACATTCACTACATCATGACTGTTCCCATCAGTATTATTAAAACATTCACTACATCATGACTGTTCCCATCAGTATTATTAAAACATTCACTACATCATGACTGTTCCCATCAGTATTATTAAAACATTCAATACATCATGACTGTTCCCATATTAAAACATTCACTACATCATGACTGTTCCCATATTAAAACATTCACTACATCATGACTGTTCCCATATTAAAACATTCACTACATCCTGACTGTTCCCATATTAAAACATTCACTACATCATTACTGTTCCCATCAGTATTATTAAAACATTCACTACATCATGACTGTTCCCATCAGTATTATTAAAACATTCACTACATCATGACTGTTCCCATCAGTATTATTAAAACATTCACTACATCATGACTGTTCCCATATTAAAACATTCACTACATCCTGACTGTTCCCATATTAAAACATTCACTACATCATGACTGTTCCCATCAGTATTATTAAAACATTCACTACATCATGACTGTTCCCATATTAAAACATTCACTACATCCTGACTGTTCCCATATTAAAACATTCACTACATCCTGACTGTTCCCATATTAAAACATTCATTACATCCTGACTGTTCCCATATTAATACATTCACTACATCCTGACTGTTCCCATATTAAAACATTCACTACATCATTACTGTTCCCATCAGTATTATTAAAACATTCACTACATCATGACTGTTCCCATCAGTATTATTAAAACATTCACTACATCATGACTGTTCCCATCAGTATTATTAAAACATTCACTACACCCTGACTGTTACCATATTAAACCATTCACTACATCATGACTGTTCCCATCAGTATTATTAAAACATTCACTACATCATGACTGTTCCCATATTAAAACATTCACTACATCCTGACTGTTCCCATATTAAAACATTCACTACATCCTGACTGTTCCCATATTAAAACATTCACTACATCATGACTGTTCCCATATTAAAACATTCACTACATCATGACTGTTCCCATATTAAAACATTCACTACATCATGACTGTTCCCATATTAAAACATTCACTACATCATGACTGTTCCCATATTAAAACATTCACTACATCATGACTGTTCCCATATTAAAACATTCACTACATCCTGACTGTTCCCATATTAAAACATTCACTACATCATGACTGTTCCCATATTAAAACATTCACTACATCATGACTGTTCCCATATTAAAACATTCACTACATCATGACTGTTCCCATATTAAAACATTCACTACATCATGACTGTTCCCATATTAAAACATTCACTACATCATGACTGTTCCCATCAGTATTATTAAAACATTCACTACATCATGACTGTTCCCATGTTAAAACATTCACTACATCATGACTGTTCCCATATTAAAACATTCACTACATCATGAATGTTCCCATATTAAAACATTCACTACATCATGACTGTTCCCATATTAAAACATTCACTACATCATGACTGTTCCCATCAGTATTATTAAAACATTCACTACATCATGACTGTTCCCATATTAAAACATTCACTACATCATGACTGTTCCCATCAGTATTATTAAAACATTCACTACATCATGACTGTTCCCATCAGTATTATTAAAACATTCACTACATCATGACTGTTCCCATATTAAAACATTCACTACATCCTGACTGTTCCCATATTAAAACATTCACTACATCCTGACTGTTCCCATATTAAAACATTCACTACATCCTGACTGTTCCCATATTAAAACATTCACTACATCATTACTGTTCCCATCAGTATTATTAAAACATTCACTACATCCTGGCTGTTCCCATATTAAAACATTCACTACATCATGACTGTTCCCATATTAAAACATTCACTACATCCTGACTGTTCCCATATTAAAACATTCACTACATCATGACTGTTCCCATCAGTATTATTAAAACATTCACTACATCATGACTGTTCCCATCATTATTATTAAAACATTCACTACATCATGACTGTTCCCATCAGTATTATTAAAACATTCACTACATCATGACTGTTCCCATCAGTATTATTAAAACATTCAATACATCATGACTGTTCCCATATTAAAACATTCACTACATCATGACTGTTCCCATATTAAAACATTCACTACATCATGACTGTTCCCATATTAAAACATTCACTACATCATGACTGTTCCCATATTAAAACATTCACTACATCTTGACTGTTCCCATATTAAAACATTCACTACATCCTGGCTGTTCCCATATTAAAACATTCACTACATCATGACTGTTCCCATATTAAAACATTCACTACATCCTGACTGTTCCCATATTAAAACATTCACTACATCATGACTGTTCCCATCAGTATTATTAAAACATTCACTACATCATGACTGTTCCCATCAGTATTATTAAAACATTCACTACATCCTGACTGTTCCCATATTAAAACATGCACTACATCCTGACTGTTCCCATATTAAAACATTCACTACATCATGACTGTTCCCATCAGTATTATTAAAACATTCACTACATCATGACTGTTCCCATCAGTATTATTTAAACATTCACTACATCATGACTGTTCCCATCAGTATTATTAAAACATTCACTACATCATGACTGTTCCCATCAGTATTATTAAAACATTCAATACATCATGACTGTTCCCATATTAAAACATTCACTACATCATGACTGTTCCCATATTAAAACATTCACTACATCATGACTGTTCCCATATTAAAACATTCACTACATCATGACTGTTCCCATATTAAAACATTCACTACATCTTGACTGTTCCCATATTAAAACATTCACTACATCCTGGCTGTTCCCATATTAAAACATTCACTACATCATGACTGTTCCCATATTAAAACATTCACTACATCCTGACTGTTCCCATATTAAAACATTCACTACATCCTGACTGTTCCCATATTAAAACATTCACTACATCCTGACTGTTCCCATATTAAAACATTCACTACATCATGACTGTTCCCATCAGTATTATTAAAACATTCACTACATCATGACTGTTCCCATCAGTATTATTAAAACATTCACTACATCATGACTGTTCCCATCAGTATTATTAAAACATTCACTACATCATGACTGTTCCCATCAGTATTATTAAAACATTCAATACATCATGACTGTTCCCATATTAAAACATTCACTACATCATGACTGTTCCCATATTAAAACATTCACTACATCATGACTGTTCCCATATTAAAACATTCACTACATCATGACTGTTCCCATATTAAAACATTCACTACATCTTGACTGTTCCCATATTAAAACATTCACTACATCATGACTGTTCCCATATTAAAACATTCACTACATCCTGACTGTTCCCATATTAAAACATTCACTACATCATGAATGTTCCCATATTATAACATTCACTACATCATGACTGTTCCCATATTAAAACATTCACTACATCATGACTGTTCCCATATTAAAACATTCACTACATCATGACTGTTCCCATATTAAAACATTCACTACATCCTGACTGTTCCCATATTAAAACATTCACTACATCATGACTGTTCCCATATTAAAACATTCACTACATCATGACTGTTCCCATATTAAAACATTCACTACATCATGACTGTTCCCATATTAAAACATTCACTACATCATGACTGTTCCCATCAGTATTATTAAAACATTCACTACATCATGACTGTTCCCATGTTAAAACATTCACTACATCATGACTGTTCCCATATTAAAACATTCACTACATCATGACTGTTTCCATATTAAAACATTCACTACATCATGACTGTTCCCATATTAAAACATTCACTACATCATGACTGTTCCCATCAGTATTATTAAAACATTCACTACATCATGACTGTTCCCATATTAAAACATTCACTACATCATGACTGTTCCCATCAGTATTATTAAAACATTCACCACATCATGACTGTTCCCATCAGTATTATTAAAACATTCACTACATCATGACTGTTCCGATCAGTATTATTAAAACATTCATTACACCCTGACTGTTCCCATATTAAAACATTCACTACATCATGACTGTTCCCATCAGTATTATTAAAACATTCACTACATCATGACTGTTCCCATATTAAAACATTCACTACATCCTGACTGTTCCCATATTAAAACATTCACTACATCCTGACTGTTCCCATATTAAAACATTCACTACATCCTGACTGTTCCCATATTAAAACATTCACTACATCCTGACTTTTCCCATATTAAAACATTCACTACATCATTACTGTTCCCATCAGTATTATTAAAACATTCACAACATCCTGGCTGTTCCCATATTAAAACATTCACTACATCATGACTGTTCCCATATTAAAACATTCACTACATCCTGACTGTTCCCATATTAAAACATTCACTACATCCTGACTGTTCCCATATTAAAACATTCACTACATCCTGACTGTTCCCATATTAAAACATTCACTACATCATGACTGTTCCCATCAGTATTATTAAAACATTCACTACATCATGACTGTTCCCATCAGTATTATTAAAACATTCACTACATCATGACTGTTCCCATCAGTATTATTAAAACATTCACTACATCATGACTGTTCCCATCAGTATTATTAAAACATTCACTACACCCTGACTGTTACCATATTAAACCATTCACTACATCATGACTGTTCCCATCAGTATTATTAAAACATTCACTACATCATGACTGTTCCCATATTAAAACATTCACTACATCCTGACTGTTCCCATATTAAAACATTCACTACATCCTGACTGTTCCCATATTAAAACATTCACTACATCATGACTGTTCCCATATTAAAACATTCACTACATCATGACTGTTCCCATCAGTATTATTAAAACATTCACTACATCATGACTGTTCCCATCAGTATTATTAAAACATTCACTACATCATGACTGTTCCCATCAGTATTATTAAAACATTCACTACACCCTGACTGTTCCCATATTAAAACATTCACTACATCATGACTGTTCCCATCAGTATTATTAAAACATTCACTACATCATGACTGTTCCCATATTAAAACATTCACTACATGCTGACTGTTCCCATATTAAAACATTCACTACATCCTGACTGTTCCCATATTAAAACATTCACTACATCATGACTGTTCCCATATTAAAACATTCACTACATCATGACTGTTCCCATATTAAAACATTCACTACATCATGACTGTTCCCATATTAAAACATTCAATACATCATGACTGTTCCCATATTAAAACATTCACTACATCATGACTGTTCCCATATTAAAACATTCACTACATCATGACTGTTCCCATATTAAAACATTCACTACATCATGACTGTTCCCATCAGTATTATAAAAAAATTCACTACATCATGACTGTTCCCATGTTAAAACATTCACTACATCATGACTGTTCCCATATTAAAACATTCACTACATCATGACTGTTCCCATATTAAAACATTCACTACATCATGACTGTTCCCATATTAAAACATTCACTACATCATGACTGTTCCCATCAGTATTATTAAAACATTCACTACATCATGACTGTTCCCATATTAAAACATTCACTACATCATGACTTTTCCCATCAGTATTATTAAAACATTCACTACATCATGACTGTTCCCATATTAAAACATTGACTACATCCTGACTGTTCCCATATTAAAACATTCACTACATCCTGACTGTTCCCATATTAAAACATTCACTACATCATGACTGTTCCCATATTAAAACATTCACTACATCATGACTGTTCCCATATTATAACATTCACTACATCATGACTGTTCCCATATTAAAACATTCACTACATCATGACTGTTCCCATATTAAAACATTCACTACATCATGACTGTTCCCATATTAAAACATTCACTACATCCTGACTGTTCCCATATTAAAACATTCACTACATCATGACTGTTCCCATATTAAAACATTCACTACATCATGACTGTTCCCATATTAAAACATTCACTACATCATGACTGTTCCCATATTAAAACATTCACTACATCATGACTGTTCCCATCAGTATTATTAAAACATTCACTACATCATGACTGTTCCCATGTTAAAACATTCACTACATCATGACTGTTCCCATATTAAAACATTCACTACATCATGACTGTTCCCATATTAAAACATTCACTACATCATGACTGTTCCCATATTAAAACATTCACTACATCATGACTGTTCCCATCAGTATTATTAAAACATTCACTACATCATGACTGTTCCCATATTAAAACATTCACTACATCATGACTGTTCCCATCAGTATTATTAAAACATTCACCACATCATGACTGTTCCCATCAGTATTATTAAAACATTCACTACATCATGACTGTTCCGATCAGTATTATTAAAACATTCACTACACCCTGACTGTTCCCATATTAAAACATTCACTACATCATGACTGTTCCCATCAGTATTATTAAAACATTCACTACATCATGACTGTTCCCATATTAAAACATTCACTACATCCTGACTGTTCCCATATTAAAACATTCACTACATCCTGACTGTTCCCATATTAAAACATTCACTACATCATGACTGTTCCCATATTAAAACATTCACTACATCCTGACTGTTCCCATATTAAAACATTCACTACATCATTACTGTTCCCATCAGTATTATTAAAACATTCACAACATCCTGGCTGTTCCCATATTAAAACATTCACTACATCATGACTGTTCCCATATTAAAACATTCACTACATCCTGACTGTTCCCATATTAAAACATTCACTACATCCTGACTGTTCCCATATTAAAACATTCACTACATCCTGACTGTTCCCATATTAAAACATTCACTACATCATGACTGTTCCCATCAGTATTATTAAAACATTCACTATATCATGACTGTTCCCATCAGTATTATTAAAACATTCACTACATCATGACTGTTCCCATCAGTATTATTAAAACATTCACTACATCATGACTGTTCCCATCAGTATTATTAAAACATTCACTACATCATGACTGTTCCCATATTAAAACATTCACTACATCCTGACTGTTCCCATATTAAAACATTCACTACATCCTGACTGTTCCCATATTAAAACATTCACTACATCATGACTGTTCCCATATTAAAACATTCACTACATCATGACTGTTCCCATCAGTATTATTAAAACATTCACTACATCATGACTGTTCCCATCAGTATTATTAAAACATTCACTACATCATGACTGTTCCCATCAGTATTATTAAAACATTCACTACACCCTGACTGTTCCCATATTAAAACATTCACTACATCATGACTGTTCCCATCAGTATTATTAAAACATTCACTACATCATGACTGTTCCCATATTAAAACATTCACTACATGCTGACTGTTCCCATATTAAAACATTCACTACATCCTGACTGTTCCCATATTAAAACATTCACTACATCATGACTGTTCCCATATTAAAACATTCACTACATCATGACTGTTCCCATATTAAAACATTCACTACATCATGACTGTTCCCATATTAAAACATTCAATAAATCATGACTGTTCCCATATTAAAACATTCACTACATCATGACTGTTCCCATATTTAAACATTCAATACATCTTGACTGTTCCCATATTAAAACATTCACTACATCATGACTGTTCCCATCAGTATTATTAAAACATTCACTACATCATGACTGTTCCCATGTTAAAACATTCACTACATCATGACTGTTCCCATATTAAAACATTCACTACATCATGACTGTTCCCATCAGTATTATTAAAACATTCACTACATCATGACTGTTCCCATATTAAAACATTCACTACATCATGACTGTTCCCATCAGTATTATTAAAACATTCACTACATCATGACTGTTCCCATATTAAAACATTCACTACATCATGACTGTTCCCATCAGTATTATTAAAACATTCACTACATCATGACTGTTCCCATCAGTATTATTAAAACATTCACTACATCATGACTGTTCCCATCAGTATTATTAAAACATTCACTACACCCTGACTGTTCCCATATTAAAACATTCACTACATCATGACTGTTCCCATCAGTATTATTAAAACATTCACTACATCATGACTGTTCCCATATTAAAACATTCACTACATGCTGACTGTTCCCATATTAAAACATTCACTACATCCTGACTGTTCCCATATTAAAACATTCACTACATCATGACTGTTCCCATATTAAAACATTCACTACATCATGACTGTTCCCATATTAAAACATTCACTACATCATGACTGTTCCCATATTAAAACATTCACTACATCATGACTGTTCCCATATTAAAACCTTCACTACATCATGACTGTTCCCATATTAAAACATTCACTACATCATGACTGTTCCCATATTAAAACCTTCACTACATCATGACTGTTCCCATCAGTATTATTAAAACATTCACTACATCATGACTGTTCCCATATTAAAACATTCACTACATCATGACTGTTCCCATCAGTATTATTAAAACATTCACTACATCATGACTGTTCCCATCAGTATTATTAAAACATTCACTACATCATGACTGTTCCCATCAGTATTATTAAAACATTCACTACACCCTGACTGTTCCCATATTAAAACATTCACTACATCATGACTGTTCCCATATTAAAACATTCACTACATCATGACTGTTCCCATATTAAAACATTCACTACATCCTGACTGTTCCCATATTAAAACATTCACTACATCCTGACTGTTCCCATATTAAAACATTCACTACATCCTGACTGTTCCCATATTAAAACATTCACTACATCCTGACTGTTCCCATATTAAAACATTCACTACATCATTACTGTTCCCATCAGTATTATTAAAACATTCACAACATCCTGGCTGTTCCCATATTAAAACATTCACTACATCATGACTGTTCCCATATTAAAACATTCACTACATCCTGACTGTTCCCATATTAAAACATTCACTACATCCTGACTGTTCCCATATTAAAACATTCACTACATCCTGACTGTTCCCATATTAAAACATTCACTACATCCTGACTGTTCCCATATTAAAACATTCACTACATCATGACTGTTCCCATCAGTATTATTAAAACATTCACTACATCATGACTGTTCCCATCAGTATTATTAAAACATTCACTACATCATGACTGTTCCCATCAGTATTATTAAAACATTCACTACATCATGACTGTTCCCATCAGTATTATTAAAACATTCACTACACCCTGACTGTTACCATATTAAACCATTCACTACATCATGACTGTTCCCATCAGTATTATTAAAACATTCACTACATCATGACTGTTCCCATATTAAAACATTCACTACATCCTGACTGTTCCCATATTAAAACATTCACTACATCCTGACTGTTCCCATATTAAAACATTCACTACATCATGACTGTTCCCATATTAAAACATTCACTACATCATGACTGTTCCCATCAGTATTATTAAAACATTCACTACATCATGACTGTTCCCATCAGTATTATTAAAACATTCACTACATCATGACTGTTCCCATCAGTATTATTAAAACATTCACTACACCCTGACTGTTCCCATATTAAAACATTCACTACATCATGACTGTTCCCATCAGTATTATTAAAACATTCACTACATCATGACTGTTCCCATATTAAAACATTCACTACATGCTGACTGTTCCCATATTAAAACATTCACTACATCCTGACTGTTCCCATGTTAAAACATTCACTACATCATGACTGTTCCCATATTAAAACATTCACTACATCATGACTGTTCCCATATTAAAACATTCACTACATCATGACTGTTCCCATATTAAAACATTCAATACATCATGACTGTTCCCATATTAAAACATTCACTACATCATGACTGTTCCCATATTAAAACATTCACTACATCATGACTGTTCCCATATTAAAACATTCACTACATCATGACTGTTCCCATCAGTATTATTAAAACATTCACTACATCATGACTGTTCCCATGTTAAAACATTCACTACATCATGACTGTTCCCATATTAAAACATTCACTACATCATGACTGTTCCCATATTAAAACATTCACTACATCATGACTGTTCCCATATTAAAACATTCACTACATCATGACTGTTCCCATCAGTATTATTAAAACATTCACTACATCATGACTGTTCCCATATTAAAACATTCACTACATCATGACTGTTCCCATCAGTATTATTAAAACATTCACTACATCATGACTGTTCCCATCAGTATTATTAAAACATTCACTACATCATGACTGTTCCCATCAGTATTATTAAAACATTCACTACACCCTGACTGTTCCCATATTAAAACATTCACTACATCATGACTGTTCCCATCAGTATTATTAAAACATTCACTACATCATGACTGTTCCCATATTAAAACATTCACTACATGCTGACTGTTCCCATATTAAAACATTCACTACATCCTGACTGTTCCCATATTAAAACATTCACTACATCATGACTGTTCCCATATTAAAACATTCACTACATCATGACTGTTCCCATATTAAAACATTCACTACATCATGACTGTTCCCATATTAAAACATTCACTACATCATGACTGTTCCCATATTAAAACATTCACTACATCATGACTGTTCCCATATTAAAACCTTCACTACATCATGACTGTTCCCATCAGTATTATTAAAACATTCACTACATCATGACTGTTCCCATATTAAAACATTCACTACATCATGACTGTTCCCATCAGTATTATTAAAACATTCACTACATCATGACTGTTCCCATCAGTATTATTAAAACATTCACTACATCATGACTGTTCCCATCAGTATTATTAAAACATTCACTACACCCTGACTGTTCCCATATTAAAACATTCACTACATCATGACTGTTCCCATATTAAAACATTCACTACATCATGACTGTTCCCATATTAAAACATTCACTACGTCCTGACTGTTCCCATATTAAAACATTCACTACATCATGACTGTTCCCATATTAAAACATTCACTACATCCTGACTGTTCCCATATTAAAACATTCACTACATCCTGACTGTTCCCATATTAAAACATTCACTACATCATTACTGTTCCCATCAGTATTATTAAAACATTCACTACATCCTGGCTGTTCCCATATTAAAACATTCACTACATCATGACTGTTCCCATATTAAAACATTCACTACATCCTGACTGTTCCCATATTAAAACATTCACTACATCCTGACTGTTCCCATATTAAAACATTCACTACATCCTGACTGTTCCCATATTAAAACATTCACTACATCATGACTGTTCCCATCAGTATTATTAAAACATTCACTACATCATGACTGTTCCCATCAGTATTATTAAAACATTCACTACATCATGACTGTTCCCATCAGTATTATTAAAACATTCACTACATCATGACTGTTCCCATCAGTATTATTAAAACATTCACTACACCCTGACTGTTACCATATTAAACCATTCACTACATCATGACTGTTCCCATCAGTATTATTAAAACATTCACTACATCATGACTGTTCCCATATTAAAACATTCACTACATCCTGACTGTTCCCATATTAAAACATTAACTACATCATGACTGTTCCCATATTAAAACATTCACTACATCATGACTGTTCCCATCAGTATTATTAAAACATTCACTACACCCTGACTGTTCCCATATTAAAACATTCACTACATCATGACTGTTCCCATCAGTATTATTAAAACATTCACTACATCATGAGTGTTCCCATATTAAAACATTCACTACATCATGACTGTTCCCATATTAAAACATTCACTACATCCTGACTGTTCCCATATTAAAACATTCACTACATCATGACTGTTCCCATATTAAAACATTCACTACATCATGACTGTTCCCATCAGTATTATTAAAACATTCACTACATCATGACTGTTCCCATCAGTATTATTAAAACATTCACTACATCATGACTGTTCCCATCAGTATTATTAAAACATTCACTACACCCTGACTGTTCCCATATTAAAACATTCACTACATCATGACTGTTCCCATCAGTATTATTAAAACATTCACTACATCATGACTGTTCCCATATTAAAACATTCACTACATGCTGACTGTTCCCATATTAAAACATTCACTACATCCTGACTGTTCCCATGTTAAAACATTCACTACATCATGACTGTTCCCATATTAAAACATTCACTACATCATGACTGTTCCCATATTAAAACATTCACTACATCATGACTGTTCCCATATTAAAACATTCAATACATCATGACTGTTCCCATATTAAAACATTCACTACATCATGACTGTTCCCATATTAAAACATTCACTACATCATGACTGTTCCCATATTAAAACATTCACTACATCATGACTGTTCCCATATTAAAACATTCACTACATCCTGACTGTTCCCATATTAAAACATTCACTACATCCTGACTGTTCCCATATTAAATCATTCACTACATCATGACTGTTCCCATATTAAAACATTCACTACATCATGACTGTTCCCATCAGTATTATTAAAACATTCACTACATCATGACTGTTCCCATCAGTATTATTAAAACATTCACTACACCCTGACTGTTCCCATATTAAAACATTCACTACATCATGACTGTTCCCATCAGTATATTAAAACATTCACTACATCATGACTGTTCCCATATTAAAACATTCACTACATGCTGACTGTTCCCATATTAAAACATTCACTACATCCTGACTGTTCCCATGTTAAAACATTCACTACATCATGACTGTTCCCATATTAAAACATTCACTACATCATGACTGTTCCCATATTAAAACATTCACTACATCATGACTGTTCCCATATTAAAACATTCAATACATCATGACTGTTCCCATATTAAAACATTCACTACATCATGACTGTTCCCATATTAAAACATTCACTACATCATGACTGTTCCCATATTAAAACATTCACTACATCATGACTGTTCCCATCAGTATTATTAAAACATTCACTACATCATGACTGTTCCCATGTTAAAACATTCACTACCTCATGACTGTTCCCATATTAAAACATTCACTACATCATGACTGTTCCCATATTAAAACATTCACTACATCATGACTGTTCCCATATTAAAACATTCACTACATCATGACTGTTCCCATCAGTATTATTAAAACATTCACTACATCATGACTGTTCCCATATTAAAACATTCACTACATCATGACTGTTCCCATCAGTATTATTAAAACATTCACTACATCATGACTGTTCCCATCAGTATTATTAAAACATTCACTACATCATGACTGTTCCCATCAGTATTATTAAAACATTCACTACACCCTGACTGTTCCCATATTAAAACATTCACTACATCATGACTGTTCCCATCAGTATTATTAAAACATTCACTACATCATGACTGTTCCCATATTAAAACATTCACTACATGCTGACTGTTCCCATATTAAAACATTCACTACATCCTGACTGTTCCCATATTAAAACATTCACTACATCATGACTGTTCCCATATTAAAACATTCACTACATCATGACTGTTCCCATATTAAAACATTCACTACATCATGACTGTTCCCATATTAAAACATTCACTACATCATGACTGTTCCCATATTAAAACATTCACTACATCATGACTGTTCCCATATTAAAACATTCACTACATCATGACTGTTCCCATATTAAAACCTTCACTACATCATGACTGTTCCCATCAGTATTATTAAAACATTCACTACATCATGACTGTTCCCATATTAAAACATTCACTACATCATGACTGTTCCCATCAGTATTATTAAAACATTCACTACATCATGACTGTTCCCATCAGTATTATTAAAACATTCACTACATCATGACTGTTCCCATCAGTATTATTAAAACATTCACTACACCCTGACTGTTCCCATATTAAAACATTCACTACATCATGACTGTTCCCATATTAAAACATTCACTACATCATGACTGTTCCCATATTAAAACATTCACTACGTCCTGACTGTTCCCATATTAAAACATTCACTACATCATGACTGTTCCCATATTAAAACATTCACTACATCCTGACTGTTCCCATATTAAAACATTCACTACATCCTGACTGTTCCCATATTAAAACATTCACTACATCATTACTGTTCCCATCAGTATTATTAAAACATTCACTACATCCTGGCTGTTCCCATATTAAAACATTCACTACATCATGACTGTTCCCATATTAAAACATTCACTACATCCTGACTGTTCCCATATTAAAACATTCACTACATCCTGACTGTTCCCATATTAAAACATTCACTACATCCTGACTGTTCCCATATTAAAACATTCACTACATCATGACTGTTCCCATCAGTATTATTAAAACATTCACTACATCATGACTGTTCCCATCAGTATTATTAAAACATTCACTACATCATGACTGTTCCCATCAGTATTATTAAAACATTCACTACATCATGACTGTTCCCATCAGTATTATTAAAACATTCACTACACCCTGACTGTTACCATATTAAACCATTCACTACATCATAACTGTTCCCATCAGTATTATTAAAACATTCACTACATCATGACTGTTCCCATATTAAAACATTCACTACATCCTGACTGTTCCCATATTAAAACATTAACTACATCATGACTGTTCCCATATTAAAACATTCACTACATCATGACTGTTCCCATCAGTATTATTAAAACATTCACTACACCCTGACTGTTCCCATATTAAAACATTCACTACATCATGACTGTTCCCATCAGTATTATTAAAACATTCACTACATCATGAGTGTTCCCATATTAAAACATTCACTACATCATGACTGTTCCCATATTAAAACATTCACTACATCCTGACTGTTCCCAATATTAAAACATTCACTACATCCTGACTGTTCCCATATTAAAAAATTCACTACATCCTGACTGTTCCCATATTAAAACATTCACTACATCATGACTGTTCCCATCAGTATTATTAAAACATTCACTACATCATGACTGTTCCCATCAGTATTATTAAAACATTCACTACACCCTGACTGTTCCCATATTAAAACATTCACTACATCATGACTGTTCCCATCAGTATTATTAAAACATTCACTACATCATGACCTTTCCCATATTAAAACATTCACTACATCCTGACTGTTCCCATATTAAAACATTCACTACATCATGACTGTTCCCATATTAAAACATTCACTACATCATGACTGTTCCCATATTAAAACATTCACTACATCATGACTGTTCCCATCAGTATTATTAAAACATTCACAACATCCTGGCTGTTCCCATATTAAAACATTCACTACATCATGACTGTTCCCATATTAAAACATTCACTACATCCTGACTGTTCCCATATTAAAACATTCACTACATCCTGACTGTTCCCATATTAAAACATTCACTACATCCTGACTGTTCCCATATTAAAACATTCACTACATCATGACTGTTCCCATCAGTATTATTAAAACATTCACTACATCATGACTGTTCCCATCAGTATTATTAAAACATTCACTACATCATGACTGTTCCCATCAGTATTATTAAAACATTCACTACATCATGACTGTTCCCATCAGTATTATTAAAACATTCACTACACCCTGACTGTTACCATATTAAACCATTCACTACATCATGACTGTTCCCATCAGTATTATTAAAACATTCACTACATCATGACTGTTCCCATATTAAAACATTCACTACATCCTGACTGTTCCCATATTAAAACATTCACTACATCCTGACTGTTCCCATATTAAAACATTCACTACATCATGACTGTTCCCATATTAAAACATTCACTACATCATGACTGTTCCCATCAGTATTATTAAAACATTCACTACATCATGACTGTTCCCATCAGTATTATTAAAACATTCACTACATCATGACTGTTCCCATCAGTATTATTAAAACATTCACTACACCCTGACTGTTCCCATATTAAAACATTCACTACATCATGACTGTTCCCATCAGTATTATTAAAACATTCACTACATCATGACTGTTCCCATATTAAAACATTCACTACATGCTGACTGTTCCCATATTAAAACATTCACTACATCCTGACTGTTCCCATATTAAAACATTCACTACATCATGACTGTTCCCATATTAAAACATTCACTACATCATGACTGTTCCCATATTAAAACATTCACTACATCATGACTGTTCCCATCAGTATTATAAAAAAATTCACTACATCATGACTGTTCCCATCAGTATTATTAAAACATTCACTACACCCTGACTGTTACCATATTAAACCATTCACTACATCATAACTGTTCCCATCAGTATTATTAAAACATTCACTACATCATGACTGTTCCCATATTAAAACATTCACTACATCCTGACTGTTCCCATATTAAAACATTAACTACATCATGACTGTTCCCATATTAAAACATTCACTACATCATGACTGTTCCCATCAGTATTATTAAAACATTCACTACACCCTGACTGTTCCCATATTAAAACATTCACTACATCATGACTGTTCCCATCAGTATTATTAAAACATTCACTACATCATGAGTGTTCCCATATTAAAACATTCACTACATCATGACTGTTCCCATATTAAAACATTCACTACATCCTGACTGTTCCCATATTAAAACATTCACTACATCCTGACTGTTCCCATATTAAAAATTCACTACATCCTGACTGTTCCCATATTAAAACATTCACTACATCATGACTGTTCCCATCAGTATTATTAAAACATTCACTACATCATGACTGTTCCCATCAGTATTATTAAAACATTCACTACACCCTGACTGTTCCCATATTAAAACATTCACTACATCATGACTGTTCCCATCAGTATTATTAAAACATTCACTACATCATGACCTTTCCCATATTAAAACATTCACTACATCCTGACTGTTCCCATATTAAAACATTCACTACATCATGACTGTTCCCATATTAAAACATTCACTACATCATGACTGTTCCCATATTAAAACATTCACTACATCATGACTGTTCCCATCAGTATTATTAAAACATTCACAACATCCTGGCTGTTCCCATATTAAAACATTCACTACATCATGACTGTTCCCATATTAAAACATTCACTACATCCTGACTGTTCCCATATTAAAACATTCACTACATCCTGACTGTTCCCATATTAAAACATTCACTACATCCTGACTGTTCCCATATTAAAACATTCACTACATCATGACTGTTCCCATCAGTATTATTAAAACATTCACTACATCATGACTGTTCCCATCAGTATTATTAAAACATTCACTACATCATGACTGTTCCCATCAGTATTATTAAAACATTCACTACATCATGACTGTTCCCATCAGTATTATTAAAACATTCACTACACCCTGACTGTTACCATATTAAACCATTCACTACATCATGACTGTTCCCATCAGTATTATTAAAACATTCACTACATCATGACTGTTCCCATATTAAAACATTCACTACATCCTGACTGTTCCCATATTAAAACATTCACTACATCCTGACTGTTCCCATATTAAAACATTCACTACATCATGACTGTTCCCATATTAAAACATTCACTACATCATGACTGTTCCCATCAGTATTATTAAAACATTCACTACATCATGACTGTTCCCATCAGTATTATTAAAACATTCACTACATCATGACTGTTCCCATCAGTATTATTAAAACATTCACTACACCCTGACTGTTCCCATATTAAAACATTCACTACATCATGACTGTTCCCATCAGTATTATTAAAACATTCACTACATCATGACTGTTCCCATATTAAAACATTCACTACATGCTGACTGTTCCCATATTAAAACATTCACTACATCCTGACTGTTCCCATATTAAAACATTCACTACATCATGACTGTTCCCATATTAAAACATTCACTACATCATGACTGTTCCCATATTAAAACATTCACTACATCATGACTGTTCCCATCAGTATTATAAAAAATTCACTACATCATGACTGTTCCCATGTTAAAACATTCACTACATCATGACTGTTCCCATATTAAAACATTCACTACATCATGACTGTTCCCATATTAAAACATTCACTACATCATGACTGTTCCCATATTAAAACATTCACTACATCATGACTGTTCCCATCAGTATTATTAAAACATTCACTACATCATGACTGTTCCCATATTAAAACATTCACTACATCATGACTTTTCCCATCAGTATTATTAAAACATTCACTACATCATGACTGTTCCCATATTAAAACATTCACTACATCCTGACTGTTCCCATATTAAAACATTCACTACATCCTGACTGTTCCCATATTAAAACATTCACTACATCATGACTGTTCCCATATTAAAACATTCACTACATCATGACTGTTCCCATATTATAACATTCACTACATCATGACTGTTCCCATATTAAAACATTCACTACATCATGACTGTTCCCATATTAAAACATTCACTACATCATGACTGTTCCCATATTAAAACATTCACTACATCCTGACTGTTCCCATATTAAAACATTCACTACATCATGACTGTTCCCATATTAAAACATTCACTACATCATGACTGTTCCCATATTAAAACATTCACTACATCATGACTGTTCCCATATTAAAACATTCACTACATCATGACTGTTCCCATCAGTATTATTAAAACATTCACTACATCATGACTGTTCCCATGTTAAAACATTCACTACATCATGACTGTTCCCATATTAAAACATTCACTACATCATGACTGTTCCCATATTAAAACATTCACTACATCATGACTGTTCCCATATTAAAACATTCACTACATCATGACTGTTCCCATCAGTATTATTAAAACATTCACTACATCATGACTGTTCCCATATTAAAACATTCACTACATCATGACTGTTCCCATCAGTATTATTAAAACATTCACCACATCATGACTGTTCCCATCAGTATTATTAAAACATTCACTACATCATGACTGTTCCGATCAGTATTATTAAAACATTCACTACACCCTGACTGTTCCCATATTAAAACATTCACTACATCATGACTGTTCCCATCAGTATTATTAAAACATTCACTACATCATGACTGTTCCCATATTAAAACATTCACTACATCCTGACTGTTCCCATATTAAAACATTCACTACATCCTGACTGTTCCCATATTAAAACATTCACTACATCATGACTGTTCCCATATTAAAACATTCACTACATCCTGACTGTTCCCATATTAAAACATTCACTACATCATTACTGTTCCCATCAGTATTATTAAAACATTCACAACATCCTGGCTGTTCCCATATTAAAACATTCACTACATCATGACTGTTCCCATATTAAAACATTCACTACATCCTGACTGTTCCCATATTAAAACATTCACTACATCCTGACTGTTCCCATATTAAAACATTCACTACATCCTGACTGTTCCCATATTAAAACATTCACTACATCATGACTGTTCCCATCAGTATTATTAAAACATTCACTATATCATGACTGTTCCCATATTAAAACATTCACTACATCATGACTGTTCCCATCAGTATTATTAAAACATTCACTACATCATGACTGTTCCCATGTTAAAACATTCACTACATCATGACTGTTCCCATATTAAAACATTCACTACATCATGACTGTTCCCATATTAAAACATTCACTACATCATGACTGTTCCCATATTAAAACATTCACTACATCATGACTGTTCCCATCAGTATTATTAAAACATTCACTACATCATGACTGTTCCCATATTAAAACATTCACTACATCATGACTGTTCCCATCAGTATTATTAAAACATTCACTACATCATGACTGTTCCCATCAGTATTATTAAAACATTCACTACATCATGACTGTTCCCATCAGTATTATTAAAACATTCACTACACCCTGACTGTTCCCATATTAAAACATTCACTACATCATGACTGTTCCCATCAGTATTATTAAAACATTCACTACATCATGACTGTTCCCATATTAAAACATTCACTACATGCTGACTGTTCCCATATTAAAACATTCACTACATCCTGACTGTTCCCATATTAAAACATTCACTACATCATGACTGTTCCCATATTAAAACATTCACTACATCATGACTGTTCCCATATTAAAACATTCACTACATCATGACTGTTCCCATATTAAAACATTCACTACATCATGACTGTTCCCATATTAAAACATTCACTACATCATGACTGTTCCCATATTAAAACATTCACTACATCATGACTGTTCCCATATTAAAACCTTCACTACATCATGACTGTTCCCATCAGTATTATTAAAACATTCACTACATCATGACTGTTCCCATATTAAAACATTCACTACATCATGACTGTTCCCATCAGTATTATTAAAACATTCACTACATCATGACTGTTCCCATCAGTATTATTAAAACATTCACTACATCATGACTGTTCCCATCAGTATTATTAAAACATTCACTACACCCTGACTGTTCCCATATTAAAACATTCACTACATCATGACTGTTCCCATATTAAAACATTCACTACATCATGACTGTTCCCATATTAAAACATTCACTACGTCCTGACTGTTCCCATATTAAAACATTCACTACATCATGACTGTTCCCATATTAAAACATTCACTACATCCTGACTGTTCCCATATTAAAACATTCACTACATCCTGACTGTTCCCATATTAAAACATTCACTACATCATTACTGTTCCCATCAGTATTATTAAAACATTCACTACATCCTGGCTGTTCCCATATTAAAACATTCACTACATCATGACTGTTCCCATATTAAAACATTCACTACATCCTGACTGTTCCCATATTAAAACATTCACTACATCCTGACTGTTCCCATATTAAAACATTCACTACATCCTGACTGTTCCCATATTAAAACATTCACTACATCATGACTGTTCCCATCAGTATTATTAAAACATTCACTACATCATGACTGTTCCCATCAGTATTATTAAAACATTCACTACATCATGACTGTTCCCATCAGTATTATTAAAACATTCACTACATCATGACTGTTCCCATCAGTATTATTAAAACATTCACTACACCCTGACTGTTACCATATTAAACCATTCACTACATCATAACTGTTCCCATCAGTATTATTAAAACATTCACTACATCATGACTGTTCCCATATTAAAACATTCACTACATCCTGACTGTTCCCATATTAAAACATTAACTACATCATGACTGTTCCCATATTAAAACATTCACTACATCATGACTGTTCCCATCAGTATTATTAAAACATTCACTACACCCTGACTGTTCCCATATTAAAACATTCACTACATCATGACTGTTCCCATCAGTATTATTAAAACATTCACTACATCATGAGTGTTCCCATATTAAAACATTCACTACATCATGACTGTTCCCATATTAAAACATTCACTACATCCTGACTGTTCCCATATTAAAACATTCACTACATCCTGACTGTTCCCATATTAAAAAATTCACTACATCCTGACTGTTCCCATATTAAAACATTCACTACATCATGACTGTTCCCATCAGTATTATTAAAACATTCACTACATCATGACTGTTCCCATCAGTATTATTAAAACATTCACTACACCCTGACTGTTCCCATATTAAAACATTCACTACATCATGACTGTTCCCATCAGTATTATTAAAACATTCACTACATCATGACCTTTCCCATATTAAAACATTCACTACATCCTGACTGTTCCCATATTAAAACATTCACTACATCATGACTGTTCCCATATTAAAACATTCACTACATCATGACTGTTCCCATATTAAAACATTCACTACATCATGACTGTTCCCATCAGTATTATTAAAACATTCACAACATCCTGGCTGTTCCCATATTAAAACATTCACTACATCATGACTGTTCCCATATTAAAACATTCACTACATCCTGACTGTTCCCATATTAAAACATTCACTACATCCTGACTGTTCCCATATTAAAACATTCACTACATCCTGACTGTTCCCATATTAAAACATTCACTACATCATGACTGTTCCCATCAGTATTATTAAAACATTCACTACATCATGACTGTTCCCATCAGTATTATTAAAACATTCACTACATCATGACTGTTCCCATCAGTATTATTAAAACATTCACTACATCATGACTGTTCCCATCAGTATTATTAAAACATTCACTACACCCTGACTGTTACCATATTAAACCATTCACTACATCATGACTGTTCCCATCAGTATTATTAAAACATTCACTACATCATGACTGTTCCCATATTAAAACATTCACTACATCCTGACTGTTCCCATATTAAAACATTCACTACATCCTGACTGTTCCCATATTAAAACATTCACTACATCATGACTGTTCCCATATTAAAACATTCACTACATCATGACTGTTCCCATCAGTATTATTAAAACATTCACTACATCATGACTGTTCCCATCAGTATTATTAAAACATTCACTACATCATGACTGTTCCCATCAGTATTATTAAAACATTCACTACACCCTGACTGTTCCCATATTAAAACATTCACTACATCATGACTGTTCCCATCAGTATTATTAAAACATTCACTACATCATGACTGTTCCCATATTAAAACATTCACTACATGCTGACTGTTCCCATATTAAAACATTCACTACATCCTGACTGTTCCCATATTAAAACATTCACTACATCATGACTGTTCCCATATTAAAACATTCACTACATCATGACTGTTCCCATATTAAAACATTCACTACATCATGACTGTTCCCATCAGTATTATAAAAAAATTCACTACATCATGACTGTTCCCATGTTAAAACATTCACTACATCATGACTGTTCCCATATTAAAACATTCACTACATCATGACTGTTCCCATATTAAAACATTCACTACATCATGACTGTTCCCATATTAAAACATTCACTACATCATGACTGTTCCCATCAGTATTATTAAAACATTCACTACATCATGACTGTTCCCATATTAAAACATTCACTACATCATGACTTTTCCCATCAGTATTATTAAAACATTCACTACATCATGACTGTTCCCATATTAAAACATTCACTACATCCTGACTGTTCCCATATTAAAACATTCACTACATCCTGACTGTTCCCATATTAAAACATTCACTACATCATGACTGTTCCCATATTAAAACATTCACTACATCATGACTGTTCCCATATTATAACATTCACTACATCATGACTGTTCCCATATTAAAACATTCACTACATCATGACTGTTCCCATATTAAAACATTCACTACATCATGACTGTTCCCATATTAAAACATTCACTACATCCTGACTGTTCCCATATTAAAACATTCACTACATCATGACTGTTCCCATATTAAAACATTCACTACATCATGACTGTTCCCATATTAAAACATTCACTACATCATGACTGTTCCCATATTAAAACATTCACTACATCATGACTGTTCCCATCAGTATTATTAAAACATTCACTACATCATGACTGTTCCCATGTTAAAACATTCACTACATCATGACTGTTCCCATATTAAAACATTCACTACATCATGACTGTTCCCATATTAAAACATTCACTACATCATGACTGTTCCCATATTAAAACATTCACTACATCATGACTGTTCCCATCAGTATTATTAAAACATTCACTACATCATGACTGTTCCCATATTAAAACATTCACTACATCATGACTGTTCCCATCAGTATTATTAAAACATTCACCACATCATGACTGTTCCCATCAGTATTATTAAAACATTCACTACATCATGACTGTTCCGATCAGTATTATTAAAACATTCACTACACCCTGACTGTTCCCATATTAAAACATTCACTACATCATGACTGTTCCCATCAGTATTATTAAAACATTCACTACATCATGACTGTTCCCATATTAAAACATTCACTACATCCTGACTGTTCCCATATTAAAACATTCACTACATCCTGACTGTTCCCATATTAAAACATTCACTACATCATGACTGTTCCCATATTAAAACATTCACTACATCCTGACTGTTCCCATATTAAAACATTCACTACATCATTACTGTTCCCATCAGTATTATTAAAACATTCACAACATCCTGGCTGTTCCCATATTAAAACATTCACTACATCATGACTGTTCCCATATTAAAACATTCACTACATCCTGACTGTTCCCATATTAAAACATTCACTACATCCTGACTGTTCCCATATTAAAACATTCACTACATCCTGACTGTTCCCATATTAAAACATTCACTACATCATGACTGTTCCCATCAGTATTATTAAAACATTCACTATATCATGACTGTTCCCATCAGTATTATTAAAACATTCACTACATCATGACTGTTCCCATCAGTATTATTAAAACATTCACTACATCATGACTGTTCCCATCAGTATTATTAAAACATTCACTACATCATGACTGTTCCCATATTAAAACATTCACTACATCCTGACTGTTCCCATATTAAAACATTCACTACATCCTGACTGTTCCCATATTAAAACATTCACTACATCATGACTGTTCCCATATTAAAACATTCACTACATCATGACTGTTCCCATCAGTATTATTAAAACATTCACTACATCATGACTGTTCCCATCAGTATTATTAAAACATTCACTACATCATGACTGTTCCCATCAGTATTATTAAAACATTCACTACACCCTGACTGTTCCCATATTAAAACATTCACTACATCATGACTGTTCCCATCAGTATTATTAAAACATTCACTACATCATGACTGTTCCCATATTAAAACATTCACTACATGCTGACTGTTCCCATATTAAAACATTCACTACATCCTGACTGTTCCCATATTAAAACATTCACTACATCATGACTGTTCCCATATTAAAACATTCACTACATCATGACTGTTCCCATATTAAAACATTCACTACATCATGACTGTTCCCATATTAAAACATTCAATAAATCATGACTGTTCCCATATTAAAACATTCACTACATCATGACTGTTCCCATATTTAAACATTCAATACATCTTGACTGTTCCCATATTAAAACATTCACTACATCATGACTGTTCCCATCAGTATTATTAAAACATTCACTACATCATGACTGTTCCCATGTTAAAACATTCACTACATCATGACTGTTCCCATATTAAAACATTCACTACATCATGACTGTTCCCATCAGTATTATTAAAACATTCACTACATCATGACTGTTCCCATATTAAAACATTCACTACATCATGACTGTTCCCATCAGTATTATTAAAACATTCACTACATCATGACTGTTCCCATATTAAAACATTCACTACATCATGACTGTTCCCATCAGTATTATTAAAACATTCACTACATCATGACTGTTCCCATCAGTATTATTAAAACATTCACTACATCATGACTGTTCCCATCAGTATTATTAAAACATTCACTACATCATGACTGTTCCCATATTAAAACATTCACTACATGCTGACTGTTCCCATATTAAAACATTCACTACATCCTGACTGTTCCCATATTAAAACATTCACTACATCATGACTGTTCCCATATTAAAACATTCACTACATCATGACTGTTCCCATATTAAAACATTCACTACATCATGACTGTTCCCATATTAAAACATTCACTACATCATGACTGTTCCCATATTAAAACATTCACTACATCATGACTGTTCCCATATTAAAACATTCACTACATCATGACTGTTCCCATATTAAAACCTTCACTACATCATGACTGTTCCCATCAGTATTATTAAAACATTCACTACATCATGACTGTTCCCATATTAAAACATTCACTACATCATGACTGTTCCCATCAGTATTATTAAAACATTCACTACATCATGACTGTTCCCATCAGTATTATTAAAACATTCACTACATCATGACTGTTCCCATCAGTATTATTAAAACATTCACTACACCCTGACTGTTCCCATATTAAAACATTCACTACATCATGACTGTTCCCATATTAAAACATTCACTACATCATGACTGTTCCCATATTAAAACATTCACTACATCCTGACTGTTCCCATATTAAAACATTCACTACATCCTGACTGTTCCCATATTAAAACATTCACTACATCCTGACTGTTCCCATATTAAAACATTCACTACATCCTGACTGTTCCCATATTAAAACATTCACTACATCATTACTGTTCCCATCAGTATTATTAAAACATTCACAACATCCTGGCTGTTCCCATATTAAAACATTCACTACATCATGACTGTTCCCATATTAAAACATTCACTACATCCTGACTGTTCCCATATTAAAACATTCACTACATCCTGACTGTTCCCATATTAAAACATTCACTACATCCTGACTGTTCCCATATTAAAACATTCACTACATCCTGACTGTTCCCATATTAAAACATTCACTACATCATGACTGTTCCCATCAGTATTATTAAAACATTCACTACATCATGACTGTTCCCATCAGTATTATTAAAACATTCACTACATCATGACTGTTCCCATCAGTATTATTAAAACATTCACTACATCATGACTGTTCCCATCAGTATTATTAAAACATTCACTACACCCTGACTGTTACCATATTAAACCATTCACTACATCATGACTGTTCCCATCAGTATTATTAAAACATTCACTACATCATGACTGTTCCCATATTAAAACATTCACTACATCCTGACTGTTCCCATATTAAAACATTCACTACATCCTGACTGTTCCCATATTAAAACATTCACTACATCATGACTGTTCCCATATTAAAACATTCACTACATCATGACTGTTCCCATCAGTATTATTAAAACATTCACTACATCATGACTGTTCCCATCAGTATTATTAAAACATTCACTACATCATGACTGTTCCCATCAGTATTATTAAAACATTCACTACACCCTGACTGTTCCCATATTAAAACATTCACTACATCATGACTGTTCCCATCAGTATTATTAAAACATTCACTACATCATGACTGTTCCCATATTAAAACATTCACTACATGCTGACTGTTCCCATATTAAAACATTCACTACATCCTGACTGTTCCCATGTTAAAACATTCACTACATCATGACTGTTCCCATATTAAAACATTCACTACATCATGACTGTTCCCATATTAAAACATTCACTACATCATGACTGTTCCCATATTAAAACATTCAATACATCATGACTGTTCCCATATTAAAACATTCACTACATCATGACTGTTCCCATATTAAAACATTCACTACATCATGACTGTTCCCATATTAAAACATTCACTACATCATGACTGTTCCCATCAGTATTATTAAAACATTCACTACATCATGACTGTTCCCATGTTAAAACATTCACTACATCATGACTGTTCCCATATTAAAACATTCACTACATCATGACTGTTCCCATATTAAAACATTCACTACATCATGACTGTTCCCATATTAAAACATTCACTACATCATGACTGTTCCCATCAGTATTATTAAAACATTCACTACATCATGACTGTTCCCATATTAAAACATTCACTACATCATGACTGTTCCCATCAGTATTATTAAAACATTCACTACATCATGACTGTTCCCATCAGTATTATTAAAACATTCACTACATCATGACTGTTCCCATCAGTATTATTAAAACATTCACTACACCCTGACTGTTCCCATATTAAAACATTCACTACATCATGACTGTTCCCATCAGTATTATTAAAACATTCACTACATCATGACTGTTCCCATATTAAAACATTCACTACATGCTGACTGTTCCCATATTAAAACATTCACTACATCCTGACTGTTCCCATATTAAAACATTCACTACATCATGACTGTTCCCATATTAAAACATTCACTACATCATGACTGTTCCCATATTAAAACATTCACTACATCATGACTGTTCCCATATTAAAACATTCACTACATCATGACTGTTCCCATATTAAAACATTCACTACATCATGACTGTTCCCATATTAAAACCTTCACTACATCATGACTGTTCCCATCAGTATTATTAAAACATTCACTACATCATGACTGTTCCCATATTAAAACATTCACTACATCATGACTGTTCCCATCAGTATTATTAAAACATTCACTACATCATGACTGTTCCCATCAGTATTATTAAAACATTCACTACATCATGACTGTTCCCATCAGTATTATTAAAACATTCACTACACCCTGACTGTTCCCATATTAAAACATTCACTACATCATGACTGTTCCCATATTAAAACATTCACTACATCATGACTGTTCCCATATTAAAACATTCACTACGTCCTGACTGTTCCCATATTAAAACATTCACTACATCATGACTGTTCCCATATTAAAACATTCACTACATCCTGACTGTTCCCATATTAAAACATTCACTACATCCTGACTGTTCCCATATTAAAACATTCACTACATCATTACTGTTCCCATCAGTATTATTAAAACATTCACTACATCCTGGCTGTTCCCATATTAAAACATTCACTACATCATGACTGTTCCCATATTAAAACATTCACTACATCCTGACTGTTCCCATATTAAAACATTCACTACATCCTGACTGTTCCCATATTAAAACATTCACTACATCCTGACTGTTCCCATATTAAAACATTCACTACATCATGACTGTTCCCATCAGTATTATTAAAACATTCACTACATCATGACTGTTCCCATCAGTATTATTAAAACATTCACTACATCATGACTGTTCCCATCAGTATTATTAAAACATTCACTACATCATGACTGTTCCCATCAGTATTATTAAAACATTCACTACACCCTGACTGTTACCATATTAAACCATTCACTACATCATGACTGTTCCCATCAGTATTATTAAAACATTCACTACATCATGACTGTTCCCATATTAAAACATTCACTACATCCTGACTGTTCCCATATTAAAACATTAACTACATCATGACTGTTCCCATATTAAAACATTCACTACATCATGACTGTTCCCATCAGTATTATTAAAACATTCACTACACCCTGACTGTTCCCATATTAAAACATTCACTACATCATGACTGTTCCCATCAGTATTATTAAAACATTCACTACATCATGAGTGTTCCCATATTAAAACATTCACTACATCATGACTGTTCCCATATTAAAACATTCACTACATCCTGACTGTTCCCATATTAAAACATTCACTACATCATGACTGTTCCCATATTAAAACATTCACTACATCATGACTGTTCCCATCAGTATTATTAAAACATTCACTACATCATGACTGTTCCCATCAGTATTATTAAAACATTCACTACATCATGACTGTTCCCATCAGTATTATTAAAACATTCACTACACCCTGACTGTTCCCATATTAAAACATTCACTACATCATGACTGTTCCCATCAGTATTATTAAAACATTCACTACATCATGACTGTTCCCATATTAAAACATTCACTACATGCTGACTGTTCCCATATTAAAACATTCACTACATCCTGACTGTTCCCATGTTAAAACATTCACTACATCATGACTGTTCCCATATTAAAACATTCACTACATCATGACTGTTCCCATATTAAAACATTCACTACATCATGACTGTTCCCATATTAAAACATTCAATACATCATGACTGTTCCCATATTAAAACATTCACTACATCATGACTGTTCCCATATTAAAACATTCACTACATCATGACTGTTCCCATATTAAAACATTCACTACATCATGACTGTTCCCATCAGTATTATTAAAACATTCACTACATCATGACTGTTCCCATGTTAAAACATTCACTACATCATGACTGTTCCCATATTAAAACATTCACTACATCATGACTGTTCCCATATTAAAACATTCACTACATCATGACTGTTCCCATATTAAAACATTCACTACATCATGACTGTTCCCATCAGTATTATTAAAACATTCACTACATCATGACTGTTCCCATATTAAAACATTCACTACATCATGACTGTTCCCATCAGTATTATTAAAACATTCACTACATCATGACTGTTCCCATCAGTATTATTAAAACATTCACTACATCATGACTGTTCCCATCAGTATTATTAAAACATTCACTACACCCTGACTGTTCCCATATTAAAACATTCACTACATCATGACTGTTCCCATCAGTATTATTAAAACATTCACTACATCATGACTGTTCCCATATTAAAACATTCACTACATGCTGACTGTTCCCATATTAAAACATTCACTACATCCTGACTGTTCCCATATTAAAACATTCACTACATCATGACTGTTCCCATATTAAAACATTCACTACATCATGACTGTTCCCATATTAAAACATTCACTACATCATGACTGTTCCCATATTAAAACATTCACTACATCATGACTGTTCCCATATTAAAACATTCACTACATCATGACTGTTCCCATATTAAAACATTCACTACATCATGACTGTTCCCATATTAAAACCTTCACTACATCATGACTGTTCCCATCAGTATTATTAAAACATTCACTACATCATGACTGTTCCCATATTAAAACATTCACTACATCATGACTGTTCCCATCAGTATTATTAAAACATTCACTACATCATGACTGTTCCCATCAGTATTATTAAAACATTCACTACATCATGACTGTTCCCATCAGTATTATTAAAACATTCACTACACCCTGACTGTTCCCATATTAAAACATTCACTACATCATGACTGTTCCCATATTAAAACATTCACTACATCATGACTGTTCCCATATTAAAACATTCACTACGTCCTGACTGTTCCCATATTAAAACATTCACTACATCATGACTGTTCCCATATTAAAACATTCACTACATCCTGACTGTTCCCATATTAAAACATTCACTACATCCTGACTGTTCCCATATTAAAACATTCACTACATCATTACTGTTCCCATCAGTATTATTAAAACATTCACTACATCCTGGCTGTTCCCATATTAAAACATTCACTACATCATGACTGTTCCCATATTAAAACATTCACTACATCCTGACTGTTCCCATATTAAAACATTCACTACATCCTGACTGTTCCCATATTAAAACATTCACTACATCCTGACTGTTCCCATATTAAAACATTCACTACATCATGACTGTTCCCATCAGTATTATTAAAACATTCACTACATCATGACTGTTCCCATCAGTATTATTAAAACATTCACTACATCATGACTGTTCCCATCAGTATTATTAAAACATTCACTACATCATGACTGTTCCCATCAGTATTATTAAAACATTCACTACACCCTGACTGTTACCATATTAAACCATTCACTACATCATGACTGTTCCCATCAGTATTATTAAAACATTCACTACATCATGACTGTTCCCATATTAAAACATTCACTACATCCTGACTGTTCCCATATTAAAACATTAACTACATCATGACTGTTCCCATATTAAAACATTCACTACATCATGACTGTTCCCATCAGTATTATTAAAACATTCACTACACCCTGACTGTTCCCATATTAAAACATTCACTACATCATGACTGTTCCCATCAGTATTATTAAAACATTCACTACATCATGAGTGTTCCCATATTAAAACATTCACTACATCATGACTGTTCCCATATTAAAACATTCACTACATCCTGACTGTTCCCATATTAAAACATTCACTACATCCTGACTGTTCCCATATTAAAAATTCACTACATCCTGACTGTTCCCATATTAAAACATTCACTACATCATGACTGTTCCCATCAGTATTATTAAAACATTCACTACATCATGACTGTTCCCATCAGTATTATTAAAACATTCACTACACCCTGACTGTTCCCATATTAAAACATTCACTACATCATGACTGTTCCCATCAGTATTATTAAAACATTCACTACATCATGACCTTTCCCATATTAAAACATTCACTACATCCTGACTGTTCCCATATTAAAACATTCACTACATCATGACTGTTCCCATATTAAAACATTCACTACATCATGACTGTTCCCATATTAAAACATTCACTACATCATGACTGTTCCCATCAGTATATTAAAACATTCACAACATCCTGGCTGTTCCCATATTAAAACATTCACTACATCATGACTGTTCCCATATTAAAACATTCACTACATCCTGACTGTTCCCATATTAAAACATTCACTACATCCTGACTGTTCCCATATTAAAACATTCACTACATCCTGACTGTTCCCATATTAAAACATTCACTACATCATGACTGTTCCCATCAGTATTATTAAAACATTCACTACATCATGACTGTTCCCATCAGTATTATTAAAACATTCACTACATCATGACTGTTCCCATCAGTATTATTAAAACATTCACTACATCATGACTGTTCCCATCAGTATTATTAAAACATTCACTACACCCTGACTGTTACCATATTAAACCATTCACTACATCATGACTGTTCCCATCAGTATTATTAAAACATTCACTACATCATGACTGTTCCCATATTAAAACATTCACTACATCCTGACTGTTCCCATATTAAAACATTCACTACATCCTGACTGTTCCCATATTAAAACATTCACTACATCATGACTGTTCCCATATTAAAACATTCACTACATCATGACTGTTCCCATCAGTATTATTAAAACATTCACTACATCATGACTGTTCCCATCAGTATTATTAAAACATTCACTACATCATGACTGTTCCCATCAGTATTATTAAAACATTCACTACACCCTGACTGTTCCCATATTAAAACATTCACTACATCATGACTGTTCCCATCAGTATTATTAAAACATTCACTACATCATGACTGTTCCCATATTAAAACATTCACTACATGCTGACTGTTCCCATATTAAAACATTCACTACATCCTGACTGTTCCCATATTAAAACATTCACTACATCATGACTGTTCCCATATTAAAACATTCACTACATCATGACTGTTCCCATATTAAAACATTCACTACATCATGACTGTTCCCATATTAAAACATTCAATACATCATGACTGTTCCCATATTAAAACATTCACTACATCATGACTGTTCCCATATTAAAACATTCACTACATCATGACTGTTCCCATATTAAAACATTCACTACATCATGACTGTTCCCATCAGTATTATTAAAACATTCACTACATCATGACTGTTCCCATGTTAAAACATTCACTACATCATGACTGTTCCCATATTAAAACATTCACTACATCATGACTGTTCCCATATTAAAACATTCACTACATCATGACTGTTCCCATATTAAAACATTCACTACATCATGACTGTTCCCATCAGTATTATAAAACATTCACTACATCATGACTGTTCCCATATTAAAACATTCACTACATCATGACTGTTCCCATCAGTATTATTAAAACATTCACTACATCATGACTGTTCCCATATTAAAACATTCACTACATCCTGACTGTTCCCATATTAAAACATTCACTACATCCTGACTGTTCCCATATTAAAACATTCACTACATCATGACTGTTCCCATATTAAAACATTCACTACATCATGACTGTTCCCATATTATAACATTCACTACATCATGACTGTTCCCATATTAAAACATTCACTACATCATGACTGTTCCCATATTAAAACATTCACTACATCATGACTGTTCCCATATTAAAACATTCACTACATCCTGACTGTTCCCATATTAAAACATTCACTACATCATGACTGTTCCCATATTAAAACATTCACTACATCATGACTGTTCCCATATTAAAACATTCACTACATCATGACTGTTCCCATATTAAAACATTCACTACATCATGACTGTTCCCATCAGTATTATTAAAACATTCACTACATCATGACTGTTCCCATGTTAAAACATTCACTACATCATGACTGTTCCCATATTAAAACATTCACTACATCATGACTGTTCCCATATTAAAACATTCACTACATCATGACTGTTCCCATATTAAAACATTCACTACATCATGACTGTTCCCATCAGTATTATTAAAACATTCACTACATCATGACTGTTCCCATATTAAAACATTCACTACATCATGACTGTTCCCATCAGTATTATTAAAACATTCACCACATCATGACTGTTCCCATCAGTATTATTAAAACATTCACTACATCATGACTGTTCCGATCAGTATTATTAAAACATTCACTACACCCTGACTGTTCCCATATTAAAACATTCACTACATCATGACTGTTCCCATCAGTATTATTAAAACATTCACTACATCATGACTGTTCCCATATTAAAACATTCACTACATCCTGACTGTTCCCATATTAAAACATTCACTACATCCTGACTGTTCCCATATTAAAACATTCACTACATCCTGACTGTTCCCATATTAAAACATTCACTACATCCTGACTGTTCCCATATTAAAACATTCACTACATCATTACTGTTCCCATCAGTATTATTAAAACATTCACAACATCCTGGCTGTTCCCATATTAAAACATTCACTACATCATGACTGTTCCCATATTAAAACATTCACTACATCCTGACTGTTCCCATATTAAAACATTCACTACATCCTGACTGTTCCCATATTAAAACATTCACTACATCCTGACTGTTCCCATATTAAAACATTCACTACATCATGACTGTTCCCATCAGTATTATTAAAACATTCACTACATCATGACTGTTCCCATCAGTATTATTAAAACATTCACTACATCATGACTGTTCCCATCAGTATTATTAAAACATTCACTACATCATGACTGTTCCCATCAGTATTATTAAAACATTCACTACACCCTGACTGTTACCATATTAAACCATTCACTACATCATGACTGTTCCCATCAGTATTATTAAAACATTCACTACATCATGACTGTTCCCATATTAAAACATTCACTACATCCTGACTGTTCCCATATTAAAACATTCACTACATCCTGACTGTTCCCATATTAAAACATTCACTACATCATGACTGTTCCCATATTAAAACATTCACTACATCATGACTGTTCCCATCAGTATTATTAAAACATTCACTACATCATGACTGTTCCCATCAGTATTATTAAAACATTCACTACATCATGACTGTTCCCATCAGTATTATTAAAACATTCACTACACCCTGACTGTTCCCATATTAAAACATTCACTACATCATGACTGTTCCCATCAGTATTATTAAAACATTCACTACATCATGACTGTTCCCATATTAAAACATTCACTACATGCTGACTGTTCCCATATTAAAACATTCACTACATCCTGACTGTTCCCATATTAAAACATTCACTACATCATGACTGTTCCCATATTAAAACATTCACTACATCATGACTGTTCCCATATTAAAACATTCACTACATCATGACTGTTCCCATATTAAAACATTCAATACATCATGACTGTTCCCATATTAAAACATTCACTACATCATGACTGTTCCCATATTAAAACATTCACTACATCATGACTGTTCCCATATTAAAACATTCACTACATCATGACTGTTCCCATCAGTATTATTAAAACATTCACTACATCATGACTGTTCCCATGTTAAAACATTCACTACATCATGACTGTTCCCATATTAAAACATTCACTACATCATGACTGTTCCCATATTAAAACATTCACTACATCATGACTGTTCCCATATTAAAACATTCACTACATCATGACTGTTCCCATCAGTATTATTAAAACATTCACTACATCATGACTGTTCCCATATTAAAACATTCACTACATCATGACTGTTCCCATCAGTATTATTAAAACATTCACTACATCATGACTGTTCCCATCAGTATTATTAAAACATTCACTACACCCTGACTGTTCCCATATTAAAACATTCACTACATCATGACTGTTCCCATCAGTATTATTAAAACATTCACTACATCATGACTGTTCCCATATTAAAACATTCACTACATGCTGACTGTTCCCATATTAAAACATTCACTACATCCTGACTGTTCCCATATTAAAACATTCACTACATCATGACTGTTCCCATATTAAAACATTCACTACATCATGACTGTTCCCATATTAAAACATTCACTACATCATGACTGTTCCCATATTAAAACATTCACTACATCATGACTGTTCCCATATTAAAACATTCACTACATCATGACTGTTCCCATATTAAAACATTCACTACATCATGACTGTTCCCATATTAAAACCTTCACTACATCATGACTGTTCCCATCAGTATTATTAAAACATTCACTACATCATGACTGTTCCCATATTAAAACATTCACTACATCATGACTGTTCCCATCAGTATTATTAAAACATTCACTACATCATGACTGTTCCCATCAGTATTATTAAAACATTCACTACATCATGACTGTTCCCATCAGTATTATTAAAACATTCACTACACCCTGACTGTTCCCATATTAAAACATTCACTACATCATGACTGTTCCCATATTAAAACATTCACTACATCATGACTGTTCCCATATTAAAACATTCACTACATCATGACTGTTCCCATATTAAAACATTCACTACATCATGACTGTTCCCATATTAAAACATTCACTACATCATGACTGTTCCCATATTAAAACATTCAATACATCATGACTGTTCCCATATTAAAACATTCACTACATCATGACTGTTCCCATATTAAAACATTCACTACATCATGACTGTTCCCATATTAAAACATTCACTACATCATGACTGTTCCCATCAGTATTATTAAAACATTCACTACATCATGACTGTTCCCATGTTAAAACATTCACTACATCATGACTGTTCCCATATTAAAACATTCACTACATCATGACTGTTCCCATATTAAAACATTCACTACATCATGACTGTTCCCATATTAAAACATTCACTACATCATGACTGTTCCCATCAGTATTATTAAAACATTCACTACATCATGACTGTTCCCATATTAAAACATTCACTACATCATGACTGTTCCCATCAGTATTATTAAAACATTCACTACATCATGACTGTTCCCATCAGTATTATTAAAACATTCACTACACCCTGACTGTTCCCATATTAAAACATTCACTACATCATGACTGTTCCCATCAGTATTATTAAAACATTCACTACATCATGACTGTTCCCATATTAAAACATTCACTACATGCTGACTGTTCCCATATTAAAACATTCACTACATCCTGACTGTTCCCATATTAAAACATTCACTACATCATGACTGTTCCCATATTAAAACATTCACTACATCATGACTGTTCCCATATTAAAACATTCAATACATCATGACTGTTCCCATATTAAAACATTCACTACATCATGACTGTTCCCATATTAAAACATTCACTACATCATGACTGTTCCCATATTAAAACATTCACTACATCATGACTGTTCCCATCAGTATTATTAAAACATTCACTACATCATGACTGTTCCCATGTTAAAACATTCACTACATCATGACTGTTCCCATATTAAAACATTCACTACATCATGACTGTTCCCATATTAAAACATTCACTACATCATGACTGTTCCCATATTAAAACATTCACTACATCATGACTGTTCCCATCAGTATTATTAAAACATTCACTACATCATGACTGTTCCCATATTAAAACATTCACTACATCATGACTGTTCCCATCAGTATTATTAAAACATTCACTACATCATGACTGTTCCCATCAGTATTATTAAAACATTCACTACATCCTGACTGTTCCCATATTAAAACATTCACTACATCATGACTGTTCCCATCAGTATTATTAAAACATTCACTACATCATGACTGTTCCCATATTAAAACATTCACTACATGCTGACTGTTCCCATATTAAAACATTCACTACATCCTGACTGTTCCCATATTAAAACATTCACTACATCATGACTGTTCCCATATTAAAACATTCACTACATCATGACTGTTCCCATATTAAAACATTCACTACATCATGACTGTTCCCATATTAAAACATTCACTACATCATGACTGTTCCCATATTAAAACATTCACTACATCATGACTGTTCCCATATTAAAACATTCACTACATCATGACTGTTCCCATATTAAAACCTTCACTACATCATGACTGTTCCCATCAGTATTATTAAAACATTCACTACATCATGACTGTTCCCATATTAAAACATTCACTACATCATGACTGTTCCCATCAGTATTATTAAAACATTCACTACATCATGACTGTTCCCATCAGTATTATTAAAACATTCACTACATCATGACTGTTCCCATCAGTATTATTAAAACATTCACTACACCCTGACTGTTCCCATATTAAAACATTCACTACATCATGACTGTTCCCATATTAAAACATTCACTACATCATGACTGTTCCCATGTATTATTAAAACATTCACTACATCATGACTGTTCCCATATTAAAACATTCACTACATCCTGACTGTTCCCATATTAAAACATTCACTACATCCTGACTGTTCCCATATTAAAACATTCACTACATCATGACTGTTCCCATATTAAAACATTCACTACATCATGACTGTTCCCATATTAAAACATTCACTACATCATGACTGTTCCCATATTAAAACATTCAATACATCATGACTGTTCCCATATTAAAACATTCACTACATCATGACTGTTCCCATATTAAAACATTCACTACATCATGACTGTTCCCATATTAAAACATTCACTACATCATGACTGTTCCCATCAGTATTATTAAAACATTCACTACATCATGACTGTTCCCATGTTAAAACATTCACTACATCATGACTGTTCCCATATTAAAACATTCACTACATCATGACTGTTCCCATATTAAAACATTCACTACATCATGACTGTTCCCATATTAAAACATTCACTACATCATGACTGTTCCCATCAGTATTATAAAACATTCACTACATCATGACTGTTCCCATATTAAAACATTCACTACATCATGACTGTTCCCATCAGTATTATTAAAACATTCACTACATCATGACTGTTCCCATATTAAAACATTCACTACATCCTGACTGTTCCCATATTAAAACATTCACTACATCCTGACTGTTCCCATATTAAAACATTCACTACATCATGACTGTTCCCATATTAAAACATTCACTACATCATGACTGTTCCCATATTATAACATTCACTACATCATGACTGTTCCCATATTAAAACATTCACTACATCATGACTGTTCCCATATTAAAACATTCACTACATCATGACTGTTCCCATATTAAAACATTCACTACATCCTGACTGTTCCCATATTAAAACATTCACTACATCATGACTGTTCCCATATTAAAACATTCACTACATCATGACTGTTCCCATATTAAAACATTCACTACATCATGACTGTTCCCATATTAAAACATTCACTACATCATGACTGTTCCCATCAGTATTATTAAAACATTCACTACATCATGACTGTTCCCATGTTAAAACATTCACTACATCATGACTGTTCCCATATTAAAACATTCACTACATCATGACTGTTCCCATATTAAAACATTCACTACATCATGACTGTTCCCATATTAAAACATTCACTACATCATGACTGTTCCCATCAGTATTATTAAAACATTCACTACATCATGACTGTTCCCATATTAAAACATTCACTACATCATGACTGTTCCCATCAGTATTATTAAAACATTCACCACATCATGACTGTTCCCATCAGTATTATTAAAACATTCACTACATCATGACTGTTCCGATCAGTATTATTAAAACATTCACTACACCCTGACTGTTCCCATATTAAAACATTCACTACATCATGACTGTTCCCATCAGTATTATTAAAACATTCACTACATCATGACTGTTCCCATATTAAAACATTCACTACATCCTGACTGTTCCCATATTAAAACATTCACTACATCCTGACTGTTCCCATATTAAAACATTCACTACATCCTGACTGTTCCCATATTAAAACATTCACTACATCCTGACTGTTCCCATATTAAAACATTCACTACATCATTACTGTTCCCATCAGTATTATTAAAACATTCACAACATCCTGGCTGTTCCCATATTAAAACATTCACTACATCATGACTGTTCCCATATTAAAACATTCACTACATCCTGACTGTTCCCATATTAAAACATTCACTACATCCTGACTGTTCCCATATTAAAACATTCACTACATCCTGACTGTTCCCATATTAAAACATTCACTACATCATGACTGTTCCCATCAGTATTATTAAAACATTCACTACATCATGACTGTTCCCATCAGTATTATTAAAACATTCACTACATCATGACTGTTCCCATCAGTATTATTAAAACATTCACTACATCATGACTGTTCCCATCAGTATTATTAAAACATTCACTACACCCTGACTGTTACCATATTAAACCATTCACTACATCATGACTGTTCCCATCAATATTATTAAAACATTCACTACATCATGACTGTTCCCATATTAAAACATTCACTACATCCTGACTGTTCCCATATTAAAACATTCACTACATCCTGACTGTTCCCATATTAAAACATTCACTACATCATGACTGTTCCCATATTAAAACATTCACTACATCATGACTGTTCCCATCAGTATTATTAAAACATTCACTACATCATGACTGTTCCCATCAGTATTATTAAAACATTCACTACATCATGACTGTTCCCATCAGTATTATTAAAACATTCACTACACCCTGACTGTTCCCATATTAAAACATTCACTACATCATGACTGTTCCCATCAGTATTATTAAAACATTCACTACATCATGACTGTTCCCATATTAAAACATTCACTACATGCTGACTGTTCCCATATTAAAACATTCACTACATCCTGACTGTTCCCATATTAAAACATTCACTACATCATGACTGTTCCCATATTAAAACATTCACTACATCATGACTGTTCCCATATTAAAACATTCACTACATCATGACTGTTCCCATATTAAAACATTCAATACATCATGACTGTTCCCATATTAAAACATTCACTACATCATGACTGTTCCCATATTAAAACATTCACTACATCATGACTGTTCCCATATTAAAACATTCACTACATCATGACTGTTCCCATCAGTATTATTAAAACATTCACTACATCATGACTGTTCCCATGTTAAAACATTCACTACATCATGACTGTTCCCATATTAAAACATTCACTACATCATGACTGTTCCCATATTAAAACATTCACTACATCATGACTGTTCCCATATTAAAACATTCACTACATCATGACTGTTCCCATCAGTATTATTAAAACATTCACTACATCATGACTGTTCCCATATTAAAACATTCACTACATCATGACTGTTCCCATCAGTATTATTAAAACATTCACTACATCATGACTGTTCCCATCAGTATTATTAAAACATTCACTACACCCTGACTGTTCCCATATTAAAACATTCACTACATCATGACTGTTCCCATCAGTATTATTAAAACATTCACTACATCATGACTGTTCCCATATTAAAACATTCACTACATGCTGACTGTTCCCATATTAAAACATTCACTACATCCTGACTGTTCCCATATTAAAACATTCACTACATCATGACTGTTCCCATATTAAAACATTCACTACATCATGACTGTTCCCATATTAAAACATTCACTACATCATGACTGTTCCCATATTAAAACATTCACTACATCATGACTGTTCCCATATTAAAACATTCACTACATCATGACTGTTCCCATATTAAAACATTCACTACATCATGACTGTTCCCATATTAAAACCTTCACTACATCATGACTGTTCCCATCAGTATTATTAAAACATTCACTACATCATGACTGTTCCCATATTAAAACATTCACTACATCATGACTGTTCCCATCAGTATTATTAAAACATTCACTACATCATGACTGTTCCCATCAGTATTATTAAAACATTCACTACATCATGACTGTTCCCATCAGTATTATTAAAACATTCACTACACCCTGACTGTTCCCATATTAAAACATTCACTACATCATGACTGTTCCCATATTAAAACATTCACTACATCATGACTGTTCCCATATTAAAACATTCACTACATCATGACTGTTCCCATATTAAAACATTCACTACATCATGACTGTTCCCATATTAAAACATTCACTACATCATGACTGTTCCCATATTAAAACATTCAATACATCATGACTGTTCCCATATTAAAACATTCACTACATCATGACTGTTCCCATATTAAAACATTCACTACATCATGACTGTTCCCATATTAAAACATTCACTACATCATGACTGTTCCCATCAGTATTATTAAAACATTCACTACATCATGACTGTTCCCATGTTAAAACATTCACTACATCATGACTGTTCCCATATTAAAACATTCACTACATCATGACTGTTCCCATATTAAAACATTCACTACATCATGACTGTTCCCATATTAAAACATTCACTACATCATGACTGTTCCCATCAGTATTATTAAAACATTCACTACATCATGACTGTTCCCATATTAAAACATTCACTACATCATGACTGTTCCCATCAGTATTATTAAAACATTCACTACATCATGACTGTTCCCATCAGTATTATTAAAACATTCACTACACCCTGACTGTTCCCATATTAAAACATTCACTACATCATGACTGTTCCCATCAGTATTATTAAAACATTCACTACATCATGACTGTTCCCATATTAAAACATTCACTACATGCTGACTGTTCCCATATTAAAACATTCACTACATCCTGACTGTTCCCATATTAAAACATTCACTACATCATGACTGTTCCCATATTAAAACATTCACTACATCATGACTGTTCCCATATTAAAACATTCAATACATCATGACTGTTCCCATATTAAAACATTCACTACATCATGACTGTTCCCATATTAAAACATTCACTACATCATGACTGTTCCCATATTAAAACATTCACTACATCATGACTGTTCCCATCAGTATTATTAAAACATTCACTACATCATGACTGTTCCCATGTTAAAACATTCACTACATCATGACTGTTCCCATATTAAAACATTCACTACATCATGACTGTTCCCATATTAAAACATTCACTACATCATGACTGTTCCCATATTAAAACATTCACTACATCATGACTGTTCCCATCAGTATTATTAAAACATTCACTACATCATGACTGTTCCCATATTAAAACATTCACTACATCATGACTGTTCCCATCAGTATTATTAAAACATTCACTACATCATGACTGTTCCCATCAGTATTATTAAAACATTCACTACACCCTGACTGTTCCCATATTAAAACATTCACTACATCATGACTGTTCCCATCAGTATTATTAAAACATTCACTACATCATGACTGTTCCCATATTAAAACATTCACTACATGCTGACTGTTCCCATATTAAAACATTCACTACATCCTGACTGTTCCCATATTAAAACATTCACTACATCATGACTGTTCCCATATTAAAACATTCACTACATCATGACTGTTCCCATATTAAAACATTCACTACATCATGACTGTTCCCATATTAAAACATTCACTACATCATGACTGTTCCCATATTAAAACATTCACTACATCATGACTGTTCCCATATTAAAACATTCACTACATCATGACTGTTCCCATATTAAAACCTTCACTACATCATGACTGTTCCCATCAGTATTATTAAAACATTCACTACATCATGACTGTTCCCATATTAAAACATTCACTACATCATGACTGTTCCCATCAGTATTATTAAAACATTCACTACATCATGACTGTTCCCATCAGTATTATTAAAACATTCACTACATCATGACTGTTCCCATCAGTATTATTAAAACATTCACTACACCCTGACTGTTCCCATATTAAAACATTCACTACATCATGACTGTTCCCATATTAAAACATTCACTACATCATGACTGTTCCCATATTAAAACATTCACTACATCCTGACTGTTCCCATATTAAAACATTCACTACATCCTGACTGTTCCCATATTAAAACATTCACTACATCATGACTGTTCCCATATTAAAACATTCACTACACCCTGACTGTTCCCATATTAAAACATTCACTACATCATGACTGTTCCCATATTAAAACATTCACTACATCCTGACTGTTCCCATATTAAAACATTCACTACATCCTGACTGTTCCCATATTAAAACATTCACTACATCATGACTGTTCCCATATTAAAACATTCACTACATCATGACTGTTCCCATCAGTATTATTAAAACATTCACTACATCATGACTGTTCCCATATTAAAACATTCACTACATCATGACTGTTCCCATCAGTATTATTAAAACATTCACTACACCCTGACTGTTCCCATATTAAAACATTCACTACATCATGACTGTTCCCATCAGTATTATTAAAACATTCACTACATCATGACTGTTCCCATATTAAAACATTCACTACATCATGACTGTTCCCATATTAAAACATTCAATACATCATGACTGTTCCCATATTAAAACATTCACTACATCATGACTGTTCCCATATTAAAACATTCACTACATCATGACTGTTCCCATATTAAAACATTCACTACATCATGACTGTTCCCATCAGTATTATTAAAACATTCACTACATCATGACTGTTCCCATGTTAAAACATTCACTACATCATGACTGTTCCCATATTAAAACATTCACTACATCATGACTGTTCCCATATTAAAACATTCACTACATCATGACTGTTCCCATATTAAAACATTCACTACATCATGACTGTTCCCATCAGTATTATAAAACATTCACTACATCATGACTGTTCCCATATTAAAACATTCACTACATCATGACTGTTCCCATCAGTATTATTAAAACATTCACTACATCATGACTGTTCCCATATTAAAACATTCACTACATCCTGACTGTTCCCATATTAAAACATTCACTACATCCTGACTGTTCCCATATTAAAACATTCACTACATCATGACTGTTCCCATATTAAAACATTCACTACATCATGACTGTTCCCATATTATAACATTCACTACATCATGACTGTTCCCATATTAAAACATTCACTACATCATGACTGTTCCCATATTAAAACATTCACTACATCATGACTGTTCCCATATTAAAACATTCACTACATCCTGACTGTTCCCATATTAAAACATTCACTACATCATGACTGTTCCCATATTAAAACATTCACTACATCATGACTGTTCCCATATTAAAACATTCACTACATCATGACTGTTCCCATATTAAAACATTCACTACATCATGACTGTTCCCATCAGTATTATTAAAACATTCACTACATCATGACTGTTCCCATGTTAAAACATTCACTACATCATGACTGTTCCCATATTAAAACATTCACTACATCATGACTGTTCCCATATTAAAACATTCACTACATCATGACTGTTCCCATATTAAAACATTCACTACATCATGACTGTTCCCATCAGTATTATTAAAACATTCACTACATCATGACTGTTCCCATATTAAAACATTCACTACATCATGACTGTTCCCATCAGTATTATTAAAACATTCACCACATCATGACTGTTCCCATCAGTATTATTAAAACATTCACTACATCATGACTGTTCCGATCAGTATTATTAAAACATTCACTACACCCTGACTGTTCCCATATTAAAACATTCACTACATCATGACTGTTCCCATCAGTATTATTAAAACATTCACTACATCATGACTGTTCCCATATTAAAACATTCACTACATCCTGACTGTTCCCATATTAAAACATTCACTACATCCTGACTGTTCCCATATTAAAACATTCACTACATCCTGACTGTTCCCATATTAAAACATTCACTACATCCTGACTGTTCCCATATTAAAACATTCACTACATCATTACTGTTCCCATCAGTATTATTAAAACATTCACAACATCCTGGCTGTTCCCATATTAAAACATTCACTACATCATGACTGTTCCCATATTAAAACATTCACTACATCCTGACTGTTCCCATATTAAAACATTCACTACATCCTGACTGTTCCCATATTAAAACATTCACTACATCCTGACTGTTCCCATATTAAAACATTCACTACATCATGACTGTTCCCATCAGTATTATTAAAACATTCACTACATCATGACTGTTCCCATCAGTATTATTAAAACATTCACTACATCATGACTGTTCCCATCAGTATTATTAAAACATTCACTACATCATGACTGTTCCCATCAGTATTATTAAAACATTCACTACACCCTGACTGTTACCATATTAAACCATTCACTACATCATGACTGTTCCCATCAATATTATTAAAACATTCACTACATCATGACTGTTCCCATATTAAAACATTCACTACATCCTGACTGTTCCCATATTAAAACATTCACTACATCCTGACTGTTCCCATATTAAAACATTCACTACATCATGACTGTTCCCATATTAAAACATTCACTACATCATGACTGTTCCCATCAGTATTATTAAAACATTCACTACATCATGACTGTTCCCATCAGTATTATTAAAACATTCACTACATCATGACTGTTCCCATCAGTATTATTAAAACATTCACTACACCCTGACTGTTCCCATATTAAAACATTCACTACATCATGACTGTTCCCATCAGTATTATTAAAACATTCACTACATCATGACTGTTCCCATATTAAAACATTCACTACATGCTGACTGTTCCCATATTAAAACATTCACTACATCCTGACTGTTCCCATATTAAAACATTCACTACATCATGACTGTTCCCATATTAAAACATTCACTACATCATGACTGTTCCCATATTAAAACATTCACTACATCATGACTGTTCCCATATTAAAACATTCAATACATCATGACTGTTCCCATATTAAAACATTCACTACATCATGACTGTTCCCATATTAAAACATTCACTACATCATGACTGTTCCCATATTAAAACATTCACTACATCATGACTGTTCCCATCAGTATTATTAAAACATTCACTACATCATGACTGTTCCCATGTTAAAACATTCACTACATCATGACTGTTCCCATATTAAAACATTCACTACATCATGACTGTTCCCATATTAAAACATTCACTACATCATGACTGTTCCCATATTAAAACATTCACTACATCATGACTGTTCCCATCAGTATTATTAAAACATTCACTACATCATGACTGTTCCCATATTAAAACATTCACTACATCATGACTGTTCCCATCAGTATTATTAAAACATTCACTACATCATGACTGTTCCCATCAGTATTATTAAAACATTCACTACACCCTGACTGTTCCCATATTAAAACATTCACTACATCATGACTGTTCCCATCAGTATTATTAAAACATTCACTACATCATGACTGTTCCCATATTAAAACATTCACTACATGCTGACTGTTCCCATATTAAAACATTCACTACATCCTGACTGTTCCCATATTAAAACATTCACTACATCATGACTGTTCCCATATTAAAACATTCACTACATCATGACTGTTCCCATATTAAAACATTCACTACATCATGACTGTTCCCATATTAAAACATTCACTACATCATGACTGTTCCCATATTAAAACATTCACTACATCATGACTGTTCCCATATTAAAACATTCACTACATCATGACTGTTCCCATATTAAAACCTTCACTACATCATGACTGTTCCCATCAGTATTATTAAAACATTCACTACATCATGACTGTTCCCATATTAAAACATTCACTACATCATGACTGTTCCCATCAGTATTATTAAAACATTCACTACATCATGACTGTTCCCATCAGTATTATTAAAACATTCACTACATCATGACTGTTCCCATCAGTATTATTAAAACATTCACTACACCCTGACTGTTCCCATATTAAAACATTCACTACATCATGACTGTTCCCATATTAAAACATTCACTACATCATGACTGTTCCCATATTAAAACATTCACTACATCATGACTGTTCCCATATTAAAACATTCACTACATCATGACTGTTCCCATATTAAAACATTCACTACATCATGACTGTTCCCATCAGTATTATTAAAACATTCACTACATCATGACTGTTCCCATGTTAAAACATTCACTACATCATGACTGTTCCCATATTAAAACATTCACTACATCATGACTGTTCCCATATTAAAACATTCACTACATCATGACTGTTCCCATATTAAAACATTCACTACATCATGACTGTTCCCATCAGTATTATTAAAACATTCACTACATCATGACTGTTCCCATATTAAAACATTCACTACATCATGACTGTTCCCATCAGTATTATTAAAACATTCACTACATCATGACTGTTCCCATCAGTATTATTAAAACATTCACTACACCCTGACTGTTCCCATATTAAAACATTCACTACATCATGACTGTTCCCATCAGTATTATTAAAACATTCACTACATCATGACTGTTCCCATATTAAAACATTCACTACATGCTGACTGTTCCCATATTAAAACATTCACTACATCCTGACTGTTCCCATATTAAAACATTCACTACATCATGACTGTTCCCATATTAAAACATTCACTACATCATGACTGTTCCCATATTAAAACATTCAATACATCATGACTGTTCCCATATTAAAACATTCACTACATCATGACTGTTCCCATATTAAAACATTCACTACATCATGACTGTTCCCATATTAAAACATTCACTACATCATGACTGTTCCCATCAGTATTATTAAAACATTCACTACATCATGACTGTTCCCATGTTAAAACATTCACTACATCATGACTGTTCCCATATTAAAACATTCACTACATCATGACTGTTCCCATATTAAAACATTCACTACATCATGACTGTTCCCATATTAAAACATTCACTACATCATGACTGTTCCCATCAGTATTATTAAAACATTCACTACATCATGACTGTTCCCATATTAAAACATTCACTACATCATGACTGTTCCCATCAGTATTATTAAAACATTCACTACATCATGACTGTTCCCATCAGTATTATTAAAACATTCACTACACCCTGACTGTTCCCATATTAAAACATTCACTACATCATGACTGTTCCCATCAGTATTATTAAAACATTCACTACATCATGACTGTTCCCATATTAAAACATTCACTACATGCTGACTGTTCCCATATTAAAACATTCACTACATCCTGACTGTTCCCATATTAAAACATTCACTACATCATGACTGTTCCCATATTAAAACATTCACTACATCATGACTGTTCCCATATTAAAACATTCACTACATCATGACTGTTCCCATATTAAAACATTCACTACATCATGACTGTTCCCATATTAAAACATTCACTACATCATGACTGTTCCCATATTAAAACATTCACTACATCATGACTGTTCCCATATTAAAACCTTCACTACATCATGACTGTTCCCATCAGTATTATTAAAACATTCACTACATCATGACTGTTCCCATATTAAAACATTCACTACATCATGACTGTTCCCATCAGTATTACTAAAACATTCACTACATCATGACTGTTCCCATCAGTATTATTAAAACATTCACTACATCATGACTGTTCCCATCAGTATTATTAAAACATTCACTACACCCTGACTGTTCCCATATTAAAACATTCACTACATCATGACTGTTCCCATATTAAAACATTCACTACATCATGACTGTTCCCATATTAAAACATTCACTACATCCTGACTGTTCCCATATTAAAACATTCACTACATCCTGACTGTTCCCATATTAAAACATTCACTACATCATGACTGTTCCCATATTAAAACATTCACTACATCATGACTGTTCCCATCAGTATTATTAAAACATTCACTACATCATGACTGTTCCCATCAGTATTATTAAAACATTCACTACATCATGACTGTTCCCATAGTATTATTAAAACATTCACTACACCCTGACTGTTCCCATATTAAAACATTCACTACATCATGACTGTTCCCATCAGTATTATTAAAACATTCACTACATCATGACTGTTCCCATATTAAAACATTCACTACATGCTGACTGTTCCCATATTAAAACATTCACTACATCCTGACTGTTCCCATATTAAAACATTCACTACATCATGACTGTTCCCATATTAAAACATTCACTACATCATGACTGTTCCCATATTAAAACATTCACTACATCATGACTGTTCCCATATTAAAACATTCAATACATCATGACTGTTCCCATATTAAAACATTCACTACATCATGACTGTTCCCATATTAAAACATTCACTACATCATGACTGTTCCCATATTAAAACATTCACTACATCATGACTGTTCCCATCAGTATTATTAAAACATTCACTACATCATGACTGTTCCCATGTTAAAACATTCACTACATCATGACTGTTCCCATATTAAAACATTCACTACATCATGACTGTTCCCATATTAAAACATTCACTACATCATGACTGTTCCCATATTAAAACATTCACTACATCATGACTGTTCCCATCAGTATTATAAAACATTCACTACATCATGACTGTTCCCATATTAAAACATTCACTACATCATGACTGTTCCCATCAGTATTATTAAAACATTCACTACATCATGACTGTTCCCATATTAAAACATTCACTACATCCTGACTGTTCCCATATTAAAACATTCACTACATCCTGACTGTTCCCATATTAAAACATTCACTACATCATGACTGTTCCCATATTAAAACATTCACTACATCATGACTGTTCCCATATTATAACATTCACTACATCATGACTGTTCCCATATTAAAACATTCACTACATCATGACTGTTCCCATATTAAAACATTCACTACATCATGACTGTTCCCATATTAAAACATTCACTACATCCTGACTGTTCCCATATTAAAACATTCACTACATCATGACTGTTCCCATATTAAAACATTCACTACATCATGACTGTTCCCATATTAAAACATTCACTACATCATGACTGTTCCCATATTAAAACATTCACTACATCATGACTGTTCCCATCAGTATTATTAAAACATTCACTACATCATGACTGTTCCCATGTTAAAACATTCACTACATCATGACTGTTCCCATATTAAAACATTCACTACATCATGACTGTTCCCATATTAAAACATTCACTACATCATGACTGTTCCCATATTAAAACATTCACTACATCATGACTGTTCCCATCAGTATTATTAAAACATTCACTACATCATGACTGTTCCCATATTAAAACATTCACTACATCATGACTGTTCCCATCAGTATTATTAAAACATTCACCACATCATGACTGTTCCCATCAGTATTATTAAAACATTCACTACATCATGACTGTTCCGATCAGTATTATTAAAACATTCACTACACCCTGACTGTTCCCATATTAAAACATTCACTACATCATGACTGTTCCCATCAGTATTATTAAAACATTCACTACATCATGACTGTTCCCATATTAAAACATTCACTACATCCTGACTGTTCCCATATTAAAACATTCACTACATCCTGACTGTTCCCATATTAAAACATTCACTACATCCTGACTGTTCCCATATTAAAACATTCACTACATCCTGACTGTTCCCATATTAAAACATTCACTACATCATTACTGTTCCCATCAGTATTATTAAAACATTCACAACATCCTGGCTGTTCCCATATTAAAACATTCACTACATCATGACTGTTCCCATATTAAAACATTCACTACATCCTGACTGTTCCCATATTAAAACATTCACTACATCCTGACTGTTCCCATATTAAAACATTCACTACATCCTGACTGTTCCCATATTAAAACATTCACTACATCATGACTGTTCCCATCAGTATTATTAAAACATTCACTACATCATGACTGTTCCCATCAGTATTATTAAAACATTCACTACATCATGACTGTTCCCATCAGTATTATTAAAACATTCACTACATCATGACTGTTCCCATCAGTATTATTAAAACATTCACTACACCCTGACTGTTACCATATTAAACCATTCACTACATCATGACTGTTCCCATCAGTATTATTAAAACATTCACTACATCATGACTGTTCCCATATTAAAACATTCACTACATCCTGACTGTTCCCATATTAAAACATTCACTACATCCTGACTGTTCCCATATTAAAACATTCACTACATCATGACTGTTCCCATATTAAAACATTCACTACATCATGACTGTTCCCATCAGTATTATTAAAACATTCACTACATCATGACTGTTCCCATCAGTATTATTAAAACATTCACTACATCATGACTGTTCCCATCAGTATTATTAAAACATTCACTACACCCTGACTGTTCCCATATTAAAACATTCACTACATCATGACTGTTCCCATCAGTATTATTAAAACATTCACTACATCATGACTGTTCCCATATTAAAACATTCACTACATGCTGACTGTTCCCATATTAAAACATTCACTACATCCTGACTGTTCCCATATTAAAACATTCACTACATCATGACTGTTCCCATATTAAAACATTCACTACATCATGACTGTTCCCATATTAAAACATTCACTACATCATGACTGTTCCCATATTAAAACATTCAATACATCATGACTGTTCCCATATTAAAACATTCACTACATCATGACTGTTCCCATATTAAAACATTCACTACATCATGACTGTTCCCATATTAAAACATTCACTACATCATGACTGTTCCCATCAGTATTATTAAAACATTCACTACATCATGACTGTTCCCATGTTAAAACATTCACTACATCATGACTGTTCCCATATTAAAACATTCACTACATCATGACTGTTCCCATATTAAAACATTCACTACATCATGACTGTTCCCATATTAAAACATTCACTACATCATGACTGTTCCCATCAGTATTATTAAAACATTCACTACATCATGACTGTTCCCATATTAAAACATTCACTACATCATGACTGTTCCCATCAGTATTATTAAAACATTCACTACATCATGACTGTTCCCATCAGTATTATTAAAACATTCACTACACCCTGACTGTTCCCATATTAAAACATTCACTACATCATGACTGTTCCCATCAGTATTATTAAAACATTCACTACATCATGACTGTTCCCATATTAAAACATTCACTACATGCTGACTGTTCCCATATTAAAACATTCACTACATCCTGACTGTTCCCATATTAAAACATTCACTACATCATGACTGTTCCCATATTAAAACATTCACTACATCATGACTGTTCCCATATTAAAACATTCACTACATCATGACTGTTCCCATATTAAAACATTCACTACATCATGACTGTTCCCATATTAAAACATTCACTACATCATGACTGTTCCCATATTAAAACATTCACTACATCATGACTGTTCCCATATTAAAACCTTCACTACATCATGACTGTTCCCATCAGTATTATTAAAACATTCACTACATCATGACTGTTCCCATATTAAAACATTCACTACATCATGACTGTTCCCATCAGTATTATTAAAACATTCACTACATCATGACTGTTCCCATCAGTATTATTAAAACATTCACTACATCATGACTGTTCCCATCAGTATTATTAAAACATTCACTACACCCTGACTGTTCCCATATTAAAACATTCACTACATCATGACTGTTCCCATATTAAAACATTCACTACATCATGACTGTTCCCATATTAAAACATTCACTACATCATGACTGTTCCCATATTAAAACATTCACTACATCATGACTGTTCCCATATTAAAACATTCACTACATCATGACTGTTCCCATATTAAAACATTCAATACATCATGACTGTTCCCATATTAAAACATTCACTACATCATGACTGTTCCCATATTAAAACATTCACTACATCATGACTGTTCCCATATTAAAACATTCACTACATCATGACTGTTCCCATCAGTATTATTAAAACATTCACTACATCATGACTGTTCCCATGTTAAAACATTCACTACATCATGACTGTTCCCATATTAAAACATTCACTACATCATGACTGTTCCCATATTAAAACATTCACTACATCATGACTGTTCCCATATTAAAACATTCACTACATCATGACTGTTCCCATCAGTATTATTAAAACATTCACTACATCATGACTGTTCCCATATTAAAACATTCACTACATCATGACTGTTCCCATCAGTATTATTAAAACATTCACTACATCATGACTGTTCCCATCAGTATTATTAAAACATTCACTACACCCTGACTGTTCCCATATTAAAACATTCACTACATCATGACTGTTCCCATCAGTATTATTAAAACATTCACTACATCATGACTGTTCCCATATTAAAACATTCACTACATGCTGACTGTTCCCATATTAAAACATTCACTACATCCTGACTGTTCCCATATTAAAACATTCACTACATCATGACTGTTCCCATATTAAAACATTCACTACATCATGACTGTTCCCATATTAAAACATTCACTACATCATGACTGTTCCCATATTAAAACATTCACTACATCATGACTGTTCCCATATTAAAACATTCACTACATCATGACTGTTCCCATATTAAAACATTCACTACATCATGACTGTTCCCATATTAAAACCTTCACTACATCATGACTGTTCCCATCAGTATTATTAAAACATTCACTACATCATGACTGTTCCCATATTAAAACATTCACTACATCATGACTGTTCCCATCAGTATTATTAAAACATTCACTACATCATGACTGTTCCCATCAGTATTATTAAAACATTCACTACATCATGACTGTTCCCATCAGTATTATTAAAACATTCACTACACCCCGACTGTTCCCATATTAAAACATTCACTACATCATGACTGTTCCCAGTATTAAAACATTCACTACATCATGACTGTTCCCATATTAAAACATTCACTACATCCTGACTGTTCCCATATTAAAACATTCACTACATCATGACTGTTCCCATATTAAAACATTCACTACATCCTGACTGTTCCCATATTAAAACATTCACTACATCCTGACTGTTCCCATATTAAAACATTCACTACATCATTACTGTTCCCATCAGTATTATTAAAACATTCACTACATCCTGGCTGTTCCCATATTAAAACATTCACTACATCATGACTGTTCCCATATTAAAACATTCACTACATCCTGACTGTTCCCATATTAAAACATTCACTACATCCTGACTGTTCCCATATTAAAACATTCACTACATCCTGACTGTTCCCATATTAAAACATTCACTACATCATGACTGTTCCCATCAGTATTATTAAAACATTCACTACATCATGACTGTTCCCATCAGTATTATTAAAACATTCACTACATCATGACTGTTCCCATCAGTATTATTAAAACATTCACTACATCATGACTGTTCCCATCAGTATTATTAAAACATTCACTACACCCTGACTGTTACCATATTAAACCATTCACTACATCATGACTGTTCCCATCAGTATTATTAAAACATTCACTACATCATGACTGTTCCCATATTAAAACATTCACTACATCCTGACTGTTCCCATATTAAAACATTAACTACATCATGACTGTTCCCATATTAAAACATTCACTACATCATGACTGTTCCCATCAGTATTATTAAAACATTCACTACATCATGACTGTTCCCATGTTAAAACATTCACTACATCATGACTGTTCCCATATTAAAACATTCACTACATCATGACTGTTCCCATCAGTATTATTAAAACATTCACTACATCATGACTGTTCCCATGTTAAAACATTCACTACATCATGACTGTTCCCATATTAAAACATTCACTACATCATGACTGTTCCCATATTAAAACATTCACTACATCATGACTGTTCCCATATTAAAACATTCACTACATCATGACTGTTCCCATCAGTATTATTAAAACATTCACTACATCATGACTGTTCCCATATTAAAACATTCACTACATCATGACTGTTCCCATCAGTATTATTAAAACATTCACCACATCATGACTGTTCCCATCAGTATTATTAAAACATTCACTACATCATGACTGTTCCGATCAGTATTATTAAAACATTCACTACACCCTGACTGTTCCCATATTAAAACATTCACTACATCATGACTGTTCCCATATTAAAACATTCAATACATCATGACTGTTCCCATATTAAAACATTCACTACATCATGACTGTTCCCATATTAAAACATTCACTACATCATGACTGTTCCCATATTAAAACATTCACTACATCATGACTGTTCCCATCAGTATTATTAAAACATTCACTACATCATGACTGTTCCCATGTTAAAACATTCACTACATCATGACTGTTCCCATATTAAAACATTCACTACATCATGACTGTTCCCATATTAAAACATTCACTACATCATGACTGTTCCCATATTAAAACATTCACTACATCATGACTGTTCCCATCAGTATTATTAAAACATTCACTACATCATGACTGTTCCCATATTAAAACATTCACTACATCATGACTGTTCCCATCAGTATTATTAAAACATTCACTACATCATGACTGTTCCCATCAGTATTATTAAAACATTCACTACACCCTGACTGTTCCCATATTAAAACATTCACTACATCATGACTGTTCCCATCAGTATTATTAAAACATTCACTACATCATGACTGTTCCCATATTAAAACATTCACTACATGCTGACTGTTCCCATATTAAAACATTCACTACATCCTGACTGTTCCCATATTAAAACATTCACTACATCATGACTGTTCCCATATTAAAACATTCACTACATCATGACTGTTCCCATATTAAAACATTCACTACATCATGACTGTTCCAATATTAAAACATTCACTACATCATGACTGTTCCCATATTAAAACATTCACTACATCATGACTGTTCCCATATTAAAACATTCACTACATCATGACTGTTCCCATATTAAAACCTTCACTACATCATGACTGTTCCCATCAGTATTATTAAAACATTCACTACATCATGACTGTTCCCATATTAAAACATTCACTACATCATGACTGTTCCCATCAGTATTATTAAAACATTCACTACATCATGACTGTTCCCATCAGTATTATTAAAACATTCACTACATCATGACTGTTCCCATCAGTATTATTAAAACATTCACTACACCCTGACTGTTCCCATATTAAAACATTCACTACATCATGACTGTTCCCATATTAAAACATTCACTACATCATGACTGTTCCCATATTAAAACATTCACTACATCCTGACTGTTCCCATATTAAAACATTCACTACATCATGACTGTTCCCATATTAAAACATTCACTACATCCTGACTGTTCCCATATTAAAACATTCACTACATCCTGACTGTTCCCATATTAAAACATTCACTACATCATTACTGTTCCCATCAGTATTATTAAAACATTCACTACATCCTGGCTGTTCCCATATTAAAACATTCACTACATCATGACTGTTCCCATATTAAAACATTCACTACATCCTGACTGTTCCCATATTAAAACATTCACTACATCCTGACTGTTCCCATATTAAAACATTCACTACATCCTGACTGTTCCCATATTAAAACATTCACTACATCATGACTGTTCCCATCAGTATTATTAAAACATTCACTACATCATGACTGTTCCCATCAGTATTATTAAAACATTCACTACATCATGACTGTTCCCATCAGTATTATTAAAACATTCACTACATCATGACTGTTCCCATCAGTATTATTAAAACATTCACTACACCCTGACTGTTACCATATTAAACCATTCACTACATC